>NC_136912.1:27260254-27639044 GCF_949606895.1 Notothenia rossii | reverse complement strand
TGATTTGTTGGCCTCTGTCTGTAGTTTGTCAAGATCTGAGAAAGAGCTCTGGTCTTGTTGAAGACTGTGTATGTTTAGTTTCATGGCCTTCTATGTGCCACAGTTTAGTGGTGGAGTTTGTTTTTTCTGGTTCTAGGCCACATGATGTGTCGTCTTGTAATTATTAGGTGATTCCCAGTTAAATGCAGTTGGTGTGTATGTGACGTATTGACCACATACACAAACATGTATGGAAATGTAAAATTGTAAAAACTCATTGAATTAATCACACATGGAACACACATACATACAGTGGGGCAAAAAAGTATTTTGTCAGCCACCAATTGTGCAAGTTCTCCCACTTAAAAAGATGAGAGAGGCCTGTAATTTTCATCCTAGGTACACCTCAACTATGGGAGACAGAATGGGGGGAAAGAATCCAGGAAATCACATTGTAGGATTTTTAATGAATTACTTGGTAAATTCCTCGGTAAAATAAGTATTTGGTCACCTACAAACAAACAAGATTTCTGGCTCTCACAGACCTGTAACTTCTTCTTTAAGAGCCTCCTCTGTCCTCCACTTGTTAACTGTATTAATGGCACCTGTTTGAACTTGTTATCAGTATAAACGACACCTGTCCACAACCTCAAACAGTCACACTCCAAACTCCACTATGGCCAAGACCAAAGAGCTGTCAAAGGACACCAGAAACAAAATGGTAGACCTGCACCAGGCTGGGAAGACGGGGAATATGCAATAGGTAAGCAGCTTGGTGTGAAGAAATCAACTGTGGGAGCAATTATTAGAAAATGGAAGACATATAAGACAACTGTTAATCTCCCTCGATCTCGATCAAGATCTCACCCCGTGGGGTCAAAATGATCACAAGAACGGTGAGCAAAAATCCCAGAACCACACGGGGGACCTAGTCAATGACCTGCAGAGAGCTGGGACCAAAGTAACAAAGGCTACCATCAGTAACACACTACGCCACCAGGGACTCAAATCCTGCAGTGCCAGAAGTGTCCCCCTGCTTAAGCAAGTACATGTCCAGGCCCGTCTGAAGTTTGCTAGAGAGCATTTAGATGATCCAGAAGAGGATTGGGAGAATGTCATATGGTCAGATGAAACCAAAATAGAACTTCTTGGTAAAAACTCAACTAGACGTGTTTGGAGGAGAAAGAATGCTTAGTTGCATCCAAAGAACACCATACCTACTGTGAAACATGGGGGTGGAAACATCATGCTTTGGGGCTGTTTTTCTGCAAAGGGACCAGGACGAGTGATCCGTGTAAAGGAAAGAATGAATGGGGCCATGTATCGTGAAATTTTGAGTGACAACCTCCTTCCATCAGCAAGGGCATTGAAGATGAAACGTGGCTGGGTCTTTCAGCATGACAATGATCCCAAACACACCGCCCGGGCAACGAAGGAGTGGCTTCGTAAGAAGCATTTCAAGGTCCTGGAGTGGCCTAGCCAGTCTCCAGATCTCAACCCCATAGAAAATCTTTGGAGGGAGTTGAAAGTCCGTGTTGCCCAGCGACAGCCCCAAAACATCACTGCTCTAGAGGAGATCTGCATGGAGGAATGGGCCAAAATACCGGCAACAGTGTGTGAAAACCTTGTGAAGACTTACAGAAAACGTTTGACCTCTGTCATTGCCAACAAAGGGTATAAAACAAAGTATTGAGATGAACTTTTGTTATTGACCAAATACTTATTTTCCACCATAATTTGCAAATAAATTCTTTAAAAATCAGACAATGTGATTTTCTGGATTTTTTTTTTTTCTCATTTTGTCTCTCATAGTTGAGGTATACCTAGGATGAAAATTACAGGCCTCTCATCTTTTTAAGTGGGAGAACTTGCACAAATGGTGGCTGACTAAATACTTTTTTGCCCCACTGTACATATAGGAACATCACAGTTGAAGACACACTTACTCACACATTCACTTTCAGCTCTGGTGGCCTGTGGGGCCTTTGTAGTGCAGAGGGGCCACAACGACAGCTTTGTGTTCTGGGAGGCTGGGAAAGTTGGACCGCAACACACACACACACGCACACGCACACGCACACACGCACACAGACTTTGGCAGTGTCAAAGCCTGTGCACAGTTCTGCTCAGCTCAATAGGCTGATTCATTAGAGCCTCCTCATGACACTAAGGGAGAAAATGGACTTGTGGTAAAGGGAGGACGGGCAGACAGTGTTGCAGCTCAGATCTCTGCGGCTGGAGTCTGATATGCCCTGACAGTGTTCAGGTCAGCCTTAAAGGGAAAATCCACCCTAAAATACCTCTGTGTTGTTCAGCCTTCATTCCCAGGTTTTCTTTCTCTCTCATGTTTGATGAGTCTCTGTCAAGGTCTTTGTAGGCAGAAGCACTAGTGTTATCAGGGTGAATCATATAAATACATTGGTATTGTGGGTACAGTGTGTTGCTTCTTTCCTTGACCTTACTATATTTTGGGTAGCACTTCATTTTGTAATGGCGAAAACACTGTCTAACAATGTCTTGTATAAGATCATGCTAGTGCATTGCTAGTGCAACATTTACTCCAGTTCTTCTTTGTACCTCTGCACTCCATGTGTTAAGACATTGATCATTTTAGTTAACCGTCGTGGCTTGCGAATTTCCTTCACAAATTAGAGGTAACATGCGATGCATAATTAATAATACAAATAATCATTTTGGGGGTTAGGGTTAGTATTCCCTTAAAGGTGGGGTATGTCATTTATTTCAGAAACGCTATTTGTTATACCCCATGGAATGCTCTTAACATCCCGATAGCAATGAATACATTAATGCTTTGACAATAAATACATAAAACATTTTCATCTGTGGAAGCTGTAGTACTGTAAAAAGCACGACCAATCATCTGTGCCGGCCCGGCCAAAATAACTGGATGGCCTACCTGCCTGTCAGCCTTCCATCTGTGCACAAACTTATCTCGTGCCCTCATTGGTCATGTGTGTGTTAGTGTGTGTTGGAGGAGGGGCTCTATAAGGAAGTGGCAGATTTTTTCCTGCTAGGGTCAATAACACTGACATAAAAGGGCACCGTTAAAATAGCATTCTGCTTTATTTTATAAGCTGCACATTAAAAAAACCTTTAAATGTAAAGGGTACTGCCAGCCAACATTACACATCATTATTCAAAAAACATATTTACTCTCCTCAGTCATTCTGCGTAATGGATAAAAGCCCTGTCCAAAACTTTTTCTTTCCAATAGCTCATTCTGAATGAATTTAATTTTCTCTGCAGGAGAGGTTTTTATTTAATTTTACAAAGAAGGTATTTTTTTGTATCTGATATCATCACTGGATCTGGCAGCTGGCAGTGGAAATGTGCTGTGGAGTGGGTGTTGGAAGTAACGATGCTTGGCAGAGAGCTGTGTTTGTCTGGATCTTTCCCTAGCTGTCTCCACTGGAGTCAGGCAGACTTACAGCCTCGACAAGGGGCTCTCACAGCCCAAACCCCTCCCCCCTTTTAGCTCTGTGTGAGATTTTATGTCTTAACTGCTCCCGCTGGACCACGCTGGGAGATACGTTTGAATTTTCACATTTTTACGGCCTGACTTTCATCGTTTTGCTCAACTTGACATCGTTATTGCACCAAATTCTTTCCTTGCAAATGAGTAACTGGCCTAGATGTTCAAATGATGTAAAGTGAATTTTAGACCACATGCTTCCATCGCTATTTAAGAATTGGATTATTACCTTTTAAATTGGAGACAAGTTGCGAGCATGTTCTGATCACAAGGTGAAGTTTAAGTCCCTGTTGCTCTGTGTATTTTTACCATAATGAGCACCTCCTGACCTTGTGTCAGACCTGGAATCATTAGTTGAAACGCCATGTTTACCTCTGTCACATGGTGTTAGAGTCAACATGGGGAATTAAAGGACCCCCGCTCCCACTACACATAAGCCAAGAGTGTCCACACCCCTCGCTGTGAGCGGAGGTCGCCTCAGGACTCAGGTTGACCGAATTCTGTGAACTAACAAGGAATAATAAATTGGGGGGCCATTGTTTGTCACATTTAGTTATGATAAAGTATGGCATATACTCATGAATTATGTATTGAATTTCATATCGTGTCAACATGCATAGAGCTAGGATATAGGAAACATGATGGACTCCTCAAGGAGTTCAATAAACAAAATGTACACTTCCTAAACTTGCCCAGGTTGGTTGATAAAGACTTACTGTTATTATTAAGTTGGACACACAATACTCTTCAGCTGCCACAATTTAACTGTATTATCTGGACAGTTTGAAAACAGATGGCTCATGTTTCTAAACCAAAAAGTGACTTTAATATGACACCCTCTAGCATCAACTTTTCTCTACCCTACATACGTATCCAATGCTGGAGGCAGGCCAATAGGCCGCTGCAGGTGAATCCCAGCACCTCCTCTGGGTTTTCAGGGGATTTTAGCATGCGTCAGTAGTTCTGTTGCTTCGCTCTCCTTGTGTGTTTGCAGGCAGTATAAAAAGGTCTTGTTCTCAGTGCGTGCACAGAGTTGGATTCTTGGCAGTAAAACTATGACTTTATTTTAAGCACATTTTGTTCCCTTTTTCTGAAGAAAACATTCTCACAAGTACAAAAAATACTTGTATTCTAGTTGATGCTGCAATTCTGTGGATATTGTTTTCCCTGCTGCTGCTGGCTATGTACTTATTTACATTACATTACATTACATTGCATTTAGCTGACGCTTTTATCCAAAGCGACTTACAATAAGTGCGTTCGACCAACAAAGTACAACCTTGAAGAAAACAGAATCATATAAGTACATCAGGTTTCATAGAGTTAAAAGATTTCAAGTGCTACTCAACTGGCTTTAGATAAGCCAGTATATAAGTGCTTTGTTAATAGTTCTATTGATCGAAGTGGAGTCGAAAGAGATGAGTTTTCAGTTTGCGCCGGAAGATGTGTAAGCTTTCTGCTGTCCTGATGTCAATGGGGAGCTCATTCCACCATTTTGGAGCCAGGATAGCAAACCCACGTGTTTTTGCTGATGGGAACTTGGGTCCCCCTCGCAGTGCGGGTTCAGCGAGCTGTTTGGCCGATGCAGAGCGGAGTGCACATGCTGGGGTGTACAGTTTAACCATGTCCTGGATGTAGGAAGGGCCAGATCCATTCGCAGCATGGTACGCAAATACCATTGTCTTGAAGTGGATTCTAGCAGTTACCGGAAGCCAGTGAAGGGAGCGGAAGAGCGGCGTGGTGTGGGAGAATTTAGGAAGGTTGAAGACCAAACGAGCCGTTGCATTCTGGATAAGCTGCATAGGTCGGATGGCACATGCAGGTAGACCAGCCAGGAAGGAGTTGCAGTAGTCTAGGCGTGAGATGACGAGAGCCTGGACCAGAACCTGCGTTGCTTTCTGGGAAAGCTGGGGACGTATCCTCCTGATAGTTATTTGATGATTTATAATGTAACGGTCTAATGGTATGCACAGATCATATATGCACACATAACATCACCAACAGAATAGATTTACAGCTTCATCCTGACGTTAGAGCTCATCCTGCTGTGCCTGAGCTGTATCATCACCCACCTATAAGTGCCTACTAACGTACGGTGTGCTTTTGCAAAGTGCAATGCTCCACTCCATCTTCGTCCTGAAAGTTACAACTAGCAAAGAAATAATCTGGATGTTCTTCCCTTTTTAACCAATGGTGTTTGCCGGGCCTCCACGCATTTCACTCAAATATGTGCTAATGTTAGACCAAGCACCCAGCAGGAGGCCAGAGGGCGAGGTTTATTCTGGGACATTGTGAGGGTGGATGTCGTGCTGGTCCTTCAATGTGCTGTTTAGTAAATGCATGTGTAAAGTGTTCTTACAGTATGTGCAGCATTTACTACAGTGGCACACTAAGACCTATGGTGCTTTCACATGCGCCTGAGATGATCACATGTTGATATTCGTTATTCAGACTTGGGTGTATTCATGATCTTTAATTTGTTACTTTGGAAACAGCATAGGTGCTACAGTTATATAAAATCAACAGTTTAAAATGACATTGATAGAGATTTGATGAGCCAAGGGGGTCGGGAACATTTTTTTTCTATAATTACAACGCCACATGAATGTGGCACAAACTGAAACTTAAGTTGTGTATCTGCTCCCTGATTCATACATTGCCTCAACATTTGAATGGTTTCTTCCTTGGCTGATGCTACACACTTTAAATACGTTTTATAAAACTGGGCCTGTAGCTTTTTCTGTAATCCTGCTGACAGTCAGACAGTCAGACAACGGGCAATAAACAAACAAACAAATCTTTAAGCATAACTTCCTTGAAAAATAAGAAGGACATTTAAGCGCTTATGTGGTTGTATAACATGCACGTTTACATTTTTTCTGAAAACATGAGATTTTAGCTGTCAGCTAATGATTCAGGACTACACTGAGGATGCTGTGTATTCCAGTGCAGCTTCAACACACCACGACAACATAGTTTCCAGTGAGGGAGTTTCACTGCTTTCAGCTGTGGTGAAAGATTGATCCTCTGGTCCTTGACGCAGTTTGACAAATATAAACCTCACATAGCGCACAGACAGGCAGGGAATCCCTGCCACTAAGAGACTGACAGCTAGGTATACAGTAGCCTGTCTAGAGTGTGTTTCCCCATAATCCCCCTCTCTCTGCTTAAATAATTGATTCTGAATTGATTTAGTTTCATCTGGCTCACTTGCTTCTTGTGCCCTCTGTATTTTTGCTTCCTATAATTATTGTCTGCCTAGTTTCTGTGCTAGTCAGCAGTAAAGCGGAGCTTTACCCGCTGAATGGAAGGGTTTTCGAGGAAGCAGCAATTCAAAATTCCTTTGAGATTTGTTTGTTTCTCTTGCTGACCATAAATGACACACAGCAGCAGCCATTTATTTACATGAGATGTCCCTTGCCTATTTAAATTCTTCTAAACAGAGTTCTGTGAAATCTAAGACGTCCTGGAACATTATTTTCCTCAATTTTAATCTTATCATAATGTCACTCATGAAATGATATTCATTAACGCCTGTTTACAGAATTGGCTTTGTTTATTTCTGATGAGAGTGCACATGCTTAATCCAGAAGAGTTAGAAATGTGAGGTTGCCTTCTCAGTTGAACTTGCATGGACAGCTGAGTCAGTGTGAAGGCAGAGCGAGAGCCTTTCACATGTCATTCCCCTGGCCTCTTTTTATATCACCCGTTAACAAATTGTCCTAACCAAAACAATGTTGCAACACTAAAAATATCAATTACCTGTCTTCTGAAGGGAATATAGTCCCCACAACGTCCACTAAGAAGTAGTTGGCCTGTAGAGTGAAGCTGGAGACAATGGCCCGTTAGCTTAGCTTAGCATAAAGATTGGAAACAGCTAGGCCTTTAGTGCCTGACCTTTTTGAGCTTTTCCCTCTTTATGCTAAGCTAAGATAACAACCTGCAGGCCCCTTTGGAAAAAGAACATGGAAGTTGTTTAAACATTTTAGCTTTACCCTCCACAAGATAGGGAATACGCATATGTACCAAAAGGTCAAACTATTACAATTTAAGTACGCACAATATTCAGCGGCATGATGTGTTTTGCACAAATTCCCCAATTTATAAATGCAAGCAAGTACCTTTCTTTGTTTAGGTCAAATTCATCTCCCAACTCTTTTGTGAGGAGGTGCAATTCCTCACATGAGGAGGTTGTTAAGCTGCTATCAGGGGGAGAGCTTGATGTCTTTTTGGAGGAATAATAGAGAACCGCAGTGACGCGTCGTAAAACCCGGAAGTAAACTTCTTCCGGTTCCTTCGTAAAAAAACAATGCAAATTCTCCATAGGATTATGGAAAATAGCTCGAAATAAGGTCTGTGGTTGACACACATTTAAGAGAGGGATCACGTTTTGTTCAGCCGGATAATCTCCACATGTCAACCCTACTTTTATAATTTTTGAATCATAAATCTAGTCGCCAAAAGCTAAATGCTAACGTTATGCTATAAACGAACTACAAGCCAGTGCAGCAGCAGGGTCGCACGACTTCAACGTCACGCCAACTTAAGATCGTTTCAACTGACTTGCACTGAAACTGCACTTTGAACACTTTAAATATATTAACATTTTAAACTGTATACCCCGGTTATCTAGGCCCTTTTTGTTTTGTTTAATGTATGCCACGTTTATCTAGGCCCTTTTTGTTTTGTTTTATGTATACATGTCACACTGTGGGAAACAATATTTCTGGATGTATAACACATGTATAATTTTTGACAATAAAGCTGACTTTGACTTTCGCGTGCTTGCATATTTTAACAAAGCTTTTCATTTTAGCCACACTGAATTTAACTAGAAGTCATGGCTGTGTCAATTACCAGTCTGATATCGTTTTACAAAGATGACAAGAAGAGTGTAGATAGAGGAGAGAACCACTACAAGTCAGGACACGTAACAGTGCAGCCTAGATTAAGGTGTGCCTACCGGTGTTGTCAGGGCTAGCATGAGGGACAAGGTTTATAGTGTCGGTGAGTAGTGATAGCAAGAGTACCGTTAACCTAGAGTTAATTTATTCACATTAATTCCCATCAACAAATCAATTGTATGTGTCACATGAAATCTTTATTAGGCAAGGCGAGGCAAGTTTCTTTATATAGCACTTTTCAACACAATTCAAAGTGCTTTACAAAAAATGAAAGACATTAAAAAAAAGGGAATTTAAAATCAGTCATTAAAAAGAAAAGCTAATAAAATAAACATTAAAAGAAAAAATACATGGATAAAAGTTACAGTGCAGTCTAAGATATGAATAGTTCAATTAAAAGCAGCGACACAAAGAAAAGTCTTCAGCCTGGATTTAAAAGTAGTCAGAGTTGCAGCGGACCTGCAGGTTTCTGGGAGTTTGTTCAAGATATTTGGAGCATAATAACTGTACGCTGCTTTACCATGTTTAGTTCTGACTCTGGGGACAGAAAGCTGACCAGTCCCTGAAGACCTGAGAGATCTGGATGGTTCATCATTTAGCAGGAGTTCAGAAATGTATTTTGGTCCTAAACCATTCAGTGCTTTATAAACAGCAGCAGTATTTTGAAATCTATTCTTTGACACACAGGAAGCCAGTGTAAAGACTTCAGAACTGGAGCGATGTGATCCACTTTCTTAGTGTTAGTGAGGAACCAGAGTAAAGACTTCAGAACAGGAGTGATGTGATCCTCTTTCTTAGTGTCAGTGAGGACTCGAGCAGCAGCGTTCTGAATCAGCTGCAGCTTTCTAATAGATTTTTTAGTGAGACCTGTGAAGACACCATTACAGTAGTCCAGTCTACTGAAGATAAAAGCATGGACAAGTTTTTCCAAATCCTGCTGTGACATTAGTCTTTTAATCCTAGATATGTTCTTTAGGTGATAGTAAGCTGATTTAGTAACTGTTTTAATGTGACTGTTGAAACCAATAACTAATTTAACCCGCTGACAAGAGAGCCCACCTCCGAAGATCGTGACTGGCTGAGGGACAGACTCGGGGCCAGGTTTTCAGGAATTTCTTGGCTTCTCTCCCCCGAGCCAGAAGAGGAACACTACAGCTTGGAAACACTTACTGTTCCTGAAATTATCAAATCTGTTGGGCATCAGGGACCTGAGGCAATTGTGGCAAGCATGGCCTTGTCTGACGAGCAACAGAGGGCAATTCAGGTGGCTACCACTGGTCAGCGAACCAACCCAAACTGGCATTTGTTCAGGAAAGGAAGGTTGACTGCCAGCAACTTTGGAGCTGTCCTAAGGTCAAAGCGTGTGACTACTTCCTTTATTGCCAGGGTGCTAGGGCAACAACAGGCCCTTGATGGTGTTTTGTCTGTACAGTGTGGGACTATGAATGAATGTGAGGGCGTCAGGGCATTCACCACTGCAACCCAGATGCAGGTCCATGAGTCAGATTTGTGGCTCTCCCTATCAGGATTGTTGGGGGCATCTCCAGATGGTCTGGTAGGGTCTTCCGCTGTGCTGGAGGTAAAGTGTCCCTACGAAGCCAGGGAAATGACAATTAGTGAAGCATTGCAAATCAAGGGCTTCTGTGTCAGTAAGGAAGGAGAAACATTCAGCCTGCGTGAGGAACATCCTTACTGGCACCAAGTGCAAGGTCAGCTTCACCTCACTGCAAGGAAGAAGAAATAAAAAAATTGTGAATTGTTTTTAATTTACATTTACTCGCCTTTGCAATGTTGTGGTTGTTAGAGTGTTAGGTTTCCTGTCCGCTCGTCTGTTGGGAAGATATAAAATATTAGTTTCATGGAAGTCACACCATCACATATACTGTAAGAGCATTAAGACATACAGTACATAGGCTAAAACAAAACATCTAAAGATATAACCTTGCACTTTGATAAGTCTTGTGAACATTTTCACTATTTTGAAATTTTTATAGATGAAAATTGAGCTAAAGAAATAAATGGTAGATTAATCCATATTGAAAATAGGTGTCAGCTGCTACACTAATAATAGTTATATTTCTTAATTAATTAAGATAAGATATTACTGTATTGATCCCAATTTGGGAAATGTTTGTTGCAGCAGCATAACAAGAAAAACAAAATATAAGTTATTATATATACAAAAGTATGTGAGGGATGGAATATTAAATTGAATATAAATGTAAAATGTACATGTGATTTTACGTCCAAGAGAAGCTATGGAGCAGAGAGTTCTCTGCCAGCCAGAGGTGATTTGTTATTAGTTCAATATGTCAAACTGATTTCCCTGACTACAATCTTTAGTTACATGGTGAAACGTTATGCTGCTTGTACTAATAAGACTTATCATATAAGCCACACAGGTTTTAATAGGATGTATTCATTATCTTTACTTATGTTGCGGTCTTTTCAGCAGCGCCATCTCTAAAACGGCGATACAGTCACTACCCATCATTTACATTTCACCGTGACATGGACAAAAATGTAACGTCAGCTTACCTCATGGCACGAATCCAGACTCTCCTTTGGAAAACATTGGCCGGGAAACGATAGAACAAGCACATTTCAAGCGAAGACCTGTGGCTGCAACCCGGAGCAAATCAACAAACCATTGCGTAGCTAACTAGTAGCGCTAGCTTTTGCTAACGTTAGCTAACGAAACGAACTGCCGAGTAAAATTGGAAAACACTGGTAATTAATTATTCTATAATTTGTAAAACTACGGTGTTAAAAACGACAATTTCCAAAATACAGATTCTAATAGTCAGATATAGATATACAGATACTAAAGATAGGCAGGTACTTGCTTTCAAGCAGAACACAGGGGGAAAAAAACTTAGCGGGAGTGTTTACGTGTTCTGCGTAATGACGTACAACGGCCTCGACAATTTCTGTAGTCCTATTCAGCCACTCGGTAACAACCATCGTTTTTCAGACACGTAAACTCTTCAAAAATCCCCAGTGGGGTCACTGCTGATGTATTTAATGTCGTAGAACAAAACGTGATTTATCTCTTAAATGTGTGTCAACCACAGACCTTATTTCGAGCTATTTTCCAAAACCCTATGGAAAAAATGCATTGCTTTTTGAGGAAGGAACCGGAAGTGCTAAAAATGCTAACTTACTTCCGGGTTTTACGACGCGTCACTGTGGTTCTCTATGGGTATGGAGGGACCCTTTAAGTGGAGGGAAAGTAGGGAACAGCTCTCTTGTCAAACTTTGCTGAAAGAAGCTGTGGCATTTTTCATTTTGTTTCGTAAAGAAGAATTAGATATCAAAGTTTGATTTCAGAGAAAATGTGGGATTTGAGACTGAGTCAATAAATCCAACAAGTGCTTTCATTCTGAAAATCTTTGAAGATCTTCTCAACAAAAGATCAGTAAAGCCTCCTGTGGGGAAAAGACCCCGTCATCTCACTCCTGTGTGAGTGAATTTAAAGCAGCTTTGACCCTCCCCCTTTTTCTCCCCTCTTCTAACCCCCACCATCATCATCATCACCCACAGCCTCTCTCTGCGTGCCGGCTACTAGTCCTCCGCAGCCTGTGCAGAAGATAAGTTGTGTTTCTATCAGTGTAGCTCTGCACACAACCAGATAAAGCAGAGCGGGAAAGGAAGAGCACTGGGGGGGGGAAACGAGAGAGAAACTGTAGGAGGAGTGTGAAGGGAAGAGGGCAGCGGGCGCAACAGTTTTACACTGAATTCAGCTACAATGGGAGAGGCGTGTTAGTGAGGGAGAGAGAGCAGTACTAGCAGAGGACTCGCTGCAGTGCAGGTGGATCTGAACTACAGAGGAAGCTTTGGAGGCGGCTGTTTGATTCCAATTGGCTGTCCAGCAGGTTCGTAGTGCAGTTCTTTCTTCTTTACTATGCTATCTGATCGTTGGGTGGTTGTGTGCCTCTATGTGTGTTCAGTGACTGATATAATGGATGCTGTGTTCTCCACAGTCCAGTCGGCTATCTCACTGCCGCATACTCTGGCTGCCTCTGTGACACTTCCTAAAGCTGACAGTACCACGTAAAACAGCACAAATCTGAGATAAACTCATACATTAATCTTAGTTTTCGTGGTGTCTCAGTTCAGTCCACATGGTAAAACTTCTAAGCCGGGACGTGAACATTCTGCTTTGGTTGCTTCATGCTAAATGGAATAGCAGAAGGGCCTCTTCCCTCCTTTCAGATTGCTTTTACTCTAGAGAAGAATAGAGCCGGGAGCTGTGAATGGGCCCGGGATGGCTTTCTGTGTGCAGAAGAGAGGTGCCGCCCTCTCAAGTGTCAGCATGCTTAGTGGGTTTATGGCGGGGGGGGAGGTTCATGTGCTAGTAGTTTATAGAGGGGGCTGGGTTTTATGCATTTTGCCCATAAGAGATTGCCTATATTTAGTCCTTCTAGCTTATAAAAGTGTATTATTTCTCATGTTTCCCGTGGCTCCTCTCCTGCTCTTCAACCCCTGAGGGAGAGGAGGAGTAATACAGTCAAGTGCTTTAGTCGTTCTTTTCAGAGGTGTCTGTTTACCATTGGCCGAGCAGTGATAAGGAGCTGCTCGTTTCTATTTCTGTCTCTAGTTTTTCTGGGTGTTCCTATGAAAGGCCCTCTTTCATGGTTGGATAACTGACTGAGCGATGGGAAAATCTGCCGTTGCGTTGCTCTTTGCGAACTGTTTGTCAGCCCATTCAGTTTTGCCATAATCATGCGTGTATTATCCGTCTGTCTACAGTGTTACATAATAAAGCGAAGTAGGGCTTTTAGAAGCCAAATGCAATCATGTTTGTTCTGCTATTGTTTTTAAAGTAAGGTAACATCTTAACCTACATTAAATGTTTTGCTATACGAAAGTCTAGTTCACTTATGGTAAACATCTAACAAAGCTTCAAAATATCACTGTCCATGTAGATCTAGCACTCACAAGTGTGTATATTTGCTCACGTCTTCCTGCCTGTCATCTCACCGCTCCTCCTGACAAGCCCAGCCGAAGTAATTTCCCAGCTGCTGGCCTATCAATTCTCACATGCTGTCGAACCTCAGTGCTAAAGTGAGGAAGTCTGAAGGATTCACATCAGTGACACAGACACTTGCGTCATGGTGCAGCCTCTTGAGAGCAGCAACCCCCTAACACACACACACACACACACACACACACACACACACACACACACACACACACACACACACACACACACACACACACACACACACACACACACACACACACACACACACACACACACACACACACACACACACACACACACACACACACACACACACACACACACACAGTCTTTCCTGTTATCTTCACCAAGGGACACAATACTTTTAAACTCTCATAACAGGGTAGTATAATGTTAAAAGAGTGTGGAACATTGTGTATGAAACACAATGTTCCACACAAACCATTTTTTTAAAATTTGCTTTACTTTGTTTAAAGGTACTATGTTGGATGTTGTTCTTACTGAAAATAAGATCAGTAAAATGTTTAATAATGCTAGAAATGCCCCAAATATCTTTTGGGTTTGCTTTTCAGTGTTTTACTATTTGTTCTGCTTTGAGATTCAAGTCTGTCTTTAGAGGAGGCGTCTACTCTGCGTACACATCCTGCTTCCATAGCATTCGCTGCCATGACGATGGCCTCGGCCCTTTGATGAATCCTGAATCGTCCAATCAAATATTTGTCCAGTGCTCTTTACCATAGAAGTAATAAAAGAGGACCTTTGGAGCAGGCTTTGTTTGGTCTTCATCTTTTGGCCGTTCTCTGAGGTTTACATATCGTTTCAGGAATGACTTTGTGTGCCAGGGTCCTTGATCAAAATATTGCTGCCTCAGGCCGAATTATCTGCAGTCCTGCTTGCCCTGATTTCCTCTTGCATTCATCTGAATTCTGAACACCACATGGCTGCCCTCAGTTCATGGTTTTAAAGATATATATTTGTGTTAAATTGAGACGGATTTCTCTGTGTTACTTACATGCAAGTTATTGTTTATTCAACCTTGGACATGTAGTTTGTTAACATTTTGAAAGCAGCCAAAAGATCTAGTATTTCCCCCATGCTGAGGCAGAGGAGGTGAAGTATTGTCCCGGTGTCTCAATCAACCTCGTGACCCAAGCAGAGCTCCAGTTCCTCTCCTTATGTTTCCACTTACTGAGGGATGATAGACCTGGTGTGTGTGTTTTGTGTGTGTGTCAGTGAAGGAGTGTTTTTTCTTACAAAGAGACAGGAAAAGGGGTTTTTCATGGTTCAAAAAGTGGGTGTTACTCTTCTTTTTAACTTGTGTTGTAAATCATTGGTTTATGTATTGGTGCTGTGTGTGTGGTTGTGTGTGTGTGTGTGTTAAATAGCTTGGCTCGCTTGCTAGTGATTATGTCATACAGCATGGGTTCCAGCTGTCCGAGTCAGCTGCATTTCATTTTGCTTTCAAAAACCGCAATCTGTGGGTGTGTAAACTTCATAAATGTTCTCCTTTTTAAAAAAAAATCCGTACTTAATTGTATTTATGAAAGTGTCCGCTCAATAAACTCATTGGAGCATCACCTGTTGGCTTGCTTCATGAAAGAATCTTTGCTGGCTGATGAAAGCCCTGAATCTTTTTGATGATTGTGATTTGGGTCTGATTTAAACACTGAAGTCTCTAAGTTAAGCCAAATGTATTTGGGCTGGGTCCCACTGAGGGGCTTGGATTTGAGCTTTGACAAAGGACTGCACACACTTCAGCTTTTATGCAGGTGCAAACGCAGGGGGCCCAAACTCACTGAGACCCCGTCTCTTTGCAGAAAGTTAAGCATGGACCAGCAATGCTGAAATTATTATTTTATTTCTTACAGTCCGGGTCATCTTCATAAGCAACTGGGGTCTGATAAACTTGGAGATTCCCATGGAAAACTGATCTTCAATTTCCTTCAGGCTTAAATTAATATCTAGTGTCTTGTTGACTCTGTTGTCCTCTCCTATAGACGCTTAAACCATCATACTTAATCAAATTCTCATAAATGTAGTATCATTTATTAAGGATGTCTGAGAGGGCAATGAGAAAACTGAATGAAACTCACGTCATTCATTGTATGTTCCTCTGGATGATAATATTAGTTAAATGGATAAAGGTCAAAAGAAATGTTTGGCACTCTTATTGCCCAGCAGTGGTTAGACCCTTCTGACCGGGCTAATAGTCGGCCTTGACCGCAGTGAGTTGATGCTTGTAGGGTGAAACCAATAACACTTTGAACTTCTCCCAACACTTTTTTTAGACAGCTCTGGCCAGGTCAGGGTTCATGGGAAAGCTTTGCTCAACATGTCTTGAACAAGCAGCAGGACTTGCAGAGATGTTTCTCTCATGACCTGTAACTAAACTTGTATCTCACAGTTATTTGTAGAAGAAGAATCTTTACGCACCTGTTAGACTTACAGACTTAATAATTATAGTAGATTCCAACCCAATAAATATCACTAAAAGGCATGCTCAACATTAGTTCAGTTTCTAAATGATGCAACATGAGTAAAAGTTTCCACCAGATGAAATATTATGCAATGTTCACCAAAACCACCAGATGATTCAGGCCTGGGGACGTGATGCAGCCGGACATTACTCCCCCGCAGCTATGATCAACCTTTACTTTCCATCATACTTCATTTCGTTTTGGGCTCATGCCATTCAGTTATCTCTATCTGCAAATGTTTCTCCAGTACTGCGTGCACTCACTCACTGTTGTATTTCAACTTTGACCTGAGATGTCTGATGATCATTTGTATCCGCAGAGCTTGCATGTTGTCTGCATCTGATAAGAGAAGATTCTACTCAATCTCCCTTTTGTCAAGAACAGATCCCTTCCCTGTCTTGGCAATGATAACAGCAGACAAGTGCTGAGTCACAGGGAGGATCATGTGTCTTATACCAGATCAGCTGTTCCTAGGAAGGAATTTCAGGCTTTTTTGTTTGCATAAAACTGGCATCAGCCTTTTTAGCATTAGTTAGTATCGCTAATGCAAGCTAAGATATCACTGGGCATCCTGTGGTATATTTTAAAGAGGACCTATCATGCAAAATGCACTTTTTGATGTCTTTTATACATAAATATGTCCCCGGTGTGTCAGGGAACTCACAAAGTGTCAGAAAATAAAACCCTCTCTCTTTTCTTCCGTGCGCAAATCTCTGAAAACGGGGGTACAACAAGCAGATACAGATTTGCCATCCGATATGAAGTAAATTACGTCATATCGAATGGTGGACCCATGGCACTATCAGAAACGTCGCTGTATCAGAAATAATTCCCGACGTATTTTGGACGTAATAGTCTTTGTTTACTTTAGCAAGCATCGCTAATACTCAGAGCCAAGCTGTACTGGAGAGAGCATGTGTAAGAAGCAGAATATAAAAAGGAACTCGCCTTGTGGTAAACCTGCAAGAGAGAAAGCCTTTGAGCTCCATACTGTTTCAGAAATAATCCTTGATCTAATAATCCTTGCGTTTCATCACCGCAGCATTTTAGACAGTTGGTCTTTCTCAATGTCGAGGACGCTTCCTTGGTAGTACATTTCTTCCGAGTCAGGTCCTTCAGAAGCCAGGCAAGAATCCTTCCTAGCCTTGGAAAACAAAGAATGGTCGGAACAGGCTAACAGGTGTGCAGGTGTGCGTCATATGAGAGGCCCCGCCTTACATTTTCCGCAAAGATTTGGGAAATTGGTCCGTGCGCAAAGCATTGTGGGGATTTTAAGACCGCGGAGGATACACATGTGCAGCCTCGAAATTTCCCGCAGCGAAGGACGCCGGCCTCAGTAGGATTCCAAGGATCCTGGACATTGGAACAGTCCTTCGGCGGGACTCGATGACGTAGCATCCTTGAAATAGTGGCTCCGGAGGAGCCTTCCTCGGCACCAGTATCTGCCAGGTCCCTCATTAGCCGGCATAACCTCCGCCCCCTCTTATTATTATTTTTTCAGTTTAAAAAAAAAGAAGAAGCTTTATACCCAGAATCAGCACTTTTGTAGAATGAGTGATCTGTTTTTTTTTGTTGTTGACCAAAACACTTCATAGACGTGTTTTTTATATATTTGTATATATGAGACCCATGCTATTGTCTAAAAATAGCATGATAGGTGACCTTTAAATAAACAGTTGAAAGGTGTTTTATTTTATGTTTAATAACTCATTAATGTTTAGTATGGTTACTAACGATACAAAGCAAAATAATATATGCTATTACCCGGGGTAGAAGACCTCTGCTTCTGACAAATTCTGCTTTTCAAGGTAAAAAAGAGGGAACACCTGTACTTTGAGCTCGTAGAAGGAGGTGAGAAAAAAAACTACTTGTTTTCATCAGATGTGATATTTGTCTAGAAGGATTTGCAGCTTTGCAAAGTGTGATGTGCTGCAGGTCTTTGCAGAGTGTACTTTCTTCACACTTAAATAAAACTAACAAACCAACACAAACGCATCATCCTCTGCATCCCTGTGATCCACTGAAGAACAATACCGATCCTTTGTTTTTAAATGTCCTAAAAACAATGACTTCATCATTCAGCTGGAAGCTTTTCTGTCCTGGCAAATATTGACTCTGGTGGTGGTGGTGAGGGGGCTGAGCACACAACCTTTCAATTTCCCCTCAAATCTCCTTCTCTTCCTTTCTTTTTTTCTTTCTATCATTTCCTCCTTTGTGTCCCTCCTTCTTAACAAAAACCTGGAAGTCATTTCAAAAGACAGGATGGGGTTTCTCCCGTCCAGAAGTGGATGTGTGAGTAGAGCGAGGAGGGTCTCCAGTTGGACGTCCCACACCTCCCATCAAGGGAATTGCATCAGTGTGAAGCTCTCAGTGCTGGAACCAGCTGTGGTTTGGTTTTATAACCAACCGTACTAAAGCAGACATTGTGTTTACTACAATCCTAATCTTTTTGTAACTATTGAATCCTCCAAAATGGTAACAAGTGCTGGAAAATGTAAATGTAGTTTGGTCTAGAGACATTGTACAAGATACTGTTACCAGAATACAATTACATGGTTCACCACTATCCTTTAACCTCACCAACCTGTATTGTTTTGCATTACCAGTTTAAGAAAAGCAAGTCAAGTGAATTTAGGAGGAGAAGCTCTAGTTGTTCAGCGTCGGTTAGAAGAAGAGGAATGAGTTAAAGCTATTTATTTGAACTATGTGTAGGCGTAGGATTGTTTAATGGACAGCCCCCATTTCTAGTCTTGGTTGAGCATAAAGGGATGTCTTGTTGAGTCACATTTCAGGAAATCAAATCCAAACCATCCACGATTTAAAATGTTTTCAAAGAGATTTCTTCAAAGAACATCCCCGTTTCATCCCAAACCTTTATGCTCTCTTTGACTCAGTGAATCCCTTAATCTTGTGCTTCCGCTACTTTTGTTTCTTACATTTACCACATAAACTGGATTAGAGCTCGGACTTCAACTTTCATTGTAGTTTCTGATCCTGATCCGCCTAATCAGGTTTACTGGAAATCTACATCTATGCTCTGTCTGGTTGTCTGTACCTTTTGTGCTTCGTGAGGGAGAGTTTTAAAGGTCAGCATGTACCTGTATAACTCAAACGGGAAAAGGGGAATTACGAAAGTGTGAACATGTTCAACCATTGATAATCATATACTGTAGATTACAAAACAAAGAAGAACAGATCTATCTCTTGGAAGTGTAAAGCCCTAAAGCTCTAACATCAACAATTTTTAGGGGAGTTTTTTGGGTCTAAACTTCAAGGCCTGATAATCATTGCGAGCCTAAAGTTGGAGAACACTGCCCAGATTCTTTGCGCATGAGAGAAGATGGGGTCCAACAAGGGAAAAGAAGGGGGAGAAACTAAATCTGCTAGTGTGTGAGACTTCTGAGTTTGTGCAAGACAGAGTGACATATCAATTTCATGGGTCAAGGGTCATAACCGCGCAGATGAAACGAGCAGAAGTGGGGATTGAGAAGTGGGGCGGGGGAGGCACATTTACAGAAAGAGACCAGTTTTGGATACGAGTTGGGAGCGTGAGTAAGTGGGAGGAGATGATATTAATCTCTTTTTGTTTTCCCTTCGTATTGTCATATACTCTGCAGCTGGCCCCGGGGTTGAGAGGGAAAGAAAAACACAACTGAGTAGATCTGAAATATAAACAGTGGTCTTGCCGGTGGGCTGGGCGTTCCCCACTGCTGACACATCTGTAATAAAACACATGGTCTTATTTCCTAATATGCTGCTAATGAAGGTGAAGAGAAACCCAGTCGGATGGAAAAATTACCAGATGTAATGCAGCCCCCATGTTTAATAAATCAGTGTACATGAAGACGGGATTCAACAAGTTCAAAATTCTGATACAAATGTATAAGAAACAGACTTAACTTCTGAACTATTTCATGCACAAACTGGTTCTTCTTTTGTTTCTCAAATAGGGCTCAATATTTAGTGTGACAGGAGTTGGGCCACAGATTTATTGCCATGCCTTGGCCCTCAACATATATCCACCATTAACCCCTCGTCTATTCTCATGTCAGGTCACTGTAGTTTGACCTGACAGTCTGTCGGTCACAGCCCCTATAAAACACACTCCTAATGAGGGGTTTCTGACCTGACAGTGAGACTCTTATGGACCTCAGTCACCACAGCTACAAACATACGCTTATGAAAAAAACACCAGAGAGACTATTCAGCACTGGGGAAGAGAAGTAAGGTTGGGATGTCATACAGTACTCAACTGGGGTCAGAGCTACTGTTGCTTAACAATAAAAACTTCTGCAACAGATGCACACAATGTTTAGTTTACATGGCGGCCTCCCTCGACATTTACTTCTCTGATGGAAGCGTCTGTAAAGAAACACAGATTGGATCAAAGTGAAAACAATAACATTGGAGTCAGGTAAGAATACTTAACACAGCAGGTTGTTTTACCAATCGGATAGTCGGTAGTTTGATTCCTAGCTCCTGTGGTCAACTTGTTGAAGTATCCCTGGACAAGATACTAAACCCCCAATTGGGAATTTGTGTTGCCCCTGATGGTGGCCCCCTTTTTATGGTAACCTCTGCAACCGGTGCTTTAATGTCTTTCAGTGGGGGAATGCTGACTTGGGTTGTTAAGCGCTTTAACTGCTCGCTAAAACTAGAAACGTGCTATCTAAATATAAGCCATTAACCATTTACAGGACTTACACATGTCCCAAAAGTTAGCCATGGGGAGATTTAAATAAATGAGAATTCCTCTGTAGTTTCCTGTTTCTCCTCAAATGTAGGTTCAATCCCTTTTAGTGTAATGTCACAGCCCAGCTGAGTACAGAGACTGATTCAAAGTAGGACCTCAGTATCATGGGTCAGTGCAGTTGTTCTTTGCTGGGTCAGTGCAGTTGTTCTTTGCTGGGAGGCTGTACCTACGATCACTGCTCAACAAGCCACTGCTCTTTTAATGCTATATCGAGCAAGCACGATGGGGCATTTTAGGTCCCAATCTTCCCCTGGTCGTTATTGATGCACATGTGTTAGTATGTGTGTGACATCTGCACGTAACAGTTGATTAGGCATAACGCTAGAGTAGAGAAACTAAGATGCATGTTTATCAGTTTGAATTTTTAGCTTAGAAATGTGTCAATATGGCTTCCCTTTAACACTGCTGAGCTCTTCAAAGGATATTACTTTGCATAGGCTCACAAAGGTTGTCATCAGTGCCGCCAACACTGGCGCGTCCACAGTCCACTGTTTCTCCCATGCTGCCTGGAGTTTGGCAGGTAAAGAAGTCGGAATTATGGAAGTCATTAAAATTCCTTGGGAACATGTGGACGCTTGTTTATTTTTCCGCCCAGACGGGGAGGGTGGATTGCTGCCAGGACGCCGCACTGTCCTTCTCTCTGCATAAGGAAAGTGGACAGAGTGTGAGAGAGAAGGACCTGATGGAGGACAAATACGATGAAAGACAGATGAGAGGAGGAATGAGGGAAGCAGAGGACAGACGGGGGCAAAGTGGAAGTAGTTGAAAGTGGAAAATGGAGGATGAAGACAGAGGCAAACAGCGTCTACTGGATGCTCAAAGAGTCGGACTAATAAATGTTGAAGTTAAGTGAGCCGTATAGGAAGAAGATTAGAGACAGATGGATGGACACCAGCTGGAAGCACGAGAAAAGAGTGAAGGGAGGGACATTTTGTCCAACTTTTAATTGTGTGAAGATATGTTTATGTTGCTGCAATATATTTGTCCAATTGCCCAACCTTATGAAGCACCTTGTTGAAAAAATTATTATCAGAACTCAAGTTTTCTGGGGTTTTGTAACTGACACCCATATATGTGATCGGACCACCATATAATTTCCCCATGCGCACTATCCTCTGTTAAAGCCATCCAGCATTGTCGGCTGTTAATAAGAGAACTCTGATGGCATATCATTTTCTCAATTCTTCCATATGCAATTCATGGTCATGGTTTACCTCGCCCACCAACTAGCCATAAATCTTTCTTGCCTTCATTTTAAATGTGGAAAGATCCCTTCATGCTTGTCTTTAAACACCAAGAAAGGCCTGCTGTGGGCGTTTTTTCTGATTGGTTAAACAGAGGGAAGGACTTGAAAGGGATATTTGTGCTACTGGAGTGTTACCCTTGGGGAACTGATTCAGTAATATACCACTGTGCATGTGAGAGTGTGTGTTGGAGACAAAAGCAGAAATGACCAGTCTGCCCTTTCCATCTAAACTTTAAAGCACTACTCTCCTTTTTCATGGCCACCGTTGATACTCTGTAAAACCTCTGTAAGATTTCATCTGACGGTAGCCTGATGGTATGACAAATAAACAGTGAAGCCAACTGCTGTGTTCATCCATTCATCTTATCGCCATCTTTATCTATAACCAATGCTAGTACATGAGGAGATAGCAGGGGGAGGGAATGAGGGATGAAGATGGTGCTGTCAGCCCAGGAGCAAAAGGAGGGAGAGAGCCAGAGAAAAAGAGAGTTGATTTCTTGGTGCATAGCTGCAGTATCACCTTGCGTAGCTATAAGAAATTACAAAAGCAATATTTCTTGGGGCTGATATTCCCAAACCATGGAGCAGTAGACAAAATAAATCAGCAACAGTTACTTTGTGAGGTAACTCTGCATCTCATCCCTCTTTTTTCTCTTTTCCTTTCCTCATCTCTCTCCATTTCCCCATGTTTGATCATGCTAATTGGAACCGACACTGCAATGTGGGTCCTGGGGTGATCCTAGCATTTACCTGCCTTGCTGACAAATCGTTGGCTAATTGAGACGTAACCTTAGAACCTGCGTCTCCCTGCAGCCCGAATGTTTCCTCCCAGAAGGCAGCGTCCTTTGACATGGATCCAACTGTGGGATCACGAGTCTGTGATGCCAACTTAAATCATTACGTGGCATGCCTGAAGGCAGGACATCAGTTGAAAGTTTAAGAAGAAGTTGCCCAGTTTGAATCCTGAAGGCGATACCATGTGTCAATTGTGGGATGTTTTAACAATGTAAACAACTTGTCCAATGATGGAATTGTCTGAAACAGTTACTTAACCAATCATGCCCATTTTAATCCAAATATCTGGAAAGCTGACTTTAGACCTACTGCTACGACTAACACAACTACTCACCTTTTGTGTTAAACAGACTTCAACAACACAAATGCCTTTGCAGCTCTTTGAGTTGTAGTTCAGCTCAATTAAACGTCATCTTTTGTCAAACATTATTACTCCTGATTAACCTAAAAGCGTTTGAAAATGTAAAATTCTCAGACGAGTTGACTAAGCCAATTTGAGTTGGACGCTGATGCACAGTGACGTGCTGTAGTTCCTAGTAACCATTAGCCTTCAGGAGTTTTTTCTTGATTTAACTTCTGACTTCTGAAAGATCTTTCTCCCTACGGGAAAATAGTCAGATATTTGAATTTAAAAGTTGAAAAGATAATCCCTGATGCTTTATGATCCCACTGCAGTTGTGTAATCTTTTCTTTGCTTTTGTTCTGCCTTTTTAAAGGTGGTTCAGTTCAGTTAAATAAACGGATATTTCTTCATATCAAGCAAAAAATCCCCCAAAACAAACCTATCGTTAACCTTTTCATAGCATTTTTATTTGTATTGAATACCACGACATCTTGCATCTCTTAGTCAAAATTAACTTTATCACTCAGCTGTGGTCACTTCCTATATGCTTTTCCTTCCTGATTGCATCACAAGCAGTCATGACAGCGACTGTGAGTCATAAAGCACACAGCTCGTCAGGAACAATAAGTTGCCCCAACGATCCGCCGCTTCTCTTTGGATATCCTTTAAGCTCTTCCTGACTGGGAAGCATGGTAGCTTGTGTGTGGACTGGTGTGTAAGTGGGAATGTGAATGGTGGGTGAGGAAACAGCTGGACCCACTTGTACAAACATACAAAGAAATACTCGTACAGTTGTGAAGGTGAGGTCATTTCTGCTTTTGTGTGGAAATGTGTTTGGAGCCTTGACATTAGACTATACTATATACTGTATGTTAACGCATGTTTTACTCAAAACTGATGGGGGGTAAAACCCTATTTGATTACTGCATCTGATTTCTCTAACATGCTCGGAGTTGAAAAATCTGACTTGTTGACTCTTGACATTTGTCTTTCTTCCACTTCCTACATTAAGAACAGCTAAAAAAATTGCCCAATCATGTGATTTTCCAATTCAACTGACAGACATATGACCTATGACCCTGCTTGTTTGTAAACTGTAATTTCATGGTATTTATTGAACAACATTAGAGTCTCTGTGTCTGGTTGTAAATAGTTATGTTTTCCTTCTACTGCTCTTGTGCAGATGCAAATGATTTATATACATTATCTGTAGTAGAAAGACACACTATGAAAGGTGGATATAATAGGGTCGATAGAAATGCAAAGTAGATTAATAGAAATGATATGAAAGAGAAGACAGGCAGGACTAGAGATCTAGGAGGACCAGGCTCTGGAGTTTTTCTCCTCCTTGGTGGTCTAATTATCTGCAGTATGTATAGTGAGGCCTCCCACTATGATCATGGTTTTGGAAAAACGCTGATAATTGGCCTTATTCACATTCAACTAGACCTCTCATGTAGGGGTCCATGACTGAAAGCACCGCTAGCGCATGACCCTAAATCTCTTTGATGATGGAGAAGAATTCCCAACAGTCGTTGAAATGACTCTTCTGAAATTAAGTGTACTCGCTCAGCAGTCAGAGCCATCAGGTTGAAGCCAATTTCACATGAACGCATGCAACACACACACACACACACACACACACACACACACACACACACACACACACACACACACACACACACACACACACACACACTCACTGACACACTTGATTTCAACTTTTCAGAAAGTTGTGACTTCTGGATAAGGGCTGCTGTCCCCTTGCTGGACCTCACATCCTGACAGGAAGCTTCTCCTTCCTACACACACACACACACACACACACACACACACACACACACACACACACACACACACACACACACACACACACACACACACACACACACACACACACCACAATTGCATGGTTGACTGGCACAAAAGGAGAGAGAGGCACTGAATGACTTCAGGCTACACATTTTGACAACCACAAAATAACTGATAGGGAGACAGGGATGAATAGAATTAGCCACACAGACCACAAATGGAGGGAAATAGGGCCTAAATTACTCAAGGACCTCCTAATAGAGAGCACTGACCCCATGTTAAGTACCGGGCATCCCAAAAGCATCTCTGCTATAATAACTTTTGTTATCCCATGGCTTTAACCAGCACTAGGATGCTATGTTTTTCTACATTAGTGTGGGAAGCAGCAAAACTAGAAGCCGATATAATCTACAAAACACTCCTTGAAACACTACCAGGGATGGGAATTGAAATCTGGTTAAATATCGTCTCATAAAAACAAATGTGTGTCTTTCGAGCAAATCTATCTAGTTTTATTGGTGCCGGCGTCATTTTTGGATGGTAAAGTTACAAAAACTCATGCGTCATGACTTCAAACTCTACTGAAGAAACTGCTGCAGTGATGCCGAAAACCTGTGTAGACACTCGCTTGTACATCAGACAGTTACTACTAGTACCAGCTAAACAGACTTCTCTGAGCCCTTTCACCTTTGGCTATATTTGCTGAAATTGCCTTGCATGTGAATTGTTGACGATACCAGGAAGGACCCCGAGGGCCTATACAAGATGCCTGACCCCCTGAATGTCATCAGCATCAGTCGCTGCCACTTCCCTCCCAATGATGGATGCTCTGTATGGATTTGTGTCGCAACCCCCTGGGCTCCAGCCTTACAAGCCCGGAAACACGGAGGGGCTTGCTCACACACAGACACACATTGGAGGCTCTTTTTCCCTCGTTCTGACAGTGCCATTGAGCGGTCAGATGCGATAGAAGGGGTCACAGCACGGCACAGGGACAGTGACTCACTGAGGAGAACTCTTCTTGTTTCCCTTCCTGTTGTGGTAGAGACATGCTGAGATTTTGTTTCATATCAAACAAGAACTCATCAAAGCCGCCTGGCTGAATTCCAGTCTGCGGAGACCACCCATTAGTCCAGAAAGGTGAAGAATAAGTGTTGCCCAGAGAGCAGCTTTTGAGACTTAAAAACTACTGCTTTAAAAATATGTAAATGTTTTTCCTTGCTGTAAACTTTCACCCTACGTGCCTCTAGATGGATACACCGCCCCAAATGTATCGATAAATCTGCGAAATGTCAGTTTTATTTTGATCGTGTTCGACAAATAACTTTATTACTTAATTATGTTTTTAATAGAAAATGTTTTTTTTGGGCTGCATTTTAACACCCCTACATTAAACTGTTCACCATTGTAGGACAGTAACTAGACGTTTATTTAAAGTACAATATTGGCAGTTGGACACTACTGAAACGCAAAGTGATTTCATTGAATTTCCAGTGTCCAACTTAACTAATTTCTGATTTTTTCATAAACGGTCATGTGGTAAAATACACATAGTAGTAGTACTGTCATTTTCCACACTTATGGCGCATTTCCACTGCAGGGCCTCGCACAGCTTAGTACGGTATAGTTAGGCCTTGGTAGGCCAGGCTCACTTTATGCTGTGTTTCCATTACAGTTTAGTAGCTGGGGCAGTAACTATAGAAACGCAGTGTAGGCGGAGCCGTGACGTCATCTTAAATGTGAAACACAAAACCAACATTAGCTGTTAGCCCTCAGAGCTCACAGCTCCTCATATCTGTTCAGAAACTACACATAAGTTAAACAAGTACAAACCACACTGTCTGTGTCATGGTGAATACAGTCACTGGTTTATTCATGTCTGTATAGGCCGTTGTTGAGAGTGTGGACGGTTGGAGCATATACAACGTTAGCTTAGCCGATATCCATTCAGAAAACATGCATTTTAAAAGGTTTTTCGCCTGCCGTCTTGTCTGCGGACTTGTCAAGCATTAATTCATGGTTTTTATGAACCGGTATCAGTATGTTGTTACTTCGGCATCATTTTGAAACGTGTATTACAATTAAATCACGGTCAAATATGTTCATTTTGTTGTAGTTGCCAGCGATTCTCTCACTAGTTTAGCATACTCAGCCCGGTTGTTGGCCCAGAAAGAACCTCGATTTTGGCGAGACAGAAAACTGTGAAAAAGTACCCGCTAGCAGGAACTACGGCTAGTGGAAACACAACCAAAAACGGGCCGGGAGTGGCACGCTTACACCACGCTCCGCGCTGTAGTGGAGATGCGCCATTAGTAACCTACTGCACTAGTGGAATCCAACCCATAACCTTACAGTAGAGCTATGGCTTTTATCTTTGGTGTGCGAAACAAAGAGAAAAATGCCAAAAGCCCAGATGGTCAAAGGTCTTTTCAACCAACATAGCAGTTAAATGCCAGTGTCCTTTAAATGTAGCGGATGTGGGCGTTTTTCAGCCTCGATTGACCTTGGAAGCTACTAAGCCTCAATAACCGGCCTTCACTTTGAATCTGAGCTGCATGGCTATTGTTGTTTATTCCCCTCACTGTCTCTGGAACTCTAAGGTGAATGAAAAGGCCTTTTGTAGGGGGGGCTAGATGCCCATGGGATGATGTTATTTCACAATCTGTCTTCTTGTGAAATCAAGTCTTTCCAAGTGATCAACAAGAAGGTTTTTTATAAGTGAAGTTATCTAAATGAAAGATGGTGTTAGGAATACAACTGCCAGTTTAGGCTAAAGACTCGGCACAGTTTAAGAGCTTTATGGGCAGTAATAAAAGCTTGCATATTTTATGAGTTTCTGAGTTACTCTTGTGATATTTTTTAAATGTCACTGCTATGAATAAGACAGAGGAAGCATAAACTGAAGCATATTGAGTTGTAGAAAGCCCATGCGATGTCCCCTCATCTCCGATCTTACTTTCTGGGTTACTTTTATGTCTCTGTTTATTCCTTGCTTTCTTGGTTTCTCCCCCTTTTTTGCCGGGGTGGGGTCACCCAAGCACAGCCTGTTTTGTTTGGAGTTGCTATGGAAACGGGTGTGTGTATGTGTGTGTTTGTGTGTGTGTGTTGGGGCTGCAGTTCTGCTTCATGCATAATGACCTCATCCAGACACAGCCCCCCACATATCGAATCTGTCTACTTCCTCACATTGCGTAATACACACACAGTTATCTGGCCGACGCCCCCTCAGTATTGTGCCTCGTTGCTTGACCACAGACGAGTCATTAGCAACAATAGTCCAACTCCTTTTGACTAAAACTATTCATGTTTTCTTCAACATTTGAATTCATATCGTTTGTAAGCATGGAATTACATTCAGCAACAAAGGTTTTAGTCAGATGTTTAGAAAAAGGGGAAAGCAAGTTCATGAACTGACAATGAACCCTCGACTTGAATTCTCTTAATTAAGTAGTGTGCTGTATTTCAGCACTTCAAATTGTTACAAAACCACTCCTACTCCCACCTTATCACCTGGGGTAAATCACTTGACGTTCCTCAGCTGTTAATCTCTGATAGTGTGAGAATGTGGAACGAAGCCCAGCTGTTGATGTGTATTTATTAAAGCAGAAAGTCAAGTCAGTGGTAGGAAATCTTTTCCGTGTGGAACAGAATGCAGTTTTCTCTGAGGGGAAAAGTTCTGCTTCATTTCACAAAGATTTCTGGAAAATATATTTTCCCCCGAACCGTAGGCGCATAAGCTCAGTTATTTAAAGGCCTAGTTATCGATCCACCATGTGACTGTGGTCTTCCACAAAAAGGTCATATTTTCAGTGAAAAGGTCCATTCAGAAATACAATGCATGCTTCAGTTGATGTATCATTGCTGCAGCATTTGGCTCCTTGAATGTTATCAACTCTTAAACCACTTTTGCACAACTGTGCTAAATAAAGCTGGGGAAAATAAATTGGTTGCATTTGGATACGCATGACTACTGATCCTATCATACAAAACTTTACAGGTCGGATTTCAAAAGCAGCGCGACATGTCAAATTGGAATGAAGAAATAAATAACGGATTGTAACTCAAACAAGTCAGACAACAAACATTTATCAACTCTACAACATAGTGCAGAAATCCCCTAAAGCTTCTTCATGCAATTTGCCTATCTGATTCCACATGGTAGTTTAAGAAAATGTGTGCTCACCTGATTGGTGTGGAGGCATTGGCACAGAATATTTGCTTTGGAAATGATCCACTAAGCTTTACGGCGCCACAACTTTGCTTATTGATGCTGCAGTGGTTTGTATTCAGCTGTCTGTTCCTGGGCATAGAAGCCCACTTACCTTTGAGTATTAGTGCGTCCTGCATTTGAATTTGTTGCCTAAGATACAGAATCACACATTTACTTCTAATATGAATGATCTGCTTCTACTGTAATAGTGACACACAGTCTATCTTAGTGCTTCCCTCTGCAGCTTTCGCCCTAGAGACTGCCATAAATAAATGCATTATTGTTGGAAATGCAGGACTTAAGTATATTCTTGTCCTTTACTGCAGGAAAGCTGAATATGCTACTGCCGCATAGCACAGGACCTGTCCAGGGGTTAAATATAAAACTGTTTTTTTTTTAAGGTTCCTCTGCACTCAACTTTTGTGCGTACAGCCGAAGTGAAACAGCAGTTGAAGTTATATACGGAATCACCTGTAAATCGTATCTCTGATGTCCGCAACAAATATATTTATATTTATCTTGATTACTAAAGTTGCCATAGAGGCAGAACATTTTTCTTAAGCAATCTTGAATATGGTCTCAAATTGGTGTTTGGCTAAATGATTTTTACTGACTGTGACCACCAAAAGTTATTTGGAGTATATCACTAGCTCACCCAAGTAGGAACCACAAAAACCTTTTAAAGAGTTTTGTTTTGTTTTATAAAAAAACCATCAGGTTGCAATTTTTAAAATGAACTTTAGTCAATTTGTTTTAATTCCACCTGGTTTTTCAGTCAGTCTTTGTAAGGCATTGATGTCTGTAAGAGCTTTGAGAATATGTGAAGTAATTCACACTGCAGCTAATTTAGCACACAACCCACGCCTCTGCCTGACTATAAAGCCAGGGTCTGACGGTGAGGACATACGGTAGCAGTTAGCATCTGCGACACCCGGTGATTGATTGTTTTTTTGTTTGTGGTTAAGGCAACAGGGTCCTGTTGAACTGTGTCTATGGCTCTGGGCTCTGTCATTACCTGCTATAATGACAGAGTGATTAGCTGTGTGTGTGTGTGTGTGTGTGTGTGTGTGTGTGTGTGTGTGTGTGTGTGTGTGTGTGTGTGTGTGTGTGTGTGTGTGTGTGTGTGTGTGTGTGTGTGTGTGTGTGTGTGTGTGTGTGTGTGTGTGTGTGTGTGTGTGTGTGTGTGTGTGTGTGTGTGTGTGTGTGTGTGTGTGTGTGTGTGTGTGTGTGTGTGTGTGTGTGTGTGTGTGTGTGTGTGTGTGTGTGTGTGTGTGTGTGTGTGTGTTCTAAGATTTCAGTTGAGTTTGTTTATGTAATCCTTTTTTAAATTGGCCTAAATTACATAACATCAATGTCGGAATCACTTTACTGAGCCAGCCCTTTTAACCTAAATTGAACTGTAATGAATGACCTTCGTATTGCAGTATGCTGTACAAACTAAATTCTCACTCATTGTTACCTCTAATCTTACGTTTGGAGTAACTACAAATTAAAGACTTTTTTTACAAGAACTCAATGCTTCATAAAACTTTACAAACCGTTGAAAACATCCTACGTAATGAACAGGGCATTTTAACGGTTTACAAAGTTGTATAACTCTTACATTACTCCCCACTAAACAGTACAGACCAATGTTAAAGGTAGGGTAGGTAAAAATGGAGATACCAGCTCGAGTGCGCTAGAATTTGAAAATACACAACCGAAAAAAATCTGCCCCTTCCTTCAGACTTCCTTACAGAACCCCTCCTCCAACACACAAGAACGCGCATCATCAATGAGGCCACGAGATAAGTTTGTGCACGAGATGGAAGGCTGACAGGCAGGTAGGCAATCCAGTTATTTTAGCCGGGCCGGCTAAAATGATTGGTCGTGCTTTTGACAGCGCCACGGCTTCCACAGATGAAATTTTTGTATATATTTATTGTCAAAGCATTTAATTTATTCATTGCTATCTGGATGTTAAGAGCATTTCATGGAATATAACAAAAAGTGTTTCTGAAGTGAATTACCTACCCTACCTTTAATTAGGGTGTTGTCATTAGCGGCCGCCGATCGATATCGGCCAATACTCACTCTCTGCCGATGGATCGGTGCTCTCTAAAAATGCAGATCGCGAGAGCCGATCGCATGACGTCTCTGTACGCGGCAAAACAAGCTCGCCAAAATGGCTTCACCAGTCTGGCAGTATTTTAAGGTGTCTGAAAATGACAATAAATTAGCGGTATGCAACGTGTGTGAAGCAGAAATCCTGCAGCTCCACCCGCTGTGACGGACCGGTGAGCGGTAACACACTTAGCTATCTTACCTACCTCTGGAACAAGCTAAACTAGTTATAAATATATTTATTCTTCACTGTCGGGTCACTCATTACTGGATCAGTGAGACGGATAGGGACCGTCTGTCAGGAGGGAGAGAGGAAAAGAGAGCGCTTCCGTTCATTTCTCCCGTGTTATCCAAAGTTAATGTAAACTTGAATAATGTACTTCATTTGAATGTAATAATTATGTTGGTTGCTGTTTGTGGAAGCGCCAGTGAATGAGCCCCATTAACTGAGTTTTAAACATCACTTTAAATGGAAGATCCCCATAGGCCCCGCCAACTCGATCGGATCGGTGATCGGAATCGGCCGATACTGATTCCGGCGATCGGCCCCAAAATTGGCGATCGGAGCATCCCTAGTTGACATTGTTGGCAAAGCGTTCACAGCTTTGATTCAGAGGAATTGGCCTGTGGGATGTGAATCTACAAAGCACCTCCTTGTCTCCTGAAAGTGTGCGTGAGTTGCAGTGTTTTGACTTTCATGTCGCAGTTTCACAGAGGGGAAAAAGGAACTGACTGCCGAGTTTGGACTTTAGTTCCCGTTAGCTTCAAAAACAGAAAGGCTGCTTTGAACTTTTTTTTGCCATCCCACTCTCATGTACAGTTGTTGTTCAAGGTGAGTATGACCATTTTGGACTAAAACTTAAAAGGACATCTATTTTTATTTTGTCGTGTTCGATTTGGTCCCTTTGGCTTCTTTTAAATGGTCACAACTGCAGGTCAACCAGGACTACAGACATATTCTATGTCTTCCCTTTTTTGCCTTCATTTAGTTTGATAAACATGTTAATGTGCAAGAAGACAGAGGAAAACCTTCTGAAAATATGAAAAGTACCAACTAGAGGAAGTCATAAACTTTTCTCCTCTGTTGACTCAAGGTGTGCAAGGCATTCTCTGTGTGTGTGTGTGTGTGTGTGTGTGTGTGTGTGTGTGTGTGTGTGTGTGTGTGTGTGTGTGTGTGTGTGTGTGTGTGTGTGTGTGTGTGTGTGTGTGTGTGTGTGTGTGTGTGTGTGTGTGTGTGTGTGTGTGTGTGTGTGTGTGTGTGTGTGTGTGTGTGTGTGTGTGTGTGTGTGTGTGTGTGTGTGTGTGTGTGTGTGTGTGTGTGTGTGTGTGTGTGTGTGTGTGTGTGGTTATCTGATATGCTGTGATTGCTATGGGAGTTACTGCAGTCCACAGGTAATGAGGCCTCGTTTTAAAATGGGTCAAGTGACATGAAACAGAGAGAAAGACGTTACAGTGCACCTGAATGAGCAACAGACCTAATCCCTTTACTCCTCAACATACTCTACTTTAAACTCCTAACATATTGCAAAAGACATTTAATGTTTAAGTTTCATTGCAATCCAACATAACTTTTTGGTAAATAATTTACGGACCCACTGTACATATTAAGCAGGAAATAAAAACTTGATAAGGCTTTCATGAGAAGTTAAAGGGGAGCTAGTCTCAAGCCATTTAGTGAAATGCTGTTTCACACAGAAAGAAAAGAAAGATGGAGAAGATATCATTGTCAGGCTTCATAATACAATCTGACCATGTGACGAATGAAAATGAAATCAGTGCCAGTTAAAAGTGATTACTATTATTCCCATGCGGCGAAACATGTGACCGGTAGTTAATTTGGGATCCTAAATGACCATACTGACATACGGTCAAAAAATGTATTCCCTAGGCGATCTTTCCTTAAAGTGCTTTTCGTTGAACTTGACCTGGAAATGCACATTTGACCGAGGTGACGACTGGGCGGTGACTTCCCATTGTCACTTCAAGGCCTCGTTGACTCTCCATCAGCAGAGGAAATGAAGTAGTAACAACACATAAAACACACTCTGCTTCCTTGCTCGCTCTCTGTCTCGACTGTTACCTCTCTACCTGAACCTTGAGGCAGAGGAAGACTTCCCCCGTTACGCTCCAGTACATCCCTGTAATGGTCTGTGTACTCTTTCCCCCTTTCTAAGCCACACAGTTGCTCAGACAGGGACAGCATTGTTCCCAGTGAGCGCTCCAGGAAGTGGATCTGAACGCGTCTCAGTGCGTTAAACATTAGCCGCTCTCTAAATGCCTCTCTACCCCTGAAACATGGATTAGAGGCTACTTAGGATCACTACCATACAAGCGTACAATTAGACAGGCTGTTAGCCGGATAAACAGAGAAGTGACAGCTTTACTCTGTGTGTGGATGTGTGCACAGCAGGTGATGCAATACTGGCCTTTCCTTTTCTTCTGCCCTGCAGGTGTAAAAAATGATCAGGAAAGACTAAAGGCCATTCTACTGAACAACGGATTCCTCTGAAGATCATAAAGTGTACTGACAAGAACACAAAGAGGCTCTTAACATGTTGTGTTCTTGACCTTGTTGCACTTGAGTATGACTGCTATTAAAGGAGTTTGCCGTATGCTGCTGCCAACTCATGTAAGACTTCAGGTGCTACGAGGCACCACAGGATTCTTCTTAATATTGAATTATTATTATTTTATTTGTTTTGATTGTTGTGAATATAACGGGATAACACGAAAATCCATCTTGTTCATCTTCAAGTTATGTTTTCAGATCAAACTGCAATAGCTTGCTTCCTGTGAGAAGCTACTCACAGACACAGTAGTTAAGGTGGAGAGAACAGCACTAAAGCTACCGCCATTGACCTGATTGGTTGAGGAATACCAAGGTAATCCATCCTTTTCAGCAGTTTTAAATGTGAAAAAACCTTCTGGTGGTCCAGGTTAGAAAAAGATGCCACCCACTTAAATAATGTAAAACCGATCAGTTGTACTGGTATATTTACAATATTGCTTCAACTAGAGTTCCTGAATCTTTTTTTATTGCATAACTAGAACCCGTAGCAACGCGTCCATACAAAAGCTTATTTTTATTTTGAATGTCTGGGACCTTGGGTGAAAATATCCCGACCGGCTCTGTAGGCTTTCAAGTCCGGAATCTTTCCTGCAGTTTGACTCCTGATACAAACATTATCGTATATATGAACTGACAAGCTTTTACCAAAAGTTATTTTGGCCGTTGTGCGGCTTTAAAACGACCTCTGGGAATCAACTTGACCTCTGTCATGTGGGCAAATTATGTTTGAAATAAAAGTAGTCAAAACAAGCTCTGTAAAAAAAATGTCACTGGGGTTTCCTTACACCCATTAACTTATTTTCTCAAGCATTACCACATCTGTCAATTTCCCACTATGGGGTCTTGCCACCATTTTTTCTGGTTCTTTGGGAAAAGCTAAGAGGTCCCAAACATTAGCTAAAGTGTTTGTACATTCCTGAACAGTTAGCGTCAGTGAACGTGCCCTATCACTCCTCTCCTGTTACCACTTGGCATTTGGTGGGAAAAGCTGACAGACGCTGATAGCAGGGCTTTGGCAGTAAATGGATACCAGCATGCAGTCCCTCAGGTCTTCCTCCCTTGTGTGTTTGCTTTATGCTTACCACAGAGGTCAAGGTGGGGATGACTTCAACAGAAATATGGGATTACTTAACGATGGTGTGCAACAGACCCGGTAATCACAAGACTTGATAACAGTTTTGAGGAGACGGCAGAGAATCAAGTGCTTTATGACCGCCGGGGTTTAGTCTGACCTTGTCTATAATGTGTCACATGACTCAACCTAAAGCAATAACAGTGATTTGGGTTTCCACAAGGTCATGATTAGCTGTCGTTATGACACAAGCCTGCTGTTATCAACCGGTTGGACAGAGCTTCTTAGACACGTCTTCTTAATGTGACAGTTTGATGTGTTCCTTTTGCTTCTGCCCTCTTTGCACTCATGGTATTGGCAAATCAAAGTTAAGATTGTAAAACAGGTTTTGTCTCTGACAGTTGTGTTTTTTCCTATCTTTGTATCCTTTATAGGTTTGGTAATTTCAGATGATGTGCATTCATCACATTTGTGGTGTTGTATTTCAGAATTGTTGTTTAAATCTGTCCGAAACACAGTGAAGTTACTTGTATTTGAATTATTTTCTGTAAGCTTTTAATAACTAGATATTTCATGAGCAACAGGCACTACCAAACATACTACTGTTACACAATCCATCGTGCAATGTCTTCGTACAATGACCTGTGTTTACATCTGGTTAGAAGTCTCAGTATTCACCTTTTTGCAGGGTGTGTTTATGTGTAAACCCCTTTTTCCCTGAGTCAGGGGGGTGTGTGTGTGTGTGTGTGTGTGTGTGTGTGTGTGTGTGTGTGTGTGTGTGTGTGTGTGTGTGTGTGTGTGTGTGTGTGTGTGTGTGTGTGTGTGTGTGTGTGTGTGTGTGTGTGTGTGTGTGTGTGTGTGTGTGTGTGTGTGTGTGTGTGTGTGTGTGTGTGTGTGTGTGTGTGTGTGTGTGTGTGTGTGTGTGTGTGTGTGTGTGTGTGTGTGTGTGTGTGTGTGTGTGTGTGTGTGTGTGTGTGTGTGTGTGTGTGTGTGTGTGATGCACCAGCATCCAGGAGGAGTCTTCTTTCTCTGCCAGTGTGTACTTGGCATACTCACAGCACTGCGGTTGAGATACAGTGTGCAGACACAGGGCAGGGCGATACGGAAGAACATAATATACCAATGGACAATGTCAGCATCGATGCAAAAATGTCAGCATCGATGCAAAAATGTCAGCATCAATGCAAAATCACAAATGTAGGGAAATGAATGGTCCTTCGAGGGAAAAAAAAGTATTGAAAAGACACACAAGAAATTTATTTGGAATCTTACCAAACTATTCATTGGCATTATTCATTCGGATGTTCGTTTTAGTCTTGCTTAACTCAATGCGATCATGAAATAAGCAACTATGAAATGGAATAGTGTGCTACTAGTCACTGATATTGTACTAAAAACAAGAATATAGTCAGTATGCAGATGTTGGTTTCAATCAGTAATGCAGCATATTGGACTGCTCAGACCACCTTCACCTAAATTGATCCAGCACTCAGTGAAATCTGCTTTGCCAGCATGGTTTGGGACTGAAAGTATGCCCTCTCCATTACAGATGTATTTCTCTAAGTTAATGCACTAATTGCACTTCTTTAAGAAAGTGCTGAAAGAAACAGTCCCTCAAACCTACTTAATACAAATAGGGCTCTTTTCCATAAGGATTGCTCATGATGACATTTCATACCATAGCCCATATATGCAAGTCATTCCCAATAGCACATTGTTGTTGTTTGTATAGAGGACGCAGTATTTGTGAAAACACATTTACAGTCAGTCATATGGCGGCTGCAGGATGATCACTCTTGTTTGTTGGTACAAACCATCTTCAGCCGAGCCAACACTCTACGTAAGCACACACACGTGATGCAATTATGAAGAATCTGCCTGTTTAACAGTGGCGACAGCACTGTGTGTGTGTGTGTGTGTGTGTGTGTGTGTGTGTGTGTGTGTGTGTGTGTGTGTGTGTGTGTGTGTGTGTGTGTGTGTGTGTGTGTGTGTGTGTGTGTGTGTGTGTGTGTGTGTGTGTGTGTGTGTGTGTGTGTGTGTGTGTGTGTGTGTGTGTGTGTGTGTGTGTTCTTTCCTACTGTAACTCAGCATTATTAGTAGGTACAATCTCAGTCTTCTGCTGTAAATAAAATAAGCTCAAAACATTGTGTGTGTTGTTGTTTCTTATGTTCCTGGCAAATGCCATTGATGGCACAGACGGGTAAAGGTAATTGACTTGTTTCACAGTATAAAACATCCAAACTTGAAATAACAAATATAATCCATTTAAGAAACCCATTTACTATAAATTATAATGAATTCAAATTTTAATATTTTACATTTTACCCAACAAGACTATTTACAAAAAACGTTGAAACCGTAAACAATCATTGCAATACAATAAATCAAAACGTACAAAATATATATATTTTTTTAATACTATGCACAGTCCTCCTACACGTGGATAATTTAGATTAAATCAATATTTCACCAACATTATCCAGTACTGTATCCTCAGGATTGTTACATTTATTTTACCCTGAATGCTGATTTACACACTGGTCTGCCTAGAGAACCCCCCGCCCAACGCTCTCCCCAGTTTGTAGTACATCATAGAAAACCTCCTTTTTACACAGCTGTAGTTGCTGGTTTGAACAGGTATCGGAAGCAATTGGAGATTCAGACTTTCTGTAAAGTTTACGCTTTGCTTGGCGTTTGTTTCCAAAGTGTTGTTACAGTTATCAAAGAGGCTTAACAAAAACGTCTTATCTTCTAAGCTATCATGTGATGGCAATAAACGTAGTCTACTTTATTACCCCTCTCCCGACTGAAAACCTTTGGCATCAACTACAGTACTCGCATTAATGGGAAACTCAGATTTTATGACAGGCGTTCATGCCAAGTGAGATAATGACATACTTTCACAACACAAAAAGTTAAAGAATAATCTCAGTTGAACAGACAGTTTGTAGACACACTTTTCGATATTATTATATTATTTAAATGAAAGTATCGCTATCTTTACAGTAGTTCTATGTATCTCACCTGTGTGTGTGCAATCTCTCTTTTGAATGTCACTAGTAATGAATTCACTATGCTCAGATTTCTGGCTCTGTTGTCTGTCAGACAGCAGGATTACAGAAAGATATCTGGCGCAATTTTCCCAAAACTTGGTAAAAAGGTGTGGTAGGGTCCAACGAAGAACAATTACATTTTGGGGCAACCTGAGGCATTTGTGCTGCGTTCATGTGGTGTTGGTATCACAGAAAAATGAGTTCTTGACTGGTGAAATGTATGTGAAAGCCCCATCAAATTTGAAAAACAACTCGAAAAAAAGATTTCAAAGTTATTTTTGTTCTTCTTCTGAACAAAGAAAACTCATCTTCACTGTAGCGTCCTTGTTGTTTCCTCATAATATTTTAAAGCTCATGAACACATCAGGTCAGAATAAATCTTACTTAGTTGGGAAATAGGACCTTATAGGATGAGGAGCATGTAAACAGGAACCACACAGATACAGCAGACCAGCAAAGACTAAAGAGAAGTGATTGAGCAACAGACAAGATATTAGAAAACTGTAGCTGATATTTGATCATAACATTCACATTTTTGTACCATGTCTCAATAACAACACAGCAAGAACAATGAACAAAATATGTTTTCAGTGGTCTGAGTTATTTTTTGTAAGGCGCCATTTCAGAATGCACTGTAAAAAAAGCAAGATTGAAGTTGGTTATTAGTTCCAGCTTTGGTGAAATTCAATCAAATGTAACACATCAACAGAAACATGGATGCCAAGCTTATAACAGAGTTTGGCTTTAAGCAAGACACTGAATCACTAACAGCTATGATGTGGTATACACTGACCTCTGACCTTGCATTGTTAAACTGTGACATTGTGACATTTTAGTTTTGACAGAATAAACCCTCTGGCTTTATTTAGGTGTGTTTCAGTGCACAGATAACATTCATTCTGAAGGGGCTGGAAAGGCCATGCAGTTTTGGCTGTGGCAGGTTGGGTGGCTGTAGTTACCCTCCTGCCAGCCGGACCCATAAACACTGACCTTTAGTACAGTCGCCGGAGGGACGGGGGGTAAGCAGGGGGTGTGAATGGGGGACAGAAAGAGAGGGAAAGAGTCGGAGGGAGAAGATTGTGGAATGTGGGAGAGAGAGCAGAAAGTGAATGGATCAAAGAGAAAAAGAAAGAGGCAAGAAAAAAAGATGACTAGACTCATAGAGAGAGAGAGAGCAAGGGAGGAGGAGGTGCGGTTAGTGTGTGTGAGTCTGAGATCTGATTGGTCTAGCAGCCTGTGTGTGTGTTTGCCTCAATGTGTGTGTGCTTCTAGCCAATGGGCGGGGGATTAAGCCCACGTCACGTGGTCTCTTCAGCTTCTTTTCCACACAAACACACACCCTCATTTGCAGAGGGCACACCGACACACACATACCCTCTCACAGTCTCACAGACACACTCACAGCTGTCGATAATTCTCTCTCTGCTGAGTGCCGAGGAGCAGAGCCCGCAGGAATTTGGGGGAACCTGCTGTCTGCTGGCAAACATCATCTATGTGGACAATCTGAGAGGAGGACTGAATGATTTTCTAATCGGTGCCTGGCTTTTACTTTCTGGCGTTCACATCCCATCTCTTTATCCCTCTCGTCTCTCCCTGGCTTTTCTGGGATACAGTGTTGGAATTTAAGCGCAGACAGCGAGCAGCAGAGAAAAACAGAGACATGTGTTTTGCCCCAGCCGCCTCCTACTACTGCCCGTTCTCTCCTATTCACTGACAAAGCAGGAAATACAAGGTTGGTTGGGCTCGGCTTATTTGTTTATGGGCTGGTTTATTGTTTCATTACACCTTGTAAGACATGTGTAATTTTTGGAATACCTACAATATGTTCTTATTTTTACTACAGTATTTTGAAGACTTTATCACACACCACCAGAATATGGAATACAGGTATTCTTCTTTTCCCACAAGCTGCCAAAGCATGACTCCCTCTCCAATCCCTAAAACTGATTTGTTGTTTTAGCGGAACTCCTTGTTAGTAAGGCTGCTTGGGCACACGAACACACACACACACACACACACACACACACACACACACACACACACACACACACACACACACACACACACACACACACACACACACACACACACACACCATGAACATGCTTGGCAGCCACAGTGCCTTTAGTGTGAGCACCAGGGAAGATTAGCTGTGGCTTTTATCTCTAATGTGCCGAATAGGAGAGGTTGTGTGTGAAGAAAGGCACTCTTCTATTCTAGAGTCACGGCAGTAGTAAGTATTAGCCTTCTACATAGTTTTCTTGAAAATGTTGATCATTCAGAGGGAATGCCCATACAAAGACTCAGTGTGGTTGTTTGTCTGTTGTAATCTGGTCAATAATGTTGGCGTGTTGCTTTCTCATGCAAACTGCATCCAGCGGTTCCATGCATTGCATTTACTGACAAACACTTAGACTGCTGGCGAGTTAGACAGGCATGTTTAGACACTTACGTGTGTGTGTGTGTGTGTGTGTGTGTGTGTGTGTGTGTGTGTGTGTGTGTGTGTGTGTGTGTGTGTGTGTGTGTGTGTGTGTGTGTGTGTGTGTGTGTGTGTGTGTGTGTGTGTGTGTGTGTGTGTGTGTGTGTGTGTGTGTGTGTGTGTGTGTGTGTGTGTGTGTGTGTGTGTGTGTGTGTGCAGGGTTTACACTGTGTGCATATTTGTTTTGCATGTACTCACTGTGCCATTTGAAGCATGTGTAGATATAATTAGCCAACGTACAGATTCTTTCCTGGTATTGTTGCCTTTGGGCTGGTAACATAACCCAAAAGGCTGTTTGTCTATTTTTAGTGTAGGCAGCTCATTGAGACTCAAGCAGCCACGCTTTGAAGCTTCCCCCAGGCCAGATAAAGATACGAGGTGTGTGTGGATTAGTGTGGGATGTGGCTGGTGGACGACTTATCCAGTGTATGTGCTGACTGCTTGTTATATTAATCAGCATTATTGTGACTTATTTTTGTAGTACGTTTATTGCTATTAATTTTGAAGGAAGAAAATAAAAGTTCAATAGTAATGGAGAGATATATCACACTATAGAGGCAGACAGAGAGATGGAGCAGCAGATACATGGTTTGGACGTAGGCTTACAGATAAGCTGGCTGTTATCAGATAAAGACGGAGAGTTGTGTGTTGACTGAGGTGCTGGCACTGCTCCAGCTGGAACCACAAGGCATTATGGGTGAGCACACTCACAGCTCTAATGGTAAAGATGAAGGACGGACATTTTTATATCAATGCATCTTTCTTCTTTTTAGATCACATGACTGAGGTTTTACATATTCTTTTTTAAGTCACTCAAATGTTAATGCATGAGCTGCAGCAAGTGGGTAACTTTTCAGATTGTTTATTATATATTTTTTATGTTTTATTATTTTTACGTTTTTATGCAACAACTTGATTTCTTTAGCTTCTCAAATGAGAGGATTTTGTTTCATTTTTTTCTTCGTCTTATGTGATATTTATTTGAATATGTTTTGGACCATTAGTCACACAAAGCAAAGAATCTCAATACATTAGCTCAGGTTTAAGTAACTTCATCAGCTTTTTGTTCTTTTCTGGCAGTTTTTAAACCAAAATATGAACTTATTTGTAAAAAGAATAAGTAGAATGGTGGATAACTTGCAGCCCTATTGTAATATAGTTCCATATACACGTCTTACAATTGATTTATTATGTGTGAGTGTTTAATAAATCTCCCTGTCTTTCATCAAGTAAGCTGTTATTAAATATAGTAGCTGTTACTACACCATTCATTGTGTAACTTTTGGTAACCAAAAGCATTTGTATCATTTTGATTTTAATCGCAATAATTTGTTTTATAGCACTCTTAAAGTTATTGTTTATACAGGAGAAGTTTTCATGGACAACTAGCCCACTGATGAAGACAGGTTTGGTCTTCAGAGCTGTGAGAGGAAGGGGAGGGTCAGGGATCAGAGGTCACATTCACCTTGCCTGTGGGCAGCAGTCGCAGTCTAGCGCCCTTTAGTAAACACAGCCTGCCTCGTCTATCTGCCACAGATTAATGTAGCCTTAATCAATTACAATAAAGCAATGTCATCAAATGCCATATCTCTAAAGGGCAATTGTCTCCAGTTTCCAGTCGGTCACTGAACTCAATCTAAACTACTGCAATTGTTCTGGAAACTTCACTGTGTCTCGCTCAAGAAGTGTTTGATAGAAACGCTGGAGAGCATCTGTGGTGGAGCATGACATTTAATGATATAATTGATGCAATAAAGCGAGGCTCAGATTTCATCCTTACTCAGATTAATTGTGCCCAAAACCAACAACGCCACTCCCCCCTCACCCTCCAGACCGTTGATCTCTCTGGACGTGACCAGACCAAGAGGTTTCAGGACGGGGACAATGATCTATTGATCCAGAGCGATGGATGGGGGGAGGCTGGACGCTGTGACCGAGCAGGGATAGTGTACTGGTGCTTGTGTGTGGCTAAAGGGAGGGGAAAGGCACTGTTTACAGAACTTTTTTTGGGGGGTGTAACTTTATTTTAGTGAGGCTACAGCTGTTCAGCCGCACAGAAATCCAATCAAATGTCAGATATGAGCTTCTACTTTCAATCACAAGGTGTAGCTAGTTGTATTGCCCCTACTTTTGGGCACTGGAGCATCTTTGAAGACGTACTGTACAAGAGAAGAAAAAAAGCAGTACAAGTAAAGGAATCAGAGCTGAAGCAGTGAGTAGAAAAAAAAGTGCTGAGTGACGAGCGGAGGTATAACGATTTGTCGACTAATTGATTACTTCTGAAATTGTAAAAACTATTTTCAAAGTTCATTTGCTTTTCATGCAAAATAGTGAAAAGGCTGTGTTTAGCCTCTCAAATATTAATAGTTCATCCTGTTCTGTTTTTATATGTTTTAGGTTTTCTAAATATGTTGGGATTTTGGACTGACAAAACAAGATACCAACTTTTGACTTTGAGAAACTGGATGGACATTTCTCACTATTTTGTACATCTAAAAATTGCCACATGAATCAATAAAGAAAATAATCTTTAGCTGCAACCCTGATGGCAAATTGACGATGTTGCACACACATTGCACAACTGAAAATAATTATCCATTGTGACTATTCCCATCTCCATCACATCATTTTGCGGTTTTGTCCTAGCCTGTTCTGTGCACAGTAAAATAGTTCATGCAAACAGGAGGATGAATTCAATAACAGGTTACATAACTCTTCACTCCCCAGCTGCCTTTTATTAAAGAGGATTATTGGGCGGCTTTTATTTGCTTCCATAGTATAAATCACAGCTTTGGTAGTGGGATCAGGTAGTGGGATCAGGTACTGAGCGAGAGGCTTCCTGTGCTCTTATGGCTTCTCTGGTTTGGACATTGTGGCAAAAATATTGTCAAACTAAAAGTCAAATGTTCCTCAAACTTTGTGTCTGTGATTTGTCACATCTACTGTCCTGTATGTCTTTGGAAAAAAAACGAGACTATCTCCATAGACCGGTTTTGAGAACAATCCCAGTTTAAATGAAGAATGGAGCATAATGTTGGTAAAAGCAATTGGCATCCACAGTGAGCTACTTGTGAATTGCCCTTGAGCAAGGCATTGGACACATCTCAGAATCCAGTAATAGAGGAAGCAGCATTGATGAATGTATACTCATAATGTTAAGGTAATCCTACGGAAAGGACGTTTTGATTGTTGTTGCTAGCTTTCTTGCATATTAAAATGAGTACAAAAGTTCATCCATTACAGAAAGTGAAAATGTGTGATCATAAGAGAGAAAAAAACCGAAAAACATGTTTATCCATTTGCAAGGCTTTTCTTAGACTCATTGTTTGTTTTCTAAGAGTATGACTCTTGTATGCCCTGAACTGTGTGTCACTACACTAATCTCAGCCATCTTTATAAGTGGCATTTGACCTGAGTGAGTGAGTAGCTTAGCGGCACGTAAACCAAATCACCTCTCCCTCCCTCCCCCTGTTTCCCATCATATGGAGTAAAGAAAAAAGGCTATAAAGGGGAAAAAGAGTCACTACTGGCAGGGTAACCCCCACATGTTGATCCCCCTGCTGTTGACCACTTGGCTTTTGAAAGCAAAAAGCATTGGGATTCCTTTCTTAAACCCTTTCTTGCTCTCTCTCTGTCTGATTCCTCTGCTCTTCAAGCCAAGACACCATCTGTTAGAGCTCCCCTAAGCCCTGCCTCTCCTTAATACACCACCAGCTTATCTTTGCTACTGCAGCAGCAGCAGCCGTGTTGCAAGAGAGCCTGGAAAATGTAGTTCTATATGGTCTTTATCCCTCTCTCTTTGTATGTAACCCAGAAGGTAATGCATTTAATAAAGTGCTTGTGAAAATGGTAAAGAAAATCAGGACACTGTTGAACCAACAAATGAACCCTTTTTAGTCCAGTTGTTCTTTGGTCAAGTTTTAAAGGAATGTGTGTAGAACAGATGGGGGTTTGGTCAAAAACAACTGTACAATAATCAATTAATTCTTTTCTTTTTTTTAGGATTTCCTCTACAATATGTATTTGGTTCACAAAGTAAAATATTTAAAATACGTAACAAACATGTATTTCCTTTAACCTTTATTGGCCATTTCCCTTGGCATTACAACAAAGCACACGAGTCACTCTTGATGCTTTACTTTAACAATTCCTGTATCCTGCAAAATGCTTGTTTTCCTGCCAGCTGGCCTGTGATTGAACGTTGGGAGTAAACCACCTCACCAGTCAAGACCCACATGTTCAAACAAATCTGCTCCTGTCCTCCTCATGCACTTTGTTGGACGGTGTGTCAGAGTGACCTCACGTATGACAATGTGCAGTTTCAACACGACATGTGTATGGAACAAAACTCTTCTGACAGGATGTTATTTGCTTTAAGGAGCAGCCCCCTTCTGGCGCTTGAAAAACACAAGTTGTGACCCTGTCATCTGCTTGTGATATGTTGTTTTTCAGTACATTTAATTTGCGTGAGCTAGAGGTTTTCTATTCAGTTTAAAAGTAATATATTGCCTTTTTGCTGTCCATTAGCGAAGGCTTTGTTAGTGCGTTTTATATTTGAGAAAAAAAGGCAGCATTTAATTTAAATTGTAAAAATATACATTATGAACTTTTATTGACAATATCCATGACATTAATAACGTTTCATACCCCATTGTCATAAAGGCTTAAGTTTGAATGCCGGTACATCCTGTTCTGTTCCCTCAACCTCTTTATGTGCTATGAAATACTGAATTATTTATTTTGTTGGTTAATATAAACTTCCACTTATCTTTTAAAATTACATGATTTGTGGTCTGACTTTTGCACCTCTCTCTTCTCAGGTGAGCGTCAGAGCGGTGGGCACAGAGAGAGAGAGAGTAAGGTTACGCAGGCATGAGTGTGGAAAACCATCAGGGGGTGGTGACCACCCCACCCCCGCCCAGTGGAGGGACTAAGGAGCGCTACTTTGACCGGGTCGACGTCAACGATCCGGAATACATCAGGGCCAAGAACATGTCACCTGACCTGCGGCAGGACTTCAATGTTCTGGAGCAAAAGAAACGTGTCACACAGATCTTACAGAGCCCCGTAAGTGTTGACTAAGTTTTAAAATGGGAGTTATGCATGCAGTGCTTACTAGAGGGGAGATTGTCCAGAGGAAAGCAACAATTGACAGACTGCAACTTTCTCAAATGATTGGTGTAGAACACAGTATAACGCTATCAGCCAAAGCAATGAGAAGTGCTTTTTCACTTGTTCTTTACATTGCAAAGAGCATAGAGTCCTGAAAGGTCGATGGATCCAGATTTCTTTGGTAAACAGGTTACTCTAAATGTGCAGCCTTTATTTGTAGCGTTTTGGTTTGCATTTGTAGACTGATTGTTATTCACCAATCAAGTTTGAGCGGGCTTTGCTTGAATTCAGGTAAACAGTCTGTATGTAGGGCAAAAGAGGTTAAAACATTGGCCGAAAGGCAATCCTCAAACCGTTCAGCTATTGGCTAACGACAATTAAGGCGGACTTCCTGTTGCCAGTAGGTTTTTCTGTGACCGAATCAATATTGGCGTGTAAAATTCGTCAGGCCCGAACCCTTATCATACTTGTAAGATCTTGGGTCAATTGGACTTTGTTCAATTTTAAAAGGAAGTCAGAAGGCGGACCTATCGAAGGTGTAACCCACCTGTAAATCAAAGTGTCAATTGAGACACGAGCCTATGTGTCAATAGGCTCGACCCAACCACAAAACAATTTATTCAAGAAATATAACAGAAAGGAGACGAAACTACAACTTCCCGTTTTTTTCTTTTTGTCAGTTATTATTCCCCAATACATTGATTTCTAAAGAGTTACAGTAATTTACATAACCTGTGCTTGCGTTGATGTTGTGACTCTAGCCACAGAATCACAGTGATCCACTAAAACTCTAATATATATATAGCAGCTACCACACCGCTGTTCAGCCGTACTGCTGCAGCTTTCCAAGGGCCCTCCATTCCAGCCGCTCTGATGTTCGGTCAGGTTTTGCTGAGGTAAACAATCCTGTGAGCCCAGGGCATATTTCAGCCAACAAGCATCATGTTGTGGTTTAATTTTCATTACCTCGAGGTCTGGACTCTTGCTCTACTACATAAGATGCTGGAGGAGGTACAGTTAGAGGATTGAACCCATTTGGGACCACACATAGATGTTTAGGCACTCATGGCATTGTGGAGTTATCGGATATTGTGGTTGTAGTAGTTTTGAAGTTGGCTACAACCTCTGCTGGGATCAGAACGTGATTAAAAACAGGGAGCAGTACAGAGAGCACAAGCTACAGAAACACAAAACCATAAATGACATAGCCAGACTTCACAGATACACACATCAAATGTCATCGTTGTTTTGCATTATTTAATGCGTTTCAGATCAGTTATTTTGAACCTCAAATTCATTTACATCTTTGTCATGAATGCAACTCTGTTAGTAATAGTTTAAACACACTCCGCTCATTTACCCATACACAAAGTCAAGCTCAGTAATAGCTATTGTCCTATCTTGCTGTTTGAATTGTTTCCTTTGAACAGTTGCATCAGCTTGTGTTAAGATTTCACAACAACTCCCCCGGCATTCAGTTCAGCGTACGCAGTATTAGGAATATTTACTCTTCACTATTTACTCAAGGCTAGTCGCTGACTGAAGTGCTCCTCGCTGTTAACAGGGGCATCTGTGTGTATATGCATTTGTACTTTGAAACACTTTAAAGGGACAAATGCTCTTTGAAGGCTTTAGATTCAGCAGGGACACAGCAGATTTATGGTGAGGTTGAAGTTAGGTAACGAACAAAGTAAGACATTGCAATGGCAATTAATCTCATGAATGAATATCCCTCACAAGTAAAGTAAGCCTTGAAGTGTGTGTGATGGGTGCCTTGGTTTGGCCCATTTCTTTTAAGCTTTAAATGTGATCCTCATTCTGCACATGCCCAGTGTTGTTTTCTTGGCACGCAGCATCTTTTGGCAGATGTCTGGGATGGTGCTGCTGATGCAAGTTACCACTTGATATTCTGTCAAAATGTCTATGTATGTGATCGTGATCCACAAGTGCAGTTAAGAGTGATTACATTAAGAGGGCCAGGCAGACAGTGGGCAGAGTTGGGTTGCACCAAACTTTTCAGTAGCAAACCATCACTGTTTATTTTTCACCATGTCTGTCTGGCACAGCTGACTCCAGTCCGTCCTTATGGTTCAATTCCTCATGTTGAGTTGGTAAAGGCGGTCAGTGAGAGAGCTTTCTGACCAGCACCTGACAACACCATAGCAATGGCCACAGTGATCTATCAAAGATGTCCTTCATTTGTATTGCAAACATATCTGTGTATATCAAGCCTCTGTAAAATGTATTAATATTTTTATTTTATATAAAAAAATTAGGATTTATGGAGGCCGGAAAAAAAAAACTTGAATATTGGACTTACCGGTACATTAAAGGTGGGGTAGGTAAGTTTAAGAAACCGGCTCGAGATACACTTTTTGTTATATTCCATGGAATGCTCTTAACATCCCAATAGCAATGAATATCTTAAGTGCTTTGACAAAAAATCCATACAAAAATTTCATTTGTGGAAGCCGTAGTACTGTAAAAAGCACGACCAATCATCTGAGCCGCCCCGGCTAAAATAACTGGATGGCCTACCTGCCTGTCAGCCGGTTATGTGCACGTTCGTGTGTGTTGGAGGAGGAGCTCTGTAAGGAAGTGGCAGATTTTTTCCGGTTGTGTATTTTCAAATTCTAGAGCACTCGAGCTGGTTTCTCCAAAATTACCTACCCCACCTTTAACCAGCTGCCCAGAAATAAGACTTGTGCCCTTAAGTAGCAATCAAATAAAGGTTTCTGCATTAAATGTACACTGTTCTTTTCCTGTTTTATTACAATTCAAGCTGCATACCTTTGAGAGATTTTTAACTAGTGAAGGCTGTTTGTTTATCACCAGTGATAACTGTTGCTGTCCCTATAGACTTCATAAGATACCCAGGCCCATGATATACCGCTACATCACACTGTGTGTGTTACTCTTGCGGTCATGCAATGTTATGTACATGATTAGCGCTTGCTGTGGTTTTGAATGTGAGCCAACCAGCTCTCAGGCAGCAGTAACAGGTGGCTCCCTCTTGGTCTCAGAGGGGTTTCCAGCCCGTACACTATTCAGGACAGTTGGCCTCATAGCGCTGGTTTACTCATATTCAACAACAAGTGTGTGAACAGCTGGAGGTGCACACGTGTTGCCTCTCTCTCTCTTTCTCCTATCATCTTCATTTCACTCTTCATCTCCCTCAGTCCCAAATTCAGTAACAACAATATCAACAGCTGTGTGTCAACACATGGCGCCTCTCTCATAGTCTCCCTCTCCTCTCCTCTCTCTCTTTCTCTCTGTTTGTTTTGAATGCAGTGTTATGGGACTCGTGGCGGCTCCAGATTACATGTTACTAGCGCTCAGATGGCAGGTTGTATTTTAAGACAGACCAATATAGACCAAGCTGGAGTGAATCAACTCAGCTGACTGCAGCCACCAGCCTCTTTCGAAAGCATTGTTTACCTTTTAGAAGTCAAAGGCTACAGCTGGACCTTGAACCCTCTTAGGTCCCTTAGTCTCACAGCAGATAGTGTGGACACTCTGAAAGAAACACTAAAAATATTTAAGTGAATTGATAATTCCTTTAAACAAACAGTAGACCATTATTTCCCCCTTACTGAACTTTGGGTTAATTCACGGTTAAATCTGCTTAAGTGTCCTTGACTTCATTGATTATGGGGAAGGAGAAGAGAACGATTAATCAGATGTTTTTTGCTGGTAATGGTGGTTAACATAATGGTTGTTTTGTATCAAGGGTTGATATTTGCCTGGAGGTTGTTTGTGAGGCACGCTGCATTTCCAGAAGTAGATTGGGCAAAGATTGCAGCTGCAAATGCAAGTCTCATGATGACATGGTTGGTAAATCATCATATTGACTTTTTTGTTTAAAATTCTGCCGTTAAGCTTCTCTTTGTGCTGGGAACTAGGTTGCTGTGACCCAAAAGGTCAAAAGCCCTCAGAGGCTTGAAATGATATCAGATGAAATTGAATTTGAGTTATGCTGCGTCTATTTTCTGCATCTCTGCTCATCTTACTTTGTCCATTGCTGTTAGTTTTTCCTCTCTTCTGCACTTCTTGTGGCGCAGTTTGTACATCAGCCACAGAAATCACTTACTGAGGCCAAGTAGTACATTTAGGCAGCCTCATTTGCACCAGTCTGGTGGTTTTCGGAGGAAGTGCAACATTTCCTACTCTTCCCCCTCACTTTCCAGAAAACAAGTGGATAATTTATGATGCTCTGGCGGGTCCCGACGAGAACCCCCTCATGTGAGGTAAATGTCACGGCTGCACTCCATTATGTTTCCCCTTTCTTTTTCAAGTCCTGAAAGTCTCATTTGATAGAACATTAGTGGTTGAACTGACTCCAGAGACTCTTTTTAAAACCACCGTCTCTCCTCTCCTCTCCATGTCTTGACGGCTGTGTTTCAGTTTTGGCATTTCACGACATCTCTTGTATGCTGAACTTAGCAAAACCTCCAGCAGTTGAGGAATGCTCTCAGGATTAGAGGGTAACTTATTGAAATTTTTCTATGTCCACTTTATCTCATGTGCAACCTCAAAAGGAAAGGTCAAAAATCCCTCTGGAGCTTAGTGGTAAGCTCTCTATGAGTTTCCTCATCTGGCAACCGGAATCTGATATAGATGTTTTATATATTATATTATTAGGTATAACAAATGTAGTTTTTGCTTAATAAAACTATTTTCAAATGCCAGATTGGTATCAGTGATAACACTCGCCTGTATCGCCCTTGATGTAACAAATCCCCATTAAATACAGCTTCCTTGTTTCTGCTGTCAGTCACACTTGTTGAGCCACGACCAGCCATTGATCTTGTTTTTAGTGCAACAGCAATCCCCTGCTTGCAATAAAAAAACGATACAATTAAGTTCAGTGAAGTAAAAAAGAGCAGTCCTATTCAAATGGTGCATGGTATCAGCCATTATCCCAAGTTGATGTTCCTGGGAGAAACACAGTTGGATTGATGCATCTCTAAAGTCATGAATCCACACATAAAACAGTGTCATCTTTATATATCGGTACATTTTATCGCCAATTTGCAAATTTGTGATTTGTGTTAACTATCCCCCAATTTCTGCCGGGGTGAACAAGTTCATCCCTCAAGAAAAAGAGCTTAGATTTTATACAGTAGGGAGCCGATGCAGCTGGAGAAGGGGACCAATTTCACTGACGCACAATCTAAGGTTAGGTGGGGGGAAATCAATAGCATTGGCAAGCATACAGGCAAGCACTCTCTTACTTTGTAACCCTGTCACGTTGGCGGCTTCAAAGAACTCCTTTGTGCTGACATAACTGGAGAGGTTATGTCTGAAATTACAGGCTTCACCTTGTGTGTGTGTGTGTCTAAAAGCTTTGAAGACAATGAGTGTGCCTTATATCTATCTTTGCATGTATTTCATGGCAGATACAGTATGTTTATTAGACTCTGAAGTTACTCCTTACATTTAGTTTATTCTGCCAGTTGACAATAATGCAATTTGAGACCTGAAAATATGCAGGTCACTATAATCCTTCAGGTGAACTATGAAGCTTTTTGTAGGAGTGAAACGTATTACTAACCTGCTACCGTAAATGACCCAAAAACACAGTGTCAATAGATGTAAGAAAACAGTAACTGATAGTTGAGACTGTCCAATAAAAGATTCCTGTACACGTTGTCAAGCGTTGGTTTGCTGTGCAACAACTGAAACTGAGCTGTGGTGAGTCACATCCAACCACAGTAGTTTAATTTAACATGAGGATACATTTGTGTGTGAGGTAACGCTGAAACCATCACTTCTTTGATCAGTACAAGCCCACACATGCAGGACCAGCCTTGCTTCAACAAAGAGATTCAAAGTTCTGTCTTCCTTTCCCACAGGATGACGTACAAGTGTCACCTGTATCTGCAGCAATAACTGAGCAAGACAAAAGGAAACTTCTCTGTAGGTCACACGCCCTTGGAAGTATAAAAAAAACGTCCAGTTCTTGTACAATTTCCAAGAAATTCTCTTTGGAGAATGTGTAATTGTATTCTTACTTAACGTCCAGCACATAGTAAACTCTTTCCAGGAAGCATCTGCCCTGACGTAATGTCCTTCAGCTAGGCATGAATCCTGTCAGCTCATCCATCCCTTTGGAAGGAAATATTTCTCAGCAAGAACCAATAAACTCCCAACTTTACATCAGGGAACGTCCAAATGTATATGTTTTACTTTGAATAACTAGCCCCGTTTTACTAGTGTCTCTATCTCAGGCTTTGACATGATCACCGGACAAACTCCAAAAAAACGTTTCCTAATGTCTCTGATTTGATCACATGGCCTTGCTTAGCTTGGTTGCCTGTCAGTTAATGTGATCAGACAAATGTGCTGTCACTGCAATGATGTTATTATAAAGGTTCACCTGATTTCCTGTCTTTGGGTTAAAGTAAAATTCTCATCAGATTCGAGCCGTTATAGCAGCTAAAAAAACACTTGTCGTGTGATGTTATTTCTGTTGCTGCAGATGTGGGGGTTTTGCCGAAATAATAATGATACGATCCACTTTAGGCCCCCGGATTAATCTGTTTAGATGATGGGAATCAAATCCCTGCTGTCATAATCTTATTGGGAACACACAATTTGTAGAGCAGATGTCTGCTTGTGTGTGTGCGTTTCTGAAAGTGTGTGCTCATATGCTTTTTAATATGTTTCATAAAAACACTGCAGGCTTGTTGTGTTGAAAGTTTCAATTTGGTTGGTTGATTGGTACCGCATGTGAAAAACAATGGTGATTCTGAGGAGGTATTTTAGCATCTTTTGCTAATTTGTTGTTGTTTTTTGACCCACCAGGATTGTTTAGGTTCACTCTAAGCTCTCAGTGTAACGCTAGTGATAATCTTTCTGCACAGGCCCAAAACAAACATCTTTTTTGTCAAATAAGGAACACATTTTCTGCCAGAGGCTCAGGTTTCCGTGCTCTGGTTCCAATAAACTGTGTCTTCAGCGCTGCAGCTCCAATGTCAATGCCATAGCACAACATTCTTTGAAACAGAAATGCCCAGAAAAACAACTGAAAACTAAAAAACATGACCCACCACTGTCAGACATCCGCAACATACCGGTTGTCACAGCAACCTTGCCACCAGGGACTAAGGAATGTCTGGCCTGGGTTCAGAGTCAGCGGTGCTCCGGGACTGTATTCGTCCTGATTCAGGGGGTTGCTCCACTTTGAACAAAACACCCCCACATGGGCATCTGACCAAAGGCCTCCACTCCAACACTAATGGACATGGGGTGACTTGAGGGGATGCAGAGGGGGCAGAGATGTTTTATTGAAAGGATCTATTGGGAATGTGTTGACTGTTGCATGAACACTGAGATGAAATAAAGGCATGCATATTGGATGTTGCCCTGCAGTTGGAGTCAAGGCATGGAAATATTGTTATGGACTATTTTCACTCTGAGGGCAGTGATGATGTGCCACTAAATTCGCATCACAAGTCAAAAGTGGATCAGAAATTCTTAGGTAACTTCATGAAGTGCAGTCCATTTAAGACCCGATCAAATGAGTAGGTTGCCTGACATCATCAGGCCAAATTGCAAATGACAATTGGTCTGGAACCTCTTAGTCCATTTTCAGACTTTAAAAATGTCTTCAAACCCAATTGGTTAACCCTAACCATGTGCTTCTGGACTCACACAGCTGTAATCAAATGAGCTGTGGGGAAAGTTGTGCGCCCCCTGAGAGGTTAACAGCCTAATTAAGATTATGAGCCGCTAAACAGCTAGTACTTTTTTTATTGTCTGCTGTTACACAGTTGCATAGCCTTTTGCATCATCTACAGTAGTTTAAACTGACACTTCCTGTAGACTGAGAAGTCTTGTGATTTCTCTTTAAAACGTTTTATTCATGAGCTGTTTCATGATAAGAAATATTCTCTTTCATGGGAAGTGAAAGGATAAAATTAGGCAGCACTTTGATTTGATATAACGCAGCCAGCTGTGAGTGTATCTGGTCTTACATAGGAGAGTGTAAGCACATACTTTGTTGTGTCTGTAGATTCAACATATGACTGTGGTCTGGATGGGGATTAACCACACACAAAAACACACACACACTGTCCCGGTCAGACAGCCAATCACAATGCAGGCCCCGAGCTAGCCAGACAACCAATCCTGACTCAGCTTGTTGGATAGCCAGCCTATCCTGTTTGAGCTTCATGAAGTACTTTGAGTAAAATTTCAATTGACATCGAGCAGCAAGTCTAATCTGTGATTAACACGTCCGTCCGTGTGTTTATTCCTTCTCCTCCTGTCCCTCTGAATGTTCCCACTTCTTTTTACTCTTCCATCCCTCCGTCACCACTAATCACTTTTGAGCTACATAGTGCCTGATTGAGGGGTCCAATCTTGTAACTCTAAATTCTCAAAGGCTTGATTTTCATGTTTAGGATACAATGAGTAGATATTTTCAAGCATGTTTCCATTTACATGTAGATTATGAAATGAATATTAATCCACAAAGCCAGCATTTAGGTCAGAGAGGTCAGAGAGTTTGGTTTGTGTCGTCTCAGTGTCACATTATTTCCTTTCTAAACTCCTTCTCGCTTGTCTTGTCTCGCAGGCCTTCAAGGAGGAGTTGGAGGGTCTGATCCAGGAGCAGCAGCGGAAAGGGAACAACCCTGCCGGCCTGCTGGCCCTCAGACAGATCGCTGACTTCTTCATGGCCAGCTCTGTGGCCGGCTTCAACGCCTCTCCTCTCAGTAAGTTCTAATTTACTGAGCGCTGTGGCACATAGACCATTTAGCTCACCATGTCACACTTGCCCAGTGTGCCAGGACTTTGCCCTTAAAGCACAACATTAGAATCAAAGAGAGGAGATCCATTTTCAAACATTCGCTTTGCATGCTTTAGGGCATAAATACACCAAGACAACCCAACCCCAGACTCCGGAAAGGCTGCACATACTTCTGAGTTTTGATCTAGGAGTCCATATGTGAAGTCTGCTTTCAATCACAGCGCTGGAATGCACAACGAATGCCGAATTACATGTTAAATGTAATATAAGAATACAGTTCCGCCCTTTTTTAAGATATTCCCATAATGAGTGTGTAGTAAACAAAGTATAAATGTTGCAGCATTAAATACGTCACCTCAGTTTCATGTGGATCCAGGTGTGTCAGAAACATCATTACATAAAAAGACAGATGTCTTTAGGGCTGTAAAGTATGATATGATAAAAGTGTATGTATTTTACTACTCCTAGATCATTTTCTTTAACACATTTTCCTATCCACCTTGTTTAGGTCTGGGGATGGTCATTCCTATCAACGACATGTACGGAGTTGAATCCACCACGATGGTGAAAGGCGAGAAGCTGGCGCGCTGCAAGCTGGCCAGCCTCTACAGACTGGTGGACCTGTTCAGCTGGGCGCACTTCTCTAACTCCTACATCACAGTGAGTAGCTGCACCACCAGTACGACTGAATTAAAAACCGTTGGGGTCAAATCACAGAGAATGAACACTTACCTTCCCTTCATATTATTTACAGAATATCTTGCTTTAATGATATTTCAGGAATATTACTTAATGCTGCTTAGTGCAATTACCCAATTTAGCGATGTATAATACTTTGCATCAGGGCAATGCGTTGGTCAAGGGGGTGAAAGGAAGTCATGTTGTGGGGTGGTTGCCAGCTAAACCTAAAAAAAAACTATTAAGAGAGAGGAAATTGTAATTGCATCCCGTCACTGCATTAAAAAAAGTATGAGTTTGACACCCCTCACAAATGCGCTTGTTTAACCTGCAACTCTCTGAAGAGTGCTGCTCTTTGTGAATTGGACCGTTTTTTGTATGAGGTTTGTTTGTGTTGTAAAGGTTTTTTTAAACGAATGTGCATATTAAGTCATTTAAGCAAGTTTAAAAAACACAGGAGCTCTGAAATGTTGGATAGAATTATTTTTTTCTTCAAATGTACAGTTGTATGACGGCAGATTTCAATCAATTAAATAATTGTGCTCAACATTGTTTTGACTTTTTCTTTGTCTTAGGCGCGAGTCAGTAAAGAGCAAGATCACATCGTCATCATGCCCAGAGGACTGTCCTTCGCTGAGGCGTCTGCATCAAACCTGGTAAGAAACATCCGAAGTCGTGGAACCTTAACTCGCAGAAATTATGATATTTTTCTTCTCATTTTAAAGGGTCCCTATTATGCTCATTTTCAGGTTCATTGTTTTGTGTGCCTTTTTTATTCAAGTGAGTAGCTACTGAATTGAAACACAATGAAGGAAAATACCAACAGTGAAAATACTTTTGAGAAATTGATTTCAAAGCTTAAATTTGACTCAAGCAATCCCTTGGTTACAGTAAAACAAATTTAATATGTAGCAAACGGTGTCAATGTCCTGCTCTGTGTATGTTTTAAAGCATTGCTTTTTAGATAATAAGGTTTTGGCCTTCACTGGATTGGGCTAATGCTTTTCCACTTTGCTTAATCAGACATTTATTTCCATCAATTGACTTCCTTCAATTGTATCAAGAGGTCATAGTAGATGTTGCCTTTTTAGTGTGTTGTTGCCTCCCTTCCTCTCTCTCTGCACCTCACATGTGTTTTTGACATGTGTTCGCCCCCTCTCTCCGTCAGCTGCTTTCCTGTTACAAGTCAGCAAATATTGTCATTCAGGTTTTTTGCCTGTCAAGTTTCGGTTCAAAGAGTGCACACGCTGTCATGACAACAGCGCATGCTATGTCAATAGATTATCAATAATGAGTTTAATAATCAGTTTGCTACCCTGTTTCCTCCTGCCTTACAATCATCCTTCTGATTCAGTATCTGTTTCCGTCTGTTCTGCTCTCGCTCTACTCTCCCTCTGGTTTCCTTCAATGATTTTAATTCTGCTCGTTCCAATTTATCAGGGAAAATATGTTTATTTCTCAGAAAACTCTGATTTGTGGTCTTAATTACATTACATTGATTTTAGCCTACTAACCAGTAAGTTAGTATTTCATTCAGGCTATATAATAAGTCTACAAAACTATATATACTTTCATTAAGTTTGTATCTTCCTGGTCGAATGCACTTATTGTAAGTCTCTTTGGATAAAAGCGTCAGCATTACCAGCAAAAGGGTGATTAATTTGTAATTTAACTTCAATATTTTACTGAAAACTATTGTAAAACACAACTTATGAGGTGTGTAAAACGTTTCAGTTTTCAAACTAGAAATGTGTGTTTTAGAGTATCATTATTGTCTTTTGGGTAAACTCCTTTAACAATGAAGAATAAAACATGAACAGACACTGAAAATTCACATTAATATCAATGTGCCCAGTAGAATGCTTTTCAGTATCCTGGGGGATTTTGTTTGGTATTCAGGAAGAAAACATTTCTGTGTTTCTTATTAAACAAAGCGTATAAGTCTATCTTTATGTTTTGGGACATTACCAAAGCTTTCAGAAAAGTCACTTGATCCTTGAATTATATATTTATTATATTTTCTCTTGCTGTCCTCTCTGCTTTGTTGTACATTTCTCAAACCTTATTTTCAACACCTGTGCAAACACACACACACACACACACACACACACACACACACACACACACACACACACACACACACACACACACACACACACACACACACACACACACACACACACACACACACACACACACACACACACACACACACACACACACACACACACACATAAGTACTTGTGTAACGTGGCTTGACAGCTGATTGTAGGAGCCGTACTTCTGACAGGCCGATTTCACAGTTTGACCTGCAGGAAGTTAAAATGTAGTTACGCATTTTTAAGGTTGTTGAGAAAGATTTGTTTCATCAGTTATTCTTTTTTTTTCACACTATTTTTGCAGTCTTGATTAGTTAGTTTTTATTAAGCACAACAAGTAAGACAATCAACAAATTTACTTTTAAATGCAAAATATTTCCCAAGCTATGCTCAAAAGAAATACCTCTTTGAGTAATGTCTAAAAACAGTGGCCAAATGTAATTGCAAATAATGACAATAACACAATGACAAACAGCTACCTATTGTAAAAATCAGAGAAGCAGCTCAGTTATTGTTACTCAAGGGGATTTACATTTAAGGACAAAAACACACACATTCAGCATAAAGACAACATTTAAGGCAAACAACTAAATAAAAAAAGAGATTATAAAAAACATTGTAATGGCCATGATAAAGTGCAGTAAAGGTTCAGTTCGAGCTTAGTGCGTGTTTTGCCCTTGGAACAAACAAACACTTATTTAACGGGGGGTGACGTGCATCTCTGGCCAGAAATACGCTGAACACATTTCTCAAAGACTGAATGTTCAACTAAGATCAATTGTGTCCTCTGCTTAAGTTCCATGTTATATTTAGCTGATAAAGAAATCTGCTTTAGTGTAGTATGCTCAGACATGAACTCATAAGGCTATGTCATTTACAATAGTGTCCGGAGCACCTCCAGTTTTTCTGTGTCTGTCTGTAGAGTTGACCACAACATGGAAGACGCAGCATCATTATGTTGTCTGGCACTTTCAGATTTCCCTGACTGTGTTTTAATACCAGACTGTGGCTCCTGGGTTTCTCTCTCTTTCAGCATGTTTTTGATCCGGTAGTTACATGGTTCTCTCTAAGTGCATATATAAATAAGATTTATTAGGAGGAAGTCATCCAGAATAAAGGAGTTTGAGAGGTCGTGTTGTGGTCATCTGAGTGGAGGCAGGAGTTCAGTAGTTGGCTTTGGTCAGTTTCCATCTGCCTCCCCCTCTCAATCTCTGTTGGAGCGCTGAGGTGAAGTCGGGGTCATTTGAGTTTGTAGAGAGATCGGTCTTTCTTTGTGTTTTTACAATTCTAGATAACATGTGTCTATTAGTTTAGTTTGCTGTCAGTGCAGTGTTAGAGAATAGTCTAGGTGTTCAAGCTTCAGCTGCCCACACTTCTTCTTCAGGCCCCTATCATGTACTTTCCATCCAGCAGAGTCACATTTCAGATTCTTTCTAACACGTCCTTTGGCATCTTTTTATAATTAGAAGTGCTATGTTTGTCAGAAGGGCCTCTCAGCAGTAGGGCAGATTTTGACTGACGGGTTGAGGGCGCTTCCTTTTGAAGGACGTGACAGGGTGAACTGATACCGCTCTGGACAAGTGATTTAAACCGATCGATGTTCGATCGTCTGACAGCTGGCTAAGCTGCGGGTGTGTGCGCTGACAAAGATGGCTGTAGTTAGGTACGCTCCGCTGCTGCCATTCACTTTTCCTCTGCATGGGGAAAGATCTGTAGACGGTTATCCATTCAAACATCCATACGGCTGTTAAAAAGCAGAGCAGCACTCGGGGTGTCTCTGATTTTCAGCTTGAGTTGATCCAGAAACCACCAACAAGCTGTGAACTGTTTTAATGAATCAATATGATTCTATGTCAGTGCCAATTTAACACTGTGTTCTTGTTCTAATACCAAATCACGTGTTGGATGTCGAGCCAAACCCACTCATAGATTTGTTTGTGTTGTTAGTGTATGCAATAGCTATAAAGATACAAAAGAAAACCATTTGGAAGTCATGTTTTTAATAAATATATAAATGTGTTAGCATTTGGTACTTTTTAATACTTTTAGAAGAACTCAGTACTAAAACTGGTTCAAGTCACAATCATATTCATACACTATCAAAAATATCGGAAAATACAGCTTTCTTTTTTGGTGACTGCTCAAAATACTCTGCACATATTGTTTACCGACTTCCACTCAGAGACTTCCACTTAGAAATCTGATGGACAGTTATCGTTATTATGTGATTTGATTATGCCGTTTTATTATTTGTATGCAATTAATTTCTTATTTTAGTTTTTGCTAATGAGGCTAAATGTCACTTGAACAACACCCTCCTGGTTCATCCTTTCCTTAATTAGTTTCTCCATGAACGGATTATTTCATAAGTAAAGAGCAAAGTGCGGCGGAAGTGCATCTCATGAGTAAAACGTGAAGCTCTGGACACATTCAGCTAAACCAGGTGTATTTAATAGCCTGGATGATGGATGCCCTTTCCTGTTGTGATCACACACTCTTGGACTTCGTAATGTGAAAGAGAAATGTGAGCTTGTAGGTTCTAATTTGTATCACAGAGCAACATGTGGTTGCGGTAAAGTTGATTTATACAGAGTCTGCAGGCAAAGCTGTGTTTTCTGTTTGTTATTAGATTTTACAGCGAGGACTGTCAGTTGCTATTTCTTCAGGTGTTGGACCTCGGCCTCCATCTCCTGTTATCCGTCTTTATTTCCTCTGGTTATCCAACTCTCTTCCCTTCAGGTCTCTCCCTCTATCTTTCCCTCCATCGCTCTTCTCTCCCGCCCTGTGATCTAATCGCTGCTAACTGGCTGGTAATGAAGTTGTCATAGTAAAGGACGTCATGTCCACTACCTGACTATATTATGTTTCCTGGTGACGCTCCAATTCATTTCCTGGAGATGAGCGGACAGAGAGGAGGGAAAGCTGCTAATGTGATTTCTCTCTTCATGCTCATTGATTTTGACTTGTGTTTATGTCTTCTCTGTTAATGAATGTGAGTTATGAGCTCTGTGCTTCAGTGTTAAGGGGGGCATCTGCCAGGATGCTTTAGTGTCTGGGCATATTTGATTATACTGATCTGGGGCATGGTTTGTTTTACAGCACATCTTCCTCCAGGCTTATCATCTTTCCTCTCCTCCATCTCAGGAGAGCCGTCAGTCTGACAGCTGTATCATCAGAGTCTACTCTAGATGATGCTGCTGTCATGTTTTTATACGTTTGTTTAGCTTGTATTTCAGTCTCTTTGCATCAGTAAATGGTCATATATTTAAGAAAAAGTGTATTTTGGTGATAACGCGGGTTATTGTTCAATCCATTGAGAATTGCATACAGACCATATTCGGAAAGTGTGCCTTTAAACCAGACGTCAGAACTTACATAAGGTTGTGAAGTCACGTCTGAACATAAATAGGTAGAAAGTGACTCTACATTGTCATTACAGTCATTCTCTGGCTGCAAGAATGATGATGATTGATGACAAAGACATGGAAACACTGACCAATCAGAGCAGACTAGGCTTTCTCAAAAGGGTCAATTAAAGAGCCAGGCGCTAAAACTCAGGGTTTCTGGCTGAGGGAAAATAAAGGTATTTTTAGATGGCCATTATTAGAAAAATAAAGAGGTTTTTTAAATATTAAAGCATGTAAAATGTTATAACACATAACCTGAAAATTAGCCAGATGTGTTTCCTGTAAGCCCCTGTCACACTGTCCCAAAATTGACACCCGATGGACACACGAATATGGAATTCTGAATTTCGCACCAAGAGGGCCCCGAACCACACACGAAGGCAACATTTACATTACATTTAAGAAATACAACTGCAACGAAAGTAACAAACGATTATGTTAAAGTACTAAAATACTGTACTGATATGTTCAGACTTTGTTCTTTACTTTATCCGTCTTTATATGTAGAAGATTTTTTTCTCCGTTTTCTCCATAATGTTATTTCCATAGCAACAACAACTTCCTGTCAACTCGCCTTCAAAATAATATATTATATCCTTTTCAGTTTCACAGAACACAAATTGGGTTATTTACATAATATGTTAACATGATTTTGTTGTGCAATAAAACAACCCGATGGACACACGATAAAGGAAATGTTCAAATTCAGCTCTGATCGTAACAACATCGGGACATTCGTGAGGGCATCTTAAGCCATCGTATGACCGCCGTGGCAAAATCTTTGGCATGCCAAAAAATTGCCGAAGGACATTACATTACATTACATTGCATTTAGCTGACGCTTTTATCCAAAGCGACTTACAATAAGTGCATTCGACCAGGAGGATACAACCTTTAAGAAAACAGAATCATATAAGTACATCAGGTTTCATAGAGCCAAACATTTCAAGTGCTACTCAACTGGCATTTAGAAAGCCAGCCCTTTATTAGTATATAAGTGCTTTGTTAGTAATTTTATCGCTCGAAGTGGAGTCTAAAGAGATGAGTTTTCAGTTTGCGTCGGAAGATGTGTAAGCTATCTGCTGTCCTGATTTCAATGGGGAGCTCATTCCACCATTTTGGAGCCAGGATAGCAAACCCACGTGTTTTTGCTGACGGGAACTTGGGTCCCCCTCGCAGTGCGGGTGCAGCGAGCTGTTTGGCTGATGCAGAGCGGAGTGCACGTGCTGGGGTGTACGGTTTAACCATGTCCTGGATGTAGGAAGGGCCAGATCCATTCGCAGCATGGTACGCAAGTACCAGTGTCTTGAAGTGGATTCTAGCAGTTACTGGAAGCCAGTGAAGGGAGCGGAGGAGCGGTGTGGTGTGGGAGAATTTGGGAAGGTTGAAGACCAGACGAGCCGCTGCATTCTGGATGAGCTGCAGAGGTCGGATGGCACATGCAGGTAGACCAGCCAGGAGGGAGTTGCAGTAGTCTAGGCGTGAGATGACGAGAGCCTGGACCAGAATCTGCGCTGATGTCTGGGTCAGCTGGGGACGTATCCTCCTGATGTTGTAAAGCGTGTATCTGCAGCAGCGGGTTGTAGCAGCGATGTTTGCAGTGAAGGACAGTTTGTTATCTAGGACCACACCCAGATTCCTTGCAGTCTGAGTCGGGGAAACAACAGAGGTGCCGATGTTGATTGTTAGGTCAAGAGTGGGACAATCTTTTCCCGGAAGGAAGAGCAGTTCAGTCTTGTCAAGGTTGAGCTTGAGGTGATGAGCAGACATCCACCGAGAGATGTCTGCTAGGCAAGCAGAGATGCGTGCGACGACCTGGGTCTCAGAGCGGGGAAAGGACAGAATTAGTTGGGTGTCGTCAGCGTAGCAGTGGTATGAAAAACCATGCGGGCTAATGACAGACCCGAGCGAGTTTGTGTACAGGGAGAAGAGGAGGGGACCAAGAACCGAGCCCTGAGGGACCCCTGTAGTTAATTGACAAGGGTCGGACTCGGACCCTCTCCAAGTAACCCTGTAGGTGCGGTCGTTGAGGTATGAGGTGAGGAGGGAAAGTGCAGTGCCTGAAACTCCAAGTTCTTGGACAGTGCGAAGGAGGATCCGATGGTTCACCGTGTCGAATGCAGCAGACAGGTCCAGAAGGATGATGACAGAGGAGAGGGAGGCTGCTTTAGCAGTGTGCAGTTTGTCAGAGACAGCAAGGAGAGCAGTTTCTGTTGAGTGACCTGCCTTGAAACCAGACCGGTGCGGATCCAGAAGGTTGTTCTGATGGAGATAAGAGGAGAGTTGTTTAAAGACAGCGCGTTCAAGTGTTTTAGACAGGAACGGGAGGAGAGAGACGGGTCTGTAGTTAATAACATCAGACGGGTTGAGAGTGGGTTTCTTTAGGAGAGGGTTTACTCTTGCCTCCTTGAGACTGTTTGGAAAGTGACCAGAAGTTAGAGAAGTGTTGATGAAATGGGTGAGAAATGGTAGAATATCAGGAGCGATAGTCTGAAGGAGGTTTGAGGGGATAGGGTCCAGAGAACAGGTGGTAGGACGGGCAGAGGTAACGAGGGTAAGAACCTCACTTGGAGAGAGAGGGGAGAAGGAGGTCAGTGTGTGGGTGAAGGGAGGGTCTGGTGACCCAGCGGTGAGTAAAGGTGAGTCAGAAAAAGAAGAGCGAATATCATCAACCTTTTTTTCAAAATGGTTAACAAAGTCGCTTGACAGAAGGGAGGAGGGGGGAGGTGCTTTGGGGGGGTCCAAGAGGGTGGAGAAGATAGAAAATAGTTTTTTGGGATTGGAATAGGAAGATTGGATCTTATCTTGAAAGAAAGTGCTTTTTGCCTGAGAGATGGAAGCAGAGAAAGAGGAGAGGAGAGCCTGATAGGTTAGGAGGTCGTCATGGTGTTTGGATTTCCACCATTTCCGCTCTGCTGCCCGAAGGATGGTTCTATTAGCACGCAGTGCATCATTTAGCCAGGGAGCAGGAGGGGACTGACGAGCCGGCCGCGATGTGAGAGGACAGAGAAAGTCCAGAGAGGATGAGAGAGTCGAGAGGAGAGTTTTTGCAGCAGCGTTTGGAGGCAGGAGTTGGAACGAGTCAGAGGAAGGGAGGGCTGAGAGCACCGATGAGGTAAAGGTAGAGGGGGAGAGGGAACGGAGGTTACGGCGGACAGGAGCAGAGTTAGAAGAGATGAGGTTGTTATGTTTGGAAAGGGGTAGAGAGAATGAAATGAAGAAGTGATCGGAGGTGTGGAGCGGGTTTACAGAGAGGTTAGAAGTAGAGCAGACCTTGCGAAGGTTCATTTTCGTGTTGAATTTGTGTGTCAATGTTGCCCTTCGTAAGGCCATCGTGAGGGCATCTTGTTATCATCGGTGCCATCGGGCATTCGCCCCGATCAGAGTGAGGGCGAATGCCCGATGGCACCGATGATAACAAGATGCCCTCACGATTTGGCAAGATGCCCTCACGAGTGTCTTACGAAGTTGCTGCTCACGAAGTTGCTGCCAGAGCCTGAGAAACTCCACCGGCGGTCATACGATGGCTTAAGATGCCCTCACGAATGGCCCAATGTTGTTAGGATCAGAGCCGAATTTGAGTGTCAATTTCGGCACAGTGTGACAGGGGCTTTAAGAAACTGAAATACAGTTGGAGTGAAACAGCTTTACATCCAGCAGCTCCACCATGAGGCCCTCACTGACTTTGTCTCCTCTCCTCCTTCCCCAGGTGAAGGTGAACATCCTCGGGGATGTGATCGAACAAGGCACCACCAACCTGAGGATCGACCCCTCAGGGTTCAGCCCCCACGCTGCCATCTACTCCATGCGCCCAGACATCCGCTGCGTCATACATGTGCACACTCCTGCCACGGCTGCTGTGAGTTCAAGTTCCACTGTGAAGTTTTCAAACTGTTAGATAATGGTTGTCAACGCAGCCGATTAACCTGCTGAACACCTGAAGCACTTGTTGACAGGGAATGTGAAAAACTATTGGATTTTGAGTTGTCTCAGGGAGGTTTAGAAACTGGAATGGTGTAATTGTAACCTTGAATGCAAAGTAATAATGATTGGTAAACAGACATTGATATGGGAAGTGTTTTTGATATGCAACAAAAAGGCTAATTACAGATCAGTTCAGTGTATTCCTCACAGACACATCTAACAGACTCAGATGAATAAAACAGCTGTGATACACCTGTCAATGCGTCTGCTTTCTTCTCACTTTCCTCCTGCTTAAGGTGTCCTCTATGAAGTGTGGCATCCTGCCGATTTCCCAGGAGTCTTTGCTCCTGGGTGATATCGCCTACTATAACTACCAGGGCAGCTTGGACGAACAGGAGGAGCGCAGAGAGCTGCAGAAGGCCCTGGGGCCAACAGCGAAGGTAATGAAACCAAGAAAACCAAGCACTGGGGAAGGTTTTCCAGCTGGGTTAATCTTTCTAAAATGAAAAGCCTGCTTGTAAAATATAGCTTAATTTACTTCTTGCCTGCAGTTAGATGAGAATTGGTCTAGCTTTGTATTGACTGCACAAAGACATGTAGAGGATGGTATTGACCTTCCCATCTAACACCCAACACAATTACAAACTATCCCTTTAACTATGTGCCCTCATTAATCCAAAATCCTCACACAGACAGCAGATGTAGACATGAAAATAAGAAAACATTTCAGGAAGTAACAGTTTGTACGCCTTTGATGTGTAGACATGATATCTTGAGGTATTTTTAATTAACAGGCTCAGGAGAGGAGTGTTTTTGTTTCTTGTCATTGCAGTTAAGAATGATTATCAGGGTGGGGTTGATTTGGAGGATGAAACAGCAGCAGGACTATCAAACCAGTCCTGATGTCAGTTACCTTATGTGCCTGCTTCTAACTGTCCCTACATGTGCTTCCCTGTGAGAGCATCTTGCTATTGGCTTTGTTTTATAATGATCGGAGTGCAACAGAATTTAATTTGGCAAAGAAAATAGGGAATTTCCAAGTTCTGTTGACATCATCTGGTCCAACCCTCAAAACAGATTATCTTTAATGGACATTTCTGGCATCCCTAATGTGTGTGTGTGTGTGTGTGTGTGTGTGTGTGTGTGTGTGTGTGTGTGTGTGTGTGTGTGTGTGTGTGTGTGTGTGTGTGTGTGTGTGTGTGTGTGTGTGTGTGTGTGTGTGTGTGTGTGTGTGTGTGTGTGTGTGTGTGTGTGTGTGTGTGTGTGTGTGTGTGTGTGTGTGTGTGTGTGTGTGTGTGTGTGTGTGTGTGTGTGTGTGTGTGTGTGTGTGTGTGTGTGTGTGTGTGTGTGTGTGTTTCAGGTTTTGGTGCTGAGGAATCACGGTGTGGTTGCTCTTGGTGAAACCGTTGAAGAGGCCTTTCACTACATCTACAATACCCAATATGCCTGCGAAATCCAGGTAGGGACAAACACATTCAACTGCTGCTGTTTTTGGAATCTAGGACATTCCAGCATCAGTGCTAAATATAATCTCCCCAAAGCCATTTTCACATTTCAACACTTTCACTATTTACTATTAAAAAAGCACTCCATAGTTCATAATCTCTTGCCTCGTGGGTAATGTTGTCAAAACAGTCTCAAAGCGATGAAGGGAGTAAGTAGCTGAAATGTTGTTTTTGATATCGGTCCAGCGCAGCACGTAGAAAATGTTGTTCTTCCTTTAATGTATTGAGCCAGTCGGAAAGAATACAGAGGATTCCAGGAAGCCTGCACCAGGCAGGAGAAAATAATGATTATCATATAAGATAAATGTTATTGAGTGCTGTTCAATTTCTCTCGAGGGGGTACTTTTGTCAATAGTGTGTGTGGATAGTTTTGCTGAAATGCTAGCTTAAGGTAACAGATAAATAGTTAAAATGTCAGCTTAAAATAACACATGATTGTTGAAACATGGCAGTAAGAATCCAAACGTAATCCATCCAACATAAACACAGACAGTTTAACTGTATATATATCCACTTGTATATCATTTATTGTTGAATAATATCCCGTTTGAAATCTACTCAAAGGAACATAATGTGTCGCATACCTACAGTTTGTATCAGGATATGTTTAGCTATCAGACATGTTGTCACTTGCTCTGAGGAATGTCATCATGTATCAAAGGTATTGTTACAGTTTGTGTGTTCGCTGTTGGACTCTTGCGTGTCTTTGTGTTCACTTGTACAGAGGATTTTAGAGATGTTGTTTTGTTCCTCGCTGTAACAGGCATGCCAAATCTCCTGATTGACTCTCCCCGCTCAAGCATAAGAAAACATTAATCCATCCTGCCAAGCCCAGCTTAATTTCTATAAATAAATCCCCCCACCATGTTTGTTGTATGCCATGTACTGTATATCCGTTGGTGCTACTGTAGCTTTAGATTGAGGGGTTTCCCAATTTGGTGCAATGCTGCATATTCTCCCTTTCAACCGATGATGATATGACCCAGATGTAATGCTATGAAAGGTGTCTTTGTCTTTTTTTGTATTTTATTAGCCGCAGTGGATGCTCACAGACATTGTCCCCTCTTTGTGATTGTAGGTAAAGGCCATCTCGTGTGCTGGCGGCGTAGACAACCTGATAGTGCTGGACCAACAGAAGTACAAATCATCGACGCACGACGTGACCACAGCAGATATCAACATGTGTGGCCAGTACAAGTGGAAGTGTGGCGAGCTGGAGTTTGAGTCTCTGATGAGGATGCTGGATAACCTGGTGAGTCCACAGAAATCAAACTGAGACTATCCCACATTCAACACAAACACACTGATAGGAAAATAACACTTATTTGATTATCAAATGACTCGGGGTCATTAAGCAACTTGATTGGATTAACCATTTCCACATGTGTTGTGTGTTTTATGAAGTGAGAATACTCAGAGGATTTATTTTCCTTTTTTGACAACATGATTTGGCCTTTTGAGACATTTTAATACAAAACAAGTCCTTTTAAACTGATTTTGTATCAATTTTATTAAACGTAATGTCTGTTTGGCTTTGTCATTCATTACAAATAGAAAATAGCAACACAACCTATTAGCATTGCTTCAATGTATTACATTATTTTGTGCATATCCTCTGCAGGTTAACTCCTTTGGGGGTTGTTTTAATAATCACTCTTGTATTTGTTGAAATCAATTAAAGAGGGACTAGGTAGATACAATGTGCAGTGGTGGACACTGGGAGAACAGAGTTGGAAAAGAGCGCCCCCTACAGAAAGTAAAGTGTATTATCAGAAAATACGTGGGAAATAGTTAGGGTTAATGCTATGTGTGGGTACAAATGTCATTAAGTAAGCACAATATAGAACCAGCTTGAGGAGGGAGAGATTTAATTTAAAGGACTCAATTATACACACTAATGTTGCATCACCACAAAGAGATGCTCTGTCGGGCATTGGTGAATGTCTTCACTCTCTCTCCGTCTGAGTTCCTCTTATCGTCTGTCTTACGGCCCTTCCACACAGCAGCTTTGAAAAATCTTGAAAATCTTGGAGGTGGGCGTGTCTGAAAGCTTGGGGATTTTTTGCGAGCAACGCAACCAACAACCAATCACATGAATCTCCCGCCCCCGACGTACAAAGCAATAGCAATGTTAAAACTAAGTAAACTGGATATAAAATCCCCACACAGGTGAAAACCTACCAGTTTCACCCACTGTCTCTGCCACCTCCCTCCATGCCTGGTTCCTCCGGTTTGTATCCCGGTAAATAGTCTGGTCGTAAAGAACCGGGTGATTTGCTACCGTAATTTCTCGTTTGGAATATGAGAAAATTAACTGCGGTCTGGCTCTCCCAGCTTACACGCGGTTTGATTGGCTAGCGCTTGTACTGTCAGATTTGCATAAACGGGATTTGATTGGCTGACGCTTCCATCTCAGTTTCAAAAGTTGAACATTGCTCAACTTTTGAATCCTGAAAATCCTGGAAATCCTGGAAATCTTCGCTTTGCTTCCCCACAATGCAGTTCGGCGAAAAGCGAGGCAAAGTGACGTCACCCCATTCAAAGTGAACAGGCAGAGAAGCGTTGGAAGCGTTGGAAGATTTTTTTAAAGCTGCTGTGTGGACGGGCCATAAGTCTCGTCACTACTTGTGTCACCTTCTTACACATCCGACACTCTTCATCTCACTTATTTCTTTGTTTTTCTGCTCTTTCCTCTTTTGAGTCACTGCCTCTCAGCACTTTGAGACTCTAACCAGCTCATCCCAGCGTCATTGCTATCTTTCCTGACACCTCATTATCGCAGAATTTGTATCTGATAAGCCCCTGTTTTCAGTACAAGACCCAGAAAAGTTACGAGAAAGAGTGGGGGGGAATTACAGTAACTACTCTCCACATCCCTTACTAGCCACAGGTTTACAGATCCAAAAAACGAGCTGATTAAACGTGTAGAAAATGGGCGAATGTGAGTCAAGATGTTGCGGGGAAAAGAACAGCTCAGCTGACTGTCTGCATAAAAAGAAGGGGGGGTCAATTCAAGTTAAAAGGTCCACTGTGACAATGGTGCTGATATGAATAGAGAAGGACTAAACGGAACTTCACTGTCAAGCCGAGTGTGGAAAAACGTTCTGACGAACAGCAGGACCAAGTGAGAGTTCAGCGACGGAGAGATGAGAATAAAGAGGAGAGGGATGACTGGTGGAGGGGGGATGGAGAGAGAGGGTCAGACAGGAAATGGCTCTCTCACTCTGTCCTCTGCTGCCAGAACCCTGTGGTCACACCACTGTTTCTCTCTTTCTCTTCCATTTCACTAACTGCGACACTGGCAGCTCAACAAGAGTCACAGAACAAATGCTCATTTCTGATCCTTCTGGTGCAAAAACGAAACACTGAATGCATCATTATGCATGTATAATGAAGTGAGCTACGATCTAACACCATTTATAATTCTAGTGGTGTAAACAGGATGGACCACAGGTCAAATGGGGACTGCATAAACACATCAGAAAAGAACAAATGTATGAATTAGCCTCCATTGGATTCTTTTTCCCTGGTCATTGCAAAACTTTAAACTCATACGAAAGGAAACAGACTAATTGTGATCTTGTTTCCTGCGTCAGGGCTACAGGACGGGTCACGCCTACAGACACCCCATCATGCGAGAGAAGCCCAGGCACAAGAGCGAGGTGGAAATCCCCGCCACGGTCACAGCGTTCATGTTCGAGGAGGACGGGGACTGTGCCACGCGGCTGCCCTTCAAGTTCCAGCAGCAGCGGCAGCAGAGGGAGAAGACGCGCTGGCTCAACTCGCCCAACAGCTACACCAAGGTCAACGTGGAGGGCGGGGAGGAGCGCTACAACAGCAGGACCACCACGGTGAGTGTGTGTGTGTAAGATGATTTGAAAGACATGAGGTATTGTTTTCATTTCTAAAGGTTTGGAGATAGCTGATGACTGATCTTTTTCCTAAGGGTTTAGCATGTTCATTTACATTCATGATAGCCTGACTTGTCATCCAGTTTATTGTACTTGAAAGTACTTTGTTTTGACCGGTTGATCCTGAGTGGTTAAAACCTGATACCAGGTCGCCATCTACTGGCTGAATAAAGAACTGCGTTTATTTTTGACTCAGTTTCCCAGGTTCATGTTTCCAGCTATTTAGTGCCTTAATTAAAGTGTTATATAAATGGGTTCTCATATAAATTGTCTTAGTAGAGTTCATACGTATATTTACAGTTTTGACTGGTTTTTGTTTTGAACAAATAGTGTTTATCTTACTTGTTTTCACAGTGGATGAAGGCTGAAGAGACAGGAACCCCAATCCGGATCGAGGACCCCAATCAGTTCGTCCCTCTCAACACAGATCCCAGTGAGGTGCAGCAGAAGAGGAACAAAGTGAGTCAAACTCCTCTCTTTAACTTCAACTTAACTTTAACTTTTGGTAGATCTTGTAAAAAAATATACATGACATATACAGTGGGGCAAAAAAGTATTTAGTCAGCCACCAATTGTGCAAGTTCTCCCACTTAAAAAGATGAGAGGCCTGTAATTTTCATCCTAGGTATACCTCAACTATGAGAGACGAAATGAGAAGAAAACAAATCCAGAAAATCACATTGTCTGATTTTTAAAGACTTTATTTGCAAATGATGGTGGAAAATAAGTATTTGGTCAATAACAAAAGTTCATCTCAATACTTTGTTATATACCCTTTGTTGGCAATGACAGAGGTCAAACGTTTTCTGTAAGTCTTCACAAGGTTTTCACACACTGTTGCTGGTATTTTGGCCCATTCCTCCATGCAGATCTCCTCTAGAGCAGTGATGTTTTGGGGCTGTCGCTGGGCAACACGAACTTTCAACTCCCTCCAAAGATTTTCTATGGGGTTGAGATCTGGAGACTGGCTAGGCCACTCCAGGACCTTGAAATGCTTCTTACGAAGCCACTCCTTGGTTGCCCGGGCGGTGTGTTTGAGATCATTGTCATGCTGAAAGACCCAGCCACGTTTCATCTTCAATGCCCTTGCTGATGGAAGGAGGTTGTCACTCAAAATCTCACGATACATGGCCCCATTCATTCTTTCCTTTACACGGATCAGTCGTCCTGGTCCCTTTGCAGAAAAACAGCCCCAAAGCATGATGTTTCCACCCCCATGTTTCACAGTAGGTATGGTGTTCTTTGGATGCAACTCAGCATTCTTTCTCCTCCAAACACGTCTAGTTGAGTTTTTACCAAGAAGTTCTATTTTGGTTTCATCTGACCATATGACATTCTCCCAATCCTCTTCTGGATCATCTAAATGCTCTCTAGCAAACTTCAGACGGGCCTGGACATGTACTGGCTTAAGCAGGGGGACACGTCTGGCACTGCAGGATTTGAGTCCCTGGCGGCGTAGTGTGTTACTGATGGTAGCCTTTGGTACTTTGGTCCCAGCTCTCTGCAGGTCATTGACTAGGTCCCCCCGTGTGGTTATGGGATTTTTGCTCACCGTTCTTGTGATCATTTTGACCCCACGGGATGAGATCTTGTGTGGAGCCCCAGATCGAGGGAGATTATCAGTGGTCTTGTATGTCTTCCATTTTCTAATGATTGCTCCCACAGTTGATTTCTTCACACCAAGCTGCTTACCTATTGCAGATTCAGTCTTCCCAGCCTGGTGCAGGTCTAGAATGTTGTTTCTGGTGTCCTTTGACAGCTCTTTGGTCTTGGCCATAGTGGAGTTTGGAGTGTGACTGTTTGAGGTTGTGGACAGGTGTCTTTTATACTGATAACAAGTTCAAACAGGTGCCATTAATACAGTTAACATGTGGAGGACAGAGGAGGCTCTTAAAGAAGAAGTTACAGTTCTGTGAGAGCCAGAAATCTTGTTTGTTTGTAGGTGACCAAATACTTATTTTCCACCATAATTTGCAAATAAAATCTTTAAAAATCAGACAATGTGAGTTTCTGGATTTTTTTTTCTAATTTTGTCTCTCATAGTTGAGGTATACCTAGGATGAAAATTACAGGCCACTCATCTTTTTAAGTGGGAGAACTTGCACAATTGGTGGCTGACTAAATACTTTTTGCCCCACTGTATATATCCTATGTGAGCGGTGTAGACAGGCTCTCCCCTCCTTATTTTACATGTCGACACCAGGACTTTTTTGAGGAGATGCAGTGTTTACCAAAATACAAACTGAAAAAACACAGTGTTAATTTCTCCTCATGCAGTCTGCGCTGTGTGCAGGGCATATACCGTCTCTTTCTCTCGCTGTACCAAACAGCTTTACTGTACTAAGCTTTTCAAAAATGTGCTCCACTTCCCCTATAATTTGATAGTGTGGCGAAACTTCCTGTAACTGTTCCAGAAGTCTGAACCATACAAGAAACGTTTAACATTCAATACAAAGTGGATCATGGTTCAGTTATCTTCAGCACAACACCACTTCTTTATGTAGGTCCAAGATTCAGCATTCTGGGTCAGACGAGGTTTCACATCTGTACTTTTGGTTTGGAACCGAAACATTTCAAAGACACAAAACAACGTAGGTGTGAAAGGGCCCTCAGTGAGCACTGGACCATACAGGTTGTTCTGTCATTTATATTTTAAGTCTGAATCCTCTTGACCTCAGTTTTAAATCAAAGAAAGTCACTAGTAACTTTTCCTGATGACTTCATTGTGTGTTTTGTCCTATCTCAGATCAGAGAGCAGAACCGGTTTGATATGATGACGTCCGGGCCGCGCTCTCAGCACCTTGCAGGAATCCCCATTGATGAACCGCGACGGGTAGGGGTTTCTTCCATTTTCATATCTTCAAATCAAAAATACACTTTGTTTGCTAACCTTAAAACCTGATTTTGGTCTGGTTTTGTCTGGTTTTGTTGAATGTCTACACTTGACCTGTAACACAAGAAATAACAATAAGCATTGTTTGATTTAACAAACCAAACAGATTTCCTTTGCTTCCTGCTGAAAGGGGTATCAATTCACTGCAAGTTCTTTGGCAGCAAAAATTAGAGCTTCGTTGATTTTTAAGGCATTTTTCCATTATTTGAATTTACAAATTACACACAGCATACAGCATATACATTACTGATGTTCTGAAGTGTGAAGTGTGTTTCTTTCCATTTTGTTCAGAATCAGAGACTTTGACATATTTGACACTACACATGTAGGTCGAAGGATTCTGGCAAATTAAAAATTAAATAAAAAAAAAGCTCCAGTATGTGTCGGTTTTTTGGCCACCGGTTTATTGCAGATTACCACTCGGGCTCCCTGCTGCACTAAAGCAACACTGCACATTTCCCTAATTAGTTTTTTATTGAGCAATAACTCAAAGGTGTTCTCAGTTGTTCTGGCTGATTGGACACAAGTGGAAACACCTGTGTCGGCGTTCCTTTGGTGCGTTTAATCATCTACATCAGGAGTGGAGACAATCTAATGACACCTCTCAGCCACCAGGAGGAGGCAAGAGAGAACATTTAGCAAAGGCTCAAGGAACATCTAGTAGGTTGGAACTGTACATAGCTATTAAGAGGAAAGATGTAATAAACAGTGATAAATAAATAGGAAAGACACAAGTGTAGACGTTCTCAATGCTGATGGTTCTGTGGCTGGTGTCTTGTTTTTGAAGGATCTGGTGCAGATAAACCTTCTGGTAAATATCCACAAGTGTTTTTCCATTTTTTCCATTTCAGTGGTGTCTTTTTTGTTCACACCTTTTTTCCCTGTTCAGAACAGAAAGACATTGCATGTTTTTATCATTATGTCATTCTTGATGATTGACACAGAATTTTCACAAAATGTCCTTTTTGTTTATTCAAAGTTGAACTTGTTGTTTTCCTGCGTGTGAGATTTTGAAATGAGTTGTTATGTCTGTGCATGATGTTTTAAGGAGATATTTTAACACATCTAAGCAGACATGTTGTTATATGTGTTTTGTACTGTAGGTGTGCATGCATGACTTGTGAGTATGATGGTATGATGCACTAGTACACGTGTCGTGCTTTAACAGTGTTCATGTTTCCACAGTCTGTTAAAAATATGTTGGTCTGCAGACTAATTGGTTGAGAGTCTGTGCAGGGATAGTGATAACATGAGTTCTGAGTGATGTGGTCGACACTTTTATCTTTATATGAGCCGCCTGAGTTTGGTTGTAATTAACCACTCAGACAGTGGGTTTGTGCGGCTTTGGGAGTACGTGTACGTGTATGTGTGTGTGTGTGTGTGTACTGTATGATGGTGTTGGTGTTTAAAAAACGTGTTTGTGTTCCAGAAGAAGAGAAAAAAAAAGTATCTGTTTTTTGCATGTGCATGAATGTATTCCTGCCCTGAAGAGTGTGTGTGTGTGTGTGTGCTCCCCTCTCACCCGTCTCCCTGTCTCCCCCTCAGCCATACGTGCCCACAGAGGAGGAGCAGATGGCTCCCCTGCCTCCAAACCCCTTCAGTGAGCTGTCGGAGAAGGAGCCGCACGAGTACCACAAGAACGTGGAGAGGAGGCAGCTCGGCCCCAGTGGTACGACACACACACTTCAAAACACACACTTGGAAATACATGAAAACGCAAACACACCAGTGCAGATATTCATAGGTGTGTGGATTTTATTCTGAAATATTTCATGCTCAACTTGAAAACACCAAACCCAGTCACACTGAGAGACATGGACCACACACACACACACACACACACACACACACACACACACACACACACACACACACACACACACACACACACACACACACACACACACACACACACACACACACACACACACACACACACACACACACACACACACACACACACACACACACACACACACACACACACACTCGAGTGACTTTTACTCAATGCCAAAAACTGTGAGCCGCAGACAACCCTACCGATATGTAAAGGATATTGTAAGGACAGATTATTGTACAGATTTCAATCAATCAATCAATAATCAATCTGTGAAGCCACAATTTAGAAAGCTGCCGAAAGAGATTGGAGCTAGCGAGATTTGTCACCAGATTTCAGCGAGCAGCCGGTCTTTGCTGTCCCCAAAGATGTCCCTGCTGATATATCATCAGCCAACATATCGGTTTATATTTTGGCAGAAAGTTCAATTTTCCGCGTTTCTGTTTTTATATGTAGGATTTTAACGCATCATGTTAACCTTAATTTCTCTTTACATTTCACAAAATGCTGCTATTACGGTCGTCTAAGTCAAATTATTTTTAAAACTATGAGAAAATCCCCCACTGCCGGCACAGTATCTTTATCGAAACTCAACTCAAAACAACATCTGAGGTTTCAACGCGAAAAGCATTTGTTTAAACAAATAATATTGTCAAATATACAATTATCATATTCAACCTTCCTGTTGTCTTCGGGTCAAATCTGACCGATTTACTACTTTCATCAATCATAACTTTTTTGTTTTACAATCGACTGCATTAAGGCTTCATGATATCCTTCACAGTAGACATTTGAACATATACAATTGTTGATCACCACTTTCATTACATTTGGGATGATGTAGTCAACTTTGTAAATCCCCTGGTGTTCCCGGCTCTAAATGTGTTCCCCCCCCCCCCCCCCCCTTATGTGCCCAATCGCCCCATGTGAATCGCACCTGGCACACACAAACACACACAATAGAAGGGTTAAATGTTTCCAAGATATTTCACTACCCTCAAAAAATCTTTTCAGTGAATATAATAATATCAAAGTGCCAACGCACACCAGGATACTAGGTTAGACGCTGATTTATTAACAGGTTATTTTAAAAACAAGCCCCCATAGATCTCTCCTGTAATCTTTCAATAAATAGAAAATATGCCTTCCTTAATCTCCTGGTGTGTGCTGTAACTTTGATTTATTTTTGGTTGACTTAACCCGGCCCAGCTGGCACCGAGGAGAGGAGAAGCGCTCTGCGCCGGGTTTCTTCAATTCCTCTTTAATCTCGCAGATAACTCTCTCTAACAAGTATCAGGCTTCTTCCCACTATAGTCGGCTCCATGAGCTTTTTCATTTGTCTGGGAGACTTTCAACTGCAGAAAAAGAAGAGACCCTCTCCTCCAGATGTGAGCATGTCCAGCTGAAGCTGTTAAAGTTGTTAACAAGCACCATCTGACAACGTCAAGCACTCATAATCGGCTAAAACAGCTGGAGCAGATTTCAAACTGAGCCTGAAACCAAATCAGGATTTCTTTAAAGTGGCAAGCTGCTTCTCCTCGTCCTCTTTAAACTTTGATTTGCAGATTGATTTCTGAACATTTTGAGTTTATATCTGTAGTCTCTCAGCAGTTTTATAATATCAGGGCCTGTTGCGCTATCGCCTTAGCAGCGACCCCATGGGACGCTCCCATATTCTAACACACTGCCTGCCTCAGGTATCACATACAAACACACACACACATCTACAGTGGGGCAAAAAAGTATTTAGTCAGCCACCAATTGTGCAAGTTCTACCACTTAAAAAGATGAGAGAGGCCTGTAATTTTCATCCTAGGTATACCTATGAGAGACAAAATGAGAAAAAAAAATCCAGAAAATCACCGTCTGATTTTTAAAGAATGTATTTGCAAATGATTGTTGAAAATAAGTATTTGGTCAATAACGAAAGTTCATCTCAATACTTTGTTATATACCCTTTGTTGGCAATGACAGAGGTCAAACGTTTTCTGTAAGTCTTCACAAGGTTTTCACACACTTTTGCTGGTATTTTGGCCCATTCCTCCATGCAGATCTCCTCTAGAGCAGTGATGTTTTGGGGCTGTCGCTGGGCAACACGGACTTTCAACTCCCTCCAAAAAATGTCTATGGGGTTGAGATCTGGAGACTGGCTAGGCCACTCCAGGACCTTGAAATGCTTCTTGCGAAGCCACTCCTTCGTTGCCCGGGCGGTGTGTTTGGGATCATTGTCATGCTGAAAGACCCAGCCATGTTTCATCTTCAATGCCCTTGCTGATGGAAGGAGGTTGTCACTCAAAATCTCACGATACATGGCCCCATTCATTCTTTCCTTTACACGGATCAGTCGTCCTGGTCCCTTTGCAGAAAAACAGCCCCAAAGCATGATGTTTCCACCCCCATGTTTCACAGTAGGTATGGTGTTCTTTGGATGCAACTCAGCGTTCTTTCTCCTCCAAACACGTCTAGTTGAGTTTTTACCAAAAAGTTATATTTTGGTTTCATCTGACCATATGACATTCTCCCAATCCTCTTCTGGATCATCTAAATGCTCTCTAGCAAACTTCAGACGGGCCTGGACATGTACTGGCTTAAGCAGGGGGACACGTCTGGCACTGCAGGATTTGAGTCCCTGGCGGCGTAGTGTGTTACTGATGGTAGCCTTTGTTACTTTGGTCCCAGCTCTCTGCAGGTCATTAACTAGGTCCCCCCGTGTGGTTCTGGGATTTTTGCTCACCGTTCTTGTGATCATTTTGACCCCACGGGGTGAGATCTTGCGTAGAGCCCCAGATCGAGGGAGATTATCAGTGGTCTTGTATGTCTTCCATTTTCTAATAATTGCTCCCACAGTTGATTTCTTCACACCAAGCTGCTTACCTATTGCAGATTCAGTCTTCCCAGCCTGGTGCAGGTCTACAATTTTGTTTCTGGTGTCCTTTGACAGCTCTTTGGTCTTGGCCATGGTGGAGTTTGGAGTGTGACTGTTTGAGGTTGTGGACAGGTGTCTTTTATACTGATAACGAGTTCAAACAGGTGCCATTAATACAGTTAACAAGTGGAGGACAGATGAGGCTCTTAAAGAAGAAGTTACAGGTCTGTGAGAGCCAGAAATCTTGTTTGTTTGGAGGTGACCAAATACTTATTTTACCGAGGAATTTACCAATAAATTCTTTAAAAACCAGACAATGTGATTTCCTGGATTCTTTCCCCTCATTTTGTCTCTCATAGTTGAAGTGTACCTAGGATGAAAATTGCGCTGTTCCCTGCGGGCTCCACTTCTCTGTGTGTGTGTGTGTGTGTGTGTGTGTGTGTGTGTGTGTGTGTGTGTGTGTGTGTGTGTGTGTGTGTGTGTGTGTGTGTGTGTGTGTGTGTGTGTGTGTGTGTGTGTGTGTGTGTGTGTGTGTGTGTGTGTGTGTGTGTGTGTGTGTGTGTGTGTGTGTGTGTGTGTGTGTGTGTGTGTGTGTGTGTGTGTGTGTGTGTGTGTGTGTGTGTGTGTGTGTGTGTGTGTGTGTGTGTGTGTGTGTGTGTGTGTGTGTGTGTGTGTGTGTGCACTGTAAGAGAGGCCGGTGTGACTAAGATAGCAGACCGAACAGACAGCAGGCCTTCACACCATGATCGGAACCCGTTGCTATGACACTGTTGCCCCCACAGCCCCACCAATCCCTGGTGGCCAATCTGGGTGCAAGCTGGAGACCGTCTGTAGTGCCCTGATATATGCCTGGGCCACACACACACACACACACACACACATACATACAACCACACACACAAATAGGTTTTGCCTGTGATGAGGTGTGTCAAGTCCACCCTGTATATCATTTTTGAAGTATAATTGTCAAATCTAATACAATTAGCCACATGCGGTGAAGTATAAAGGAGCATATTGCAGCCATAATTGCTTTGAGGTGCACTTTTATTGGTCTAAGTACTTTTTAACGTGACAACACGCATGCAGCTTACTCTCTAATAAAAAATGCAACAACTTCAAACTGGGTTCACTCTTCAAAACGTGACTTTATGCATGTTACATCTGATACAGAAGTAACATACACACACCAGGCTGTTATGCAACCCTGTTCTATATGCCGTGACGCTAACTGTATGTGTAACCCTGAATGTGCTAATTAATGTTTTCGGTAAGTGATATGGGAATGTCATTCATTCACACAAATCAGTTTTAAAACTAATGAAGCTGCTAAACCTGAGCTAGACTCTAACATTTACTCTATATGTACAGAAGCTGTTTTAAAAGCTGATTTCATCATGTGAGTGATACAGAAACTTAGTCCAGAAGTGCTTAGTTAGTTCAGGAGGCAGGAGTGGATCTTTTACAACAGTTCCCTTAGAAGAGTAAGGAAATGAAGCCCATCGAATGTTTGTATTACCCATAGAGAGAGGGTATCAGGGTCATATGGTTAATCAATGTCGCAATTCTATAAAAAGTAGATTTTCTTAATAATAAGGAGAGAATCAGTGACATAAAGCATACGTCTGTCAAATCATATATACTAATTAAATAGCTTTTTTAAATAGATATTGTTAAAAATTACTATTTTGGTTAATAATATCATCACTAAACATCACATCCTCCTATAATGCTCAGCCCTAGCTGTTGATATAGTTAATCTCCTTCTCTTTAAAAGTGCCTGATAATGCATCATATTTGAAAGCTTCATAATAAAGTGGTAATACATGACCCACCTTATTAGCAGGTTTTGTGTTAGCATGTGTCACAGGGAGCTAGCTGCTCTGGAAATAACACCTTCAGCCCTTAGGTTTCCTGTCCGGGCGTCTGTGCATATCAGTGGGATCTTAAGGCTCAATACAATATTACAGCCACCAGGAGAATCACATGACAAACGAGTGAGGATGAACAGACAAGGACTTTTGTAAATGTTGTGTCAAAGCAGCTGTGCATGGCCTGATTCTAACATGTGTGTTACCACTAATCTCTCCAACTCCCTCACCTCCCTCTCCCTTCATCCCCCTCCCCAACCTCTCATCCCACTCACCCCTGCTGTCGTCCTGCTACTTCAATCCTCTACACCACCCTGCAATCCCCTCATCCCTCCCTCACCCCCTCCCCCTCCCCCCTGCCTGCAGATGGAGAGCACGAGCTAACCTCCGACGACGGCTCCTCTCTCTCTCAGTCTCTCTCTCTCCCCCAGTCTCCGCAAAGCACTCCAGCTAAAGAAGGTATAACTCACCCAGGGGGAGAGACACTGTGTCAGAAAGATCTTCAGTGCCTTGCTGTGTGTCTTTAACACCAGATGTGTGTTTAAGTGTGTGTGCAAATTAATATGAAATGGACTAAAAGCTCCCTATGCAATGCCTGATCCGTGCTATAAGGATGCAATGCTCCTACTCTAATGAAACCGCAATAATATCCCATCAACTCTATTCTAAACCTAATTAGATGTGTATCCTAAATACATAGCTGCTGTTGGTCATTAGAACTCATCCATACCCTCCAGGAGTGATGAAACAACCTTTAGAGCACTTTCTCACTCGAGTAACATAACAAACTACAGTTTTTAAAGCACATGTTTATACATTTGAGAACAATATATAATATACAATATCAGAATCAAGTTGTAAGGACTCAGTTATTATTCATTACAGCAGCAATTTTCTTAACCTTACTTGAACTGCCTGCCTTGTTGGGGCATTCAGGGACATGTCACATTTCAGTGGATGCCAAACCCACACCTTTTTAATTCAAGACCAAATGTACATACATTAATTCATAATAGCTATGTTAGCTTTATTCTTTGTCCTCTGGATTTGATTGTAAAGTAATGGTTTTACAATTTGGGAAAATGTTGTTCTTATTGATTTACTTTGGCCAAGATTCAGAAAAAAATATCCATACCACTGATGACTTTACATAAAGTATAAAGCAAGAGTCAGGTGATGGTATGACATGCTCAGCATTAAGATGTTAAGCACAAATAAGTCTTCTATGAAATCATTGGCTTTAATTGAGAATTCAAATGTTATTGTTTTAAAATGAAAAACATAGGTGTCATACAATAGCGAATTTAGTGTTTTACAGAGTTCAATAGTTATAATATGTGTGAACGATTTAATGATGAACAACATTTACATTTGTTTTCAAAATATTGATCACAGAGTCTTTAGCTAGCTAACTGTGTATCTTGAATGTTAGTGTCCTTATATGCACTGCCAACTCAAATTGTCTAAACACATTCCCATCAGCACGAGATCCTTTTCTTCTCTTGCCTTTGGTGTAAATCATGACAGACCTGCCGGGTTGGAAACATGAGCTTGCTTTGATGTCATCACATGATTTCTGGGTATTGAATGTCTCTTGCTGCCATTTAGATCTACAGTCCCATATCTATTAGCCAGACATTCTTGTGTCTGACATTTGAAGCCAGTATGTTGCCTCTTAGAGAGACAAAGATCACAGCGGCCTCTCCACATGTTGTAAATAATGACACTGAGATTGACTTCCTGTCAGCTTCCCCCCAGCACAAACACTCAAAACCACACAATGAGTAACAATTAATCCACAACGGCTCACACTGGCTCAGGGGACCCATATTCTCTGACTCCACAACTATGAGGTCAGCCTGTTGCTGTGCTGAAACCAGGTCAATTGTTGTGTGAGTTGTTAATTGTGTCTGCTTTTTTATTTTTATTTTTATAATACAATAGGTTGCTGTGCATTCTCCACATATAGAAAGTGATGTGACATTAGCAGGACTGTTACGATAACACTCATTAAGAGAGTGGGTTTAAGCCCCTTTTTTTAGGATAAAGGGAGGACAGACTCTTGGCTATCAGGTCACTGGATTTTAAAGATCACGGGCACGTCATTAAATATGTAGAGCACTGGGACAGCCTGTCTCTGCGAGTGAAGCAAAGTTCATCGTGCAGTTCAGAAGGTAACGGTGGGTTTGATGCAGCAAAGCCTCACTTTGGTCACATGAGCATTGTGAGGTTAGACACAACCACATGAAGACCTGTAAAATACAACGCAACCCAACACAGTACTCCTGCAAATACTATAACTTGGAGAAGCTTATTAATATATTTGTATTTGATAGTGATAGACCATGGTAATAAACATTAGTAGTTGGCAAACATGCTAATTTAAGTCTTTTGTCCTTAGCCTATGACTTAGCTGAGACTGCAGGAGAGTATTTGGTCGACTATCTTTTTTAAGTTGGGCTTGTTTTTATTCTGTAATTATATTATTTACAAGCTGTCATTTATTCTTAAAACTGTTACAGCTGTTCACGTTGGCAAGCTCAGTCCTTGTCTGATGGATTCATTACTGATAAATACTGATCAAATTAAACGGTTAGCATAAAATTAAAAAGATAATATAATTGATTAAATGAAGGATAAGGATATGAAATTGCAAAAACTGGAAAGCCAAAAATTATACTTCGCATAACAACATATCCCTAAAGGTTTTTATGACGTATTTTAGCCTGTGTGTGCTGGTTTTAGTTTATTTTTGTTATTTCTCAACATATTATTTACCACAAAAATATTTCATATATGTTTTATTTATACCATCAGTTTGGATTTAGCTTTTAGTATCTCACTATTTTTCACTACTCTATCATGAGAACTTGTACTCACATGAGTCATATGAAGTGTAGGTCATACGTGTAGTTATGAGTTGTGTGTGCTCCCAGTTAATAGGGTGTGTCTGGCACAAACATGTGAAACTGTCTTTGTTTCTTGTCCCGTGTCCTCATCTGACCTGTGTCCCCCCTCCCCCCTCAGACAACCACACGGTCCTTATGAACGGCAAAGAGGACCACGGCGACGTGGACACAGATCTGTGCAAGCGCGTGAGCCAGCTGACCACCAGCGTGGAGAGCGTGGAGATCACTGTGCGCTCGAGCGAAAAGATCAAAGAGGCGCTGTCCCCGGAGAGCTCGCCCTCCAAGTCGCCCAACACCAAGAAGAAGAAGAAGTTCCGCACCCCGTCCTTCCTGAAGAAGAACAAAAAGAAAGAGAAGACGGAGGCCTGAGAGCAGACAGAGCACCGTCTGAAGAAGAAAGAGGGGCAGCAGCCGTTCTGTTAACGTCTGTGTTTTTACTTTGTCTCCGTTTTCCATGTCCTCTTATGATTTGAATTTTATTTGAATTTTTTTAACAAATGCTTTTATGTGCAAAAGGCAGTAGAACGGATTACATAAAAAAGGAATTGGTTTGCAACAGAAAAAATCTCCTTCTGCAAAAAAGACAATAATGTTTGTGAAAGTTTGTGATGAGCATGCGGTGCCACAGATTGAGGCTGCAGCAGGTTGGGGGTCTATAACCTCTTCACCTAGGCAGCACCCTAACAGTCCTCTTCAGAGGCCTTCGGGTGTCATTTGAGGAGATTTAAGTCCTGAATAACTGGCTCCTCTTGTGGTGTTTCCCAGGCCGAAAAATATAACTTGAAACCACCTCGCGTATTGCTTGCTACAAAATAGATTGTGTTGTAAAACTGCACAAGTTGAAACTAGACCTTCTTTTAAGACTCTTCCGGTCTTTTAATTTTTAGTTTTCTGGTCACCTGACCCTGAATAGGGAACTGAGAGGCTGCATGAAATTTGAAGTCACACTGGAAATCTGGTCTCAGAAAAAACAGCCAGAGTTTGAGTTGATTTATTTACTGTGAGGTTTTCTCTCCGCTCTCTCACGCTTCTGTAGCTTCTCTTCCGCTGATTGTGGCCGAACAAGAAGACGAGTTTAAGAGTGGACAGTGAGGACGAAGGCTGGCAGTTTAGCACAACTACGTTGACACAATCTCAGAATATTTATGTAGCATTTTCATATCTTCTCCTCTTCATCTCAATGTTTTTTTTATTTGGGGGGGGGGGGTTGCCAAACTAAACGGAAGAAAAGAAAAACAATCTAATTTTAGTAAAGCGTCAGTTTTTCTAGTTTTTCATCTCATGAAATGTTATCTTTTTTTATCAAACACAAATTTGGTATTAGTCAACTCTGTTTTCTACTCATTTGTAAGCTTTCACAGAGAATTACAGATGTTACGCATGTTTTCTCTTTTTTGCAAGAACTGAATTTATATGGCTGACTATGTCCTGTAGTAATGCCTGATTGCTCAAATGTTATTCTAATAGTACAGAGTACACAAATGTACTATATAACACAGATATATGAAAACTGGATATGTTGGCTATAGATTTTTAACGATATATTTTTTATTTTATTGTGCTGCACTTTTCTCGTGGTATATAACACATTTAGTGGCAGGTGGTTTCACCAGTGAAGGAAATTGTGAAGTTTCTGATAAAAGATGTGCAAGTAGCAAACGAGGCACGGGGCCAGAGAGAGGTCAGGACCCAGCAAGTGAGTCAAATGGAGAAAGAATGATCTTTCATTGGTGTCACATGAATGATCTCTACTTCTCAACAAAACGGGAAGTGTAGTGCGGAAACTACCAGCAGTAGCCAGCTCAAATGAGTCATTTGGAGTCGTGGAGTTCGAAGAGGTGACAACTTTTATTTTGGTGTGTTTGTGTTTTTTTTTAAGCCATATTGTAATAATTTTTTCCACCATTGTTTTTAATAATCAGACAAGGGTTGCGTTTCTCGTCTGCCTGTATAGGCGTCAAGGAGCCGAACAAAACCTCCCTAAAATCACCCCAGTGACTGCATCGACACCCCTCAGGCTCCCCAAAAACTTTTTTCTGTAGCTGCATTTATAGCAGCTACGTTTCCTCTCTTAATTCTCCGTTTATTTCCTCCCGCAACTGGAACATTTTGGAGGTCATGTGGACATTATATTTGTATTGCTTGCTCTGCGAGCCCGCTTGTCATTTCAGCGTCTAAAGCCTCCCCTCATGTAATTTCTCTTGTAAACACGTTGGTGTGGTAACTGTCAGTTGACCCACAGTTGAACTCTGCAAAGCCAAAGTGTGATGGGTTGCCACATATTCTCCTCCCCCTGCAGTTTAACCAGATGTACCAATATCCCAGCTAGCAATGTGAAGTATTGGATTTGGGGGCAGGGTTTAGGGACACATCTTTAGCTGTGTTAAATGAGAGCTTTTTGCTCTGGGTAAAGAGCTGAGGTCACACCAATGAGAGATAGAGAAAGGAGGTGTGAGTTTGGAAATGGAAGTGCTTATGTGTGTGTAGTAAAGAGGAGAAACCAGACACTAACGCACCATGTTTTTATCACTCAAAATGTCTTCTTTTCTCAAACCATCTCTCCTTCTGGGAACTTTCTTTCATCCTCCATTTGTATCGCAGTACGCTTTTTTATTTCTTCTTTTAGTTTGCAGAGAGCACTAGGCTTTTTTATTAACCATTTTATGAGCATAAATTGCTTCCAGATGAACTGAATGTGCATTGCATCCCTTTATTTTTCACCTCTGTTTCCGACTGTTTGCACCTTGCTTTACTAATGCCTCTCTATCCATCTTTTTTCTGTTTTAAAAAAAATTGCTTTGGCATGCCAGAATGAACCAAGCTACTTTGTGACCTGTGAAAATCCTATATAAAATGGTTATCTAATGGAGTTGCTCTTAGATGTATTGCTAATCAATGTAAATTCACAAATAAAACTGTATTTTAAGAAACGGACGCTCATTATTCATGTTTGTTCACCACAATTTGCCTCATGCCTCAAGGGTTCTTTTTAAGTTCAACATAATCCATACACACTCATGTTCCTTTATGCCATTATAATGAATTGAGCAGGTATATGAAGTGTAAACAGTTTTAAAAGCTGAATTATTCATGATATATTACAGTATTTTAGAGAGCTTCAAATAGAATGGTCTTTCCTGAAATACTGTTCTTGAGTGTTAAATGAGCAGGAAAACTGGTGCCTTGTTTCCCCTCTATTCATGAGAATGAGTATATATTTTTTGTGTGAATAGTTTAATCAGTAAGTCATGGCAAATGTATGGCAATACAAGTGAAATGTTACAATGATCATAACATATGCATAGGAAATGCAGAAGCACTTGAGCAGAGAGAGCACAATGACACTTGACACATTTAGATATTAAAACAACGAGGGCAGTAAAAGAGAAGGTATTTTCTCAAATAAATTCACTCCAGAATTGTACCAATCAATATGAAATATATTTTGTTATTGAAATAAATACTGTATTTTATTTTGTATCCCTGTAAATTAGTGTATACTTTAGTATTTGTTAAGCAGTGGTGCCTGTGCAGGAGGACATCCACAATGTTTACTGGTGTAGGAAAAAGAAACTTATTACCCGTAATCCCTGGTTAGTTTTTACCTATAAAAGAAAAATATTTAAATCAAAAATTAACTAGTGCCTACTTTATTACCCACTATACAACTCTACCCCAGGGAGTTTAGTCCGTTCCTGTTATGCTAGCAGAAGCTAAAGTCGTAAGCTCACTTTTTTCTAACTTTATTTCCAAATGTGTACTTGAAAGCCCTTTTTAGGTTGCGCCCCTTTTCGTTCTGTGCTCCAAAAACAGTAGAGCAAGCTTGGTCACAGCAGAAACAACTTTCCCATTTCCTTTTAAACTGATTATGCTACGTATGTTCAAAGCTAAGATTACTATGTAACATCCAGTATATTGTTGTCGCAACCTTGACCTACATATTACATTGTTTATTGCCACATCAAGCTGTTAACTTAACGTCATTAAGTTAGCTAATGTTAGCTAAACATGAGCTAACTAGCTAGCTAACACTAAATAAAAAGGACCTAATATCAGATCACCAATGACGGTTGCTGACATATTTTTAAGATGATGTGAATCATCGTTAGCCAGAAGAATTCAAGGCTAACATTATTTTGTTCATATTATCTCTGTAAGTCTACTTTCAGCACAGAAGTAACTTTTTTGGTGGTAATCATTTTTGATATACACAAAGTCCAACCTCCTGACAAAAGTTGCCTTAGTAAAGGTTATCACCCGGAATATTTCCCTCAAATGTATACTGGACCTCTTGCGTTTGCTTCTTGGCGTTTCCTTTTCAAGCTTGTCCAACATTGCAACTGTAACTAAGGGGGGCGGGACTTAGGATTGGGTGCCTACTCAAGTAACATCACTTGATCTTTCATATCTCCCTTTTAGTGCAACAAAGGCTTCATTCAACTTTTTCCACACACAAAGTAGCAATCCCCAAAGACCTTTAAACAGACGTTGATGTTTAAAATCAGTGGAGTTCCCCAGATTTAAAGTTCAAGTAAAGGTTGCGAGCCACCAACAATGGCTATGCTGTTCTAGTTGTTTTCTATGTGTAGGTGTGACTTTTTGTTTGGCGTTCCTTAATGTGTCCACAGATGCTCTCTTTACTGCCAAAGAGTCTGCTCTTAATATCCAACTGCACTCTTTCCAGCCACAACGGGGACGTCCGTCTCCTGTTGGTAGAAACCTGTCCCATCTGTGATGCACAGCGAGCATGGACTTTCCACTAGTTCCAGGAAACTTGGGACGTGTGTGTATATTAGCAGCCAATGTGCCTTGACTGCCTTGATATCCTCAGATGCAAAACAAAATATGCAAAATTAATTTCATGATATTATGTGCGAACGTCCCTGTGAGATGTCTTTCTCTGATCTTTCCTTATCTGCTAATTGACCATGAAATTGTTTTTACTCCGAACCCCTAACATGTCCCTTCCCTTACGTGTAGCGTCCTCAAATAATCTTCCCACCAAAATGTTTATCCTTTTGATGCTATGTTGCTGCAATTATTGATGTTTGAGATGTCCATAACTTCTTAGGATGTCTCTTCTTTGAAGGGGTTAGAAATGTAAGTAACAATGCTTTCTCACGTTAGCCAATTTTAGCATACTCTCCTAGGGAAAATAAAACCGCTCAGCGTCTACAACTATCATCAAAAATCATACCTTTTAGTACACTTATACACAATATATTAAAGTTTACACTCTGAGAATTGCCTGAAGTTTATTTTATCGCAATATAATGTATTTTAGAGAAAGGAAACTTTAACACAAATGTTAACAATTATTGGATTCACTAAGGCACTATAAGAGACACATCAGTGTGTTAGGGAAAGGAGAATATGTCCTGGACGTTTGTTTCTCATTTCTGTTTTACATGTTGCTAGGTGTATCTTCCATATAAAGTATTTACAACACTGTTATCCTGCCCTGGCGTCAGTGAATGTGATATCAGTATACAGCACTTTATTTGGCAGCGTTCCTGATATGAACAATAAAAGCGCATGAGCAATCTTGTGATTCGTGTGTCTCGTGTTTGTGGAAAGATTAAATCTGTTGATGGCACTTTGATCAGTAGTGTGATGGATATTCAATTACTGCTTCTTATAACTACTGTAAGGTTATGACTAAGAGGTTATTACATTTGTTTATTGTTCAGACTTTGACTGGTGTATGGAAAGACAAATAAGAAATAAAACTGTTCCCTTTCGATATTGTGATGGTTCAATAAAGCTTCCTCTAATAAAATGTCTTCCTCTTCCCGTATAGCAGAAAAGAACAATGCAAGATATGTGTATTTATTATTTCCAACATGTTAAAGTACAGTATACGGTCAATTGTTTTTTAGTCAAGCAAAGGTATTGATCACACAGTTAAGAGTGTTGTCGAATTTGTAAAGATCTTTTTCTAACTTTCTCATATTTTGTCTATTGGCTTGTGTTTTCATAAGTTGCCCTGGATTAAGACTTCATGGCCACCACCAGAAACTAGTGTCCCATTTTAGATTCAAGCTCTTCAACATATATACACACACTTACATTACACACAAACACACACGCCCTCCGATTGCATCATGTTCAGCACAATTAAGGAGGTGAAGGGAGGCTTCTCCTCTCCAGACAGCACCACGCTGTGAGTGTCAAAACAATGAACCTACTTGCGTCCAGATGGATGATCTGCTAGCGGAGTGTGAAAGCCATGATATATTTCTTCTCAGAGAAACCCCCACACTCCTCCCCTCACACACACACACGCACATGCACTGTCCCACCCCGTCCTACCCGACCAGACACCCCACTCTTCCAAGGTTCACTTCCACCAGAGACTGCTGTGATGCCCAGATGCCACTGGGATGAATTAGGGACTGATAAACAACATAAGGGGTCAGTTAGGTCTCTGCACAGATACACACCCCATGGGACCACCCACACACAAACACACACACACACACACACACACACACACACACACACACACACACACACACACACACACACACACACACACACACACACACACACACACACACACACACAAGCTGGTGGTACATTATCTTCCTCCAATATGTATTTTTATGTGTGAGAGAGAACATGACGCATGAAGAAAAGGATAGATTGTGACTTGCTGACTTGCCATGATTTAAATGTCCTTGACACAGAAAAACAATGTTTGATTCTTTACCCGTCTTTGTGTTTCATGTGGTTTCACATAGCAATAGTTGTTTGGTGGGGACACTTTTATCCAACATGCATTGCTATGTGTCTTTTGAGCAGGGCAGTTTTATGTGAATCAAAGCCTAGAGCCATGGTATACCCTAAGCTGTTGTAATGTGTCTAACTGTGAATATAAGCAGTTTTCAGCAATAAAAAGCTGATTATCTTATGGAGTAACAGTAATTGACCAGCTGCTCCATCAAATTCTTGAAGATGTAATATGTTCACTTTGTGCTAAGCAAGTCAGGTTTTCATTTATGGCCTCCTAATATTTAGTGTATTGAAAGCTGACATTATAGATATATCTTATGTTGTTTGGGAAAGTAAGACAAGGAGATCTGCTTAGCAGCATGTTGGTGTTTTATCATTCCTCCCCCAACAAGCAACACAGCGCCATTTTTTAGCATTGACATTCAAGTACACGGAACATTTGGAGTCCTCAACAAAGGCCCAATGGTCAGAGAAACAAGCATGCGATTGATGTCTGAGTGGGACTCTCGTTAAAGGGTGAAAACAGTGAAAAAATATTCATTTCTAACAGAACATTTTACAAACATGAGTAGATTTCGGATCAACTGATATAATTCAAATACATTTATGTTTCAAACTCCTTTAATCCCAATAACTCTGTTAGTTGCAATGATCACTGGACATAGGATACAAAGCAGGAACTAGTGACTTCATATGCACTTTTACTCAAATGAAATGTCAGCCTTGAGGCATTCTTCAAGACATAGACATCACATACAGTAGGTCATGCTTTTGTTTAACAATGCAAATGACCTCACCTTACAAACCAGCCAATATGAGCAGTTGCTACATGTTGGAGTTAATCGTTAGTGAAGTGCACTTAATCAAAATGTGGGGGCTCCTACTGACTCCAGCTCTGGAACATATTAAAAACTGCTTTATACTGTCTCGCAATTAACAGATCCATGTGACAAATGCAGTGACCACTGAGAGGAATTAGTGGCATGGATTGCCTTTAGCCACAGTATCATTTGTTCTCCTAGATATTGACTCCCCTCCCATTGTAGAATGAGACCTGTATCCTTTTGCTATAGGAAATCTAATCCTCCATTGGAAATCCATAGCATCCTATTTCCTCTTCACTTGTTCAATACACTACTAGCATAGGCTGGGTTTCTGTATAAGCTAGATTTATTTGGTTTAACAGAGCATACATGCAACATAAGTGTTTAAGTATATGTGCAGTATCACATTAGCAAAGCTGATCATTTGTTAGTATGGTTATAAACAGTTTTAGGGAGGAATGTTGTTTCACAAAGGGGATGATAGAGAGACATGTTTGTGCATCGTCAGCAGAAAAGGGAAGAGCTATGGCTTCTCACTGTGATCTATAGCGCCTTGTCAACCACACACACTGCCCTTTTAACCTCCTTATCACCAGAAACCAGGGATCTAGGAAGGAAGAGAAAGAGAAGCGCCTGAAGTGTGCTGATCTAAGCTGCGGTTGAGAGGGCGTTGCTATGTTGTCACGCAGGTTAAGATGATGGCTTGAACTGGCGAAAATAATCTAAACTGGGCCAGACTACTAGGTTGGACTGGAGGGAGCTACAATAGGCTAAATAGTGCATAGTTTGGATGCCCCCAGGCGTGACTCCACTCAATGAAATTGACCTAAAGAGGGCTGGAATGGACTAGTAGACTGACAACAGCTGAACTGGATTTGACATGGCCTGACTACAGAGAAAACAAATAAATAAATGGAACTATATAAATATAACATGGGGATTGTCTAAATGTATCTTCGGACACCGGAAGATATTCATAAATAATGTATTTTAATATATCATACCCCAAGGTAAAATGATCATCAGCAACTACTCACCTCTTGTTATATAAAATTATTGCATACCTCCACTGTGAAAGAAGAACAAAACACAAAGAAATGTTTTTACGTAAATGGGTTCAGTTTGCAAACTCTCCCACAACTCACACAGTATAATCCAAGTCTCATTTATAATGTTCCATGCCTACTATAAAACCTGCTAAAACCTCACTGACAAAAATCACCTACACAACACGCCACCACTCTTAGCGTCCAAAATGCTTTAAAGAAAAAGGTTCAAATGAAAATGATTGTGTTTGGGAAGTAGTGAGGATACAATACATATTTGTAACTCCTAGGATGTGCCTGTCGTGCCTGTGAAGACTTGTGGAGGTCTAGTTGGATAGATTTATAGTCTACAGTTAAATTTGGTTAAAAGGCCTGTAACATTTCTGTATGGTCAGTGTGTTTCCCACAGTATCATTAAGCCAAATAAACTAGATCCAGACACAACCAGAATATTTATTTAAAAGATGCCAGGCATTTTAAGCCTAAGGAAGAAGTGAAAGCACCACGTGGTTGTTGAGCAGCAGAGTTTCAAACCAGTTGAGCCCACAGGGTGAATGCCATGAATTGGATTTCACTTCTATGTCCTCTTTTGACCTATGTTGTACTGAGCTGATTGAAACACCCATTTTCACCCTATCCATTACAACCCCCAGGAATAGGGGGTGTACATGTTTGCTGAAAATGTCCTAATAGAGACACTGTATGGTTTTCTTTTTCCTATATTCTCCTCCCTCCCTTCCTTTCTACCTTCCTTCCTTCCTTTCATCCTCTATCTGCCACACCCCATTAAAAAAAGCGGGGTGGGGGAGGAGCGTAAGACAACTACAGTAATGCCTAACTCCCTCACCAAAGGGGTGTATCTGCCATAAAGGGGGTCAATAAGGGGGTGCAACCAGGCTTCTGAGAGCTGTGTCTTGTGGGTAGCTCCTCTTCTTATGTGTTAGCCACTATCTACAATGGATTGCTGAAGGGAGGCTTGGATTTCCCTAAGTGACGCTGATTAATGACTGAGAATGCAGACGGATCCTTCTCCTCCTTATCAGTACAAGCCCATACTTATCTAGCCTTGAAGTGTCAAGTGAAGTGTGCCTTTGAAGGAACGTTTTGACTTGCTAGGCGCTTTCACACCGGAGTACTTTTCCCCGTACTTTTCCCTTTTAGTTCCGATAGTTCCTTGGATTTTGCGTTCACACCAAAAAGAGAACTTAGTTGATGAGAACTTTTCCCCCCTTTTCAGTCCCTGCTAGAAAAAAGTTCCAATTTCTGATTGGGTGGGCGAATTGCAAACCACGCCCCGTAAAACTCGGAAAAGTTTTGTGAAGCCGCCATCGTATTTGCTGGCATTAGCATGGGACTCCCAGCAGCTTCTACTGAAGCCAGTCCCCAACTCCAGGGACTTCCGGCCGGGGTCTTCGGGCAAACCCAAAGCAGAAGAAGAAGAAGTGACGTCAGCCGCTTCATTTCAGCTTCATTTGCGTAATCTTCCCTCAGGGACTTATTCTGGTGTGAATCGGTGTGAACACAATCTTCTCTTTAGTTCCATGGGGGAACTAGGTGCTGGGAACTAAGTATGGCAAAGTACTTGGTGTGAAAGCGGCTATTGAAAGTTAAATTCAAAGTCTTTCAAGTGTAGAAAAAAAGTTTCTTGACAATTTTAGGCAGCTACAGCTGATGTTTTTTGGAGAGCGCAACAAGCTATAAACACAAGACTGACAGAATATCATGTTTTGGTTGCCAATGTGTTAGCATATACTGTGGCTGCCTGTTTCTTATTCAGCTGATACAGACTATAAGGATTCATATGGAGTTATTGTTCTGGCCCCCACAGTGTTATTCCAATATTAATATTCCTTTTAGCTTTACAACAATTATTTAGCTGCTAAAAGTTCAACTGTGTACACTAGCTAGTCCCGCATGTGTCTTTTATTTGGTGCTTAGCAGGTATTGAATACTAGCTTCCTGTTAACAGGTTGATGATGAGACTGGTAAGATTAAAGCCAAACCGCAAAGCTGTGGGCCGTAAAACGAAACCATCGAACAAAAAGATAATTAAACAAAAGCAAACTGTTCTCTGTGGATTTGGGACTTAAACTGATATCAATTCCATTACACGTTGTCAGGTAAAGCACTGTTATGAGAAAAATATTGATTTGTGCAGCATTAAACATTTCTGCCTGAATTGACTTTGAAGCAGAAGATCTTCATCAGCTAAAGACACATCTGACGCTAAAAAGTTGTTATGACAATTATCAAATACTTGCCTTTTTTAAAAGACAAGCATTTAGCATGCACTGAGTTATGTTTCTGATTACCTGATGAGTTTATGTCCAATATTCACAATCTCACGAACATCTTGGTGATTCCCAGTTTGTGTTTGACTTCCTTACGCGGTGATGCTAACTTTGTTTTCTGGCATTAGATGCTGGGCGGGTAGCACACAGTGGGATATTTATAACTTATATATCCATGGATGACATCAACAATTCTGATTTGTGCAACTTTAAACTTTTGTTCTTTGGTTGAATTGTAGGAACAATTCAGGAGCTTATGTTTCAAGGGTAATTGCCAAATGAGGAAAGCCAGCCATATTAAAATGTTAAGCCATCCCATTGAGTGGATCTTCATGCAGAATTATTTGGACTGAACCAGGTGGTATTTCATTCAGGGATCTATTTATATGTTGTAACCACAGCCTTCTGAAAGAAGCTTTGTAATTGTAAAAACAGGAGGGAGAAAGTCTTCAAGAGACGAAACTAACTCATTCAAAATATTAATTTCAGTAGATACCAATGGTATTACTGAGCAGCAAAGACATACTGTGTGAGTCTCATAATGCTATTCATCTCCAGCACTTGAGATGTGTGTTATGTACACACAGACACCATATCGTCCCCCTGGGAGCCGCCAATCGTTTTGTCTGGCCTGGATCCCTCTTTTGTCTCCCTCCTTCTCTCTCCCCCCAAGTCCTGCCTTCTTATCCTCGACCCCCCACCCATGTCCCAAAACCTGATATTAAAAAAGGATTACCAAAAAACCACATGGGTAATTTCCTGCCGCCCTGAGAACTATCCCCCTGTTGAGAAGACTCCCAAACCTCTTTCTACTTCCTACCTTCCCTCTCTATCTCCCTCCATCTCTCTATGGGCTGTGAGTAGAGATTTGGAGGGGCGACAACCACAACAACAGCGGCGGGATGGTGGGGTGAGGATGGTTTTCGGGGGGAGGCAGAAGTCTATTTCTCCCTGACCTTGCTCTCTCCATAGTCTGCCAGCTGAGATTTGGAGGGCAACAACAACTGAGGGGGATTGGGAAGGGAGGAGGGAGGAGAGGCAGAAATGTGACTCCCCAATGAGCATCTCTCTGCTGAGGCGAGAAAGAGGAAAAAGAGGAGAAGAGGTGGATGTAGGCAATGAAGGGCACAGGGGAGGAGAGGTGTAGCAGACAGAGGAGGGACGTGGAGAACACCAGAGGGAGGGGAACATTAGGAAAACTTTCTGCTCGGTCATTTCCTTATGCTATCGAGGAATTTGAGCTCCTTATTGCAATGTGAGAGGACTCATGACAGAGCGTTGTTTAGAAATGAAGCTGTCAGGGACGAGTAAATACAGCAACATGAGGAAGGGTTTACTTTATTATTTTTTTAAACCTGCACTTTTAAATGCATTCAATTAAAATATAAATTTCAATCCAAACGTTATGACAGTATTTAGTGGTTTATCAAAATGAGATTTTCAGCCGTCGCTTTTCAAATAGTAGATATTTGGACTGTCAGCTAAAATATCAAAAATGAATATTAATGGAACAGAATCAATTTACCTCCCCAAAATACATTTGCATGTATATTACTTCTTATGTTCAGCTGATGCAAGAGATCTCCAGGCTGACATCACTACTGCAGTTCATAAAGACAGAACGTAGACAGAATGTTAAACATTGCCGTAAAAATTTATATTACAGGATTAATTATTGTTCAGGATTTTATATGGATCTTCTTAAAATTTCTAATCACATTTGCTGACAGAATTTGCTCGATGTCATGCTTCCCTCGAGGGAAATCATCTTCATTAGCTGTCGAGACTGAAACCACTTTTATACAATAACACTGTCTTTGATGTGGGATCACGTACAAGCTTTAAACTGACATTTCGACCCTCTCACAGAAGTGATGAGCCATTTGTGACCCGTGTTACACACAGGTATGCAGCACAGTCATGGGTCAGTTTACACACTGACCCATTCACACCAGTGTCAAACAATCCCAGGTCAACCGGTGGCCCAGAAGCTTCTGCAACATTGTTCTAACATCCTTTTGAGTGAAGCTTTGTTTTAGCTCAGAGATTAAATGGCAACCCTATGACTGAGTAGCTACATTTCTTCAATGTCACATTTCTGTACATTGTGTAAGTTATGTTGTTTCCCCAAAGAGAGTAATTCAATATAACTTCCAAAATGTAATGATTTACCTTGTTTTGTCCGATGTAGCTAGTGCCTTTCATTTAGATTTTAGAGTTAGAACAGGAGATAGATAGATAAATAGATAGATATATACTTTATGAATCCCAAATTGGGAAATTATTTTTGTTACAGTCAACATTAAAACACAAATACTTAAAAAGTGGAAAAGAGAAGCAGTGAATGTTAGGCTATTGTGTTAAAACGAAGTGACTTACATTTAAATAGACTAGAGTACTTAACAGCTGGAACACAATGTTCTGCATTGTACGATAAGATAAGATAGTACTTTATTGATCCCAATTTGGGCAATTTTTGAATACGGTTTTACATTCACAATATGACACACATTAACCTTTAACATCTACTACACAGTTAACCAACAGTCCTCCTTAGCTGCAGTGCAGTTCTAATCTACACTGCTTTGCCACATGGCTGTGATAGGAGACTGTAGGGTAAAGAGTAAATTAGGGAAGGAGAGAAAGAGACAGAAGCTGTTGAATTATCCTCTATCTGTCATGTTTTCCTTTTTCTTCCCCACTATTCAGGAGTCACAGTGACCTCCATTCACCGACTCCTAACAAGGGCTCCCACCCTACTCACTGTAATGCTACACTCTGGGACTTCTCACACACACACAAACACACACACACACACACACACACACACACACACATACACATACACACACATACACACACACACACACACACACACACACACACACACACACACACACACACACACACACACACACACACACACACACACACACACACACACACACACACACACACACACACACACACACACACACACACACACACACACGCACTGTACAACTGCAACACAAAACTTACGCACTTCTCCCCCCTCATTCCTATTACACACAATGTTTTCATGCACAGAGCATTGACAACAATCCGTCCTTTATCCCACTCTTTGTCTACGATACACACACACAATGATGCACACAGGCACATACCAATGCACAAATGCTGTATAATCATACATTCTATGTGTATAATACATAGCCGTGTTGCAAACAATCTGGATGTACATATGCATAAATGTTTCATATGTACACTTTGTGCATGTCCTCTTTTCGCCTCAGCAGCAACTGGTTTAAAGAAGCCACACACACACACACACACACACACACACACACACACACACACACACACACACACACACACACACACACACACACACACACACACACACACACACACACACACACACACACACACACACACACACACACACACACACACACACACACACACACACACACACACAAGGTTTTAGAAACATTCCCAGCTGGACAGCATACACAGATACACACTTAAGACTTACTCTCCTTTCTTAACATGTCACACACACACACACACACACACACACACACACACACACACACACACACACACACACACACACACACACACACACACACACACACACACACACACACACACACACACACACACACACACACACACACACACACACACACACACACACACACACAAACACACACACACAAACTTACGCAGATGCCCACAGGCACACATTTACACACTACATGCCAAACAACACAGCACATGCACCCTTTGACTTGCAAACAATATATTCTACCGCCTTTCCAATCTTTATTATGCACACACACTTAGACTTGCAAACAGCCTTCCCTCCCTCCCTTTCTTCCTCCATCATCACACACACAACCACTATGCTTTCTGTACAGTGTGTGGGACAGCTGCCAGTGCACCCACATGCATCCCACTGCCCATTATAATGCACACATTGTGGTCAAATCCCCCTGTATCAGGAGTGGGCTGACAAGCGCCTCACTGTGCCTCAGGTCCCTCCAGATAAGCCATTGTAAGCCTTTCAGTTTCACAATATATGCTCCCCCTTCTACAAGGCAGGATATGGGTCATTGGGTCAAAGGGACTAAGTGCTGTGTATTACATAGGAATTATGAATGTGCCTTCCCTCTCCTCTACCACAGATAATCACCTGCAGATTATCCCTCATTGAATGCTGCCCTTAATCAAACTCCGCTTAGGGAAAGTAGACGATGTATGTTAACGTGTTTTGGTGAAGCTTGAACATGAGCGGGGATCACTGCTAATCAGCAACATTGAAACACTTCGACGTGTTATCCCGGGAGACCTGGGAGATCTCCTGAAACAAGAACAAGCTATCTGGTTAAATGAAACAAAAACAAGGCCCCCAAGTACTCGGGGTCAAGTTAAGGAGGCATGCCTAGGACATGAACATTATCATGTACAAACGACCTCTTACCACGATAACAAATATGTTAGATTGATGTTAGGGTTTATCATTCTGCGTATAATTCATTCGTCCTCCATAATTTTCACAATCTTTTCTCTTTCACTATCTTGTCTCTGTCTCTCTGTACTGTCTCCATGTTTCTGGAATATTTTATCACTCTGAGATTTCCACTCTTGACTTTTATTGGCATAATTCAACATTTTGATAAATATGCCAAAAAGCCGAACACCTTTCTAATGTCCTGTAATCCACAACATAATGTAGAAGTGTCAAACTGTGGTTTAATACGTTTTTCTGGAATTATTTCTGGACCTGGGAGTTCAGCTAGCTTTTGTGTATGAACATGGACACCCCCTTCGAAACTATTACAGTCCATAAAATTGACTTTGGTGCTTATCTGTGATTACAGTACGTGCATCTACATAGTTTTGGCCCATAAACATAAAAGTAACTGAAAGCAAAACCTAATAAAAACGTTGTCCATGTCATAAAGGGTGGATATTCACCTTTTGACCAACTGTTGGATGCAGTTCTTCCCTTCTGAAGAGGGGTATTGAAAATGATGATAACGTCTGATTAATGGGCCAATTACATTCACAACATGAGAATAGAAGGCCTGTTGATAAAAAATAAATAATCCGATCACCAAAATGTGAAACGGGAGGTGGGATTAATTTAACATGTGACACACCATTTATTGTTGTGATTCAGTTATTATGTTAACGACAATCACCAGTTGTACAGTATTTACAGGAAACTTCTTGGAGACGAGAAGTCTACAGAAACGCACAGCTTTACTCCTTATGTCAGGCTCTTTCTTACAGAATAGTTCAAATAAAATGATTAGTCGTAACCAGATGACTGAGCACAATCCGGCTCCGGTGTAAGATTAGACTATTTAAACCCTCCTGTTTTTATGGCCAGGTTGTGTTGTGTGCTCTGTCTGTCTCGTTCCCCCTCTCTCTCGTCTGCTTCGGCATTCCTCCCACCTTCGTAACTGTGCATGTGACCTGGTGAGGAGCAGGGGTCATGGGCCAGTGGTGAGGGGAGGTCGGGACGTTGAGGGGGGGGGCAATGCAGGGTCTCTAAGCCCTTCATGTTATGAGCGGGGCCCCCCTGTCTGCCGTCTCTTTCAGTGGGGGAACTGAAATGAACTCCATGGGAGGGCACGGTACTCCGTTGCGGGCGTCTGCTTGCACAACCCCACCCCAAAGCTGAGGAGGGCCGCCAGCCATCTGCGCCTTTTGTCTAAGGAGGGGGATAGCTTCCCCATTTATTTTCCATATACCCCTTCAGACACACATACACCACTCCAAGAAGGACAGCTCACAAGAGTTGCCAGAGGTAAAAACATCTCTACAAGGTGCGAGAGATCCCACACCTCCCTGTCTCTCTATCAGTTCTACCCATCTCTCTACATCTTAAGAAAAAAGAAAGAAATTATTCATATTAAGGCAGCCATTTTCCTCTGCAGCTGGCTGTGATCAGCTCTGCCCCATCTTTCATGCACCCAGTATGAAATATCAACGTTTGCCTCATCTTTCTTCTCCCCAGAGTCTCCCATCACACTGGCACACAATGAGAGGCAGTGTTTTTCTGGGAGTTGCCGATTGACTTGCGAAATTGCTCACATAGCTCATTGTCTCTGCCCAGACTTTATTGGGGGGGAAAAAAACGGACACACACCCCCCTGAAAGATAATGTTTGAATTATTCAGTGGAGCAATAATATCTAACTAGAGTCGTTTTCAAGCTACAGCGGATTAAGATTTGTATATTTGGGTATTGACTGTGATGCAAAGACTTAAAAAAGAAGAAAGAAACTCTTCCCTGTTGACATCCGCGGCTTAACCCATAACTCATTTTAATGTCCTGGGGGAGGCAGAATGGATGAAATAGTGGGGAAAAGTGACATCTGACATGTAATCAGCCATGGAAATGGGACACTAAAGGCCCATTCCACTTTGTTAAACCACCCTGGGATTAAAATATCACAGAACAGGGTTCATGACAACAGGGCTGAACAATACACATCAAATCACCATTCAGGGGCTACACGAGTGGGAGTTAAATAGAGCAGAGCCATTTTCTTTTGATAAAGCACAGATGTTCTAGGGAGACATATTCAAACCTAACCGGGGTGCAAGGCTTGCTATAGGGGCTTCTTCGTCTGTGCTTGTGTGCATGAGACTGTCTGATTGTGTTTGTGCTTTATGTAGATCAGTCCCTCTCATAACAGATAGACAGAGATAACATTATTACTATTACAACAACTGTTAGAACCTTGTCTTTCTGAAGGTTTTGCAATGCAAATGGCAGTAGAGTTAGACTGGTTCAGACTGTTAAGCTGTCGGAGCCAGCATGGACTCACAAGAAAACTGTGACAATGTGCCCTCCATCAAGAAATATTATCACATTTCTGAAAAAACAAACCAGCTGAACGAGCCATTTTGGAGACAAACCAACAGAAAGTTGTAGCCTGCAATATGCCTGTGACGGACTTACCCAAGATGTCAACCTGAATCGGCAGTGAAAACAAGTTCAAAGATAAAGTCAGAAGCAAAAACATGAGCCACTATCACCTAGTGAACAAGAAAGAAAACAATGATATAAAGGAGCAACACTGTTCCTGTAAAGCAGTTAGTCTTTGTTAATCTCTCTTTTTTTAAAAAACCTTAGCTAGCTAGCATAGCATAGTGGTACCGCTAACAAATGTTGTGTTAGCGTACGCATGTTATCTCCACACAGGGCCGTCCCTCCCTTCAGGCAGATCATGCAGACTGCGTGGGGCCTTACCTCACGGAGGGGGCTTCAACTCTTTGCTGTCTCTTGGCTCTTTGAAGGGAGACGGATCTTATGGCTACGTTCTTTTGCGCAAGCCTTTCAAAAGAGACGTTTTTTTTAAGGGTGCGGGGTTACTAGGTTTATCTGCGAAATATACATTTTATTATTCAATCAAATTGGTACAATGTGAGGTGCAGGTGAAAAAAAAATACGTTGAGAGAGGGTTTTCTTTCAAAAAGAAACAGGCGTTTTATTTCTTAGCCTTCCATATTCTTTTACAGGAACAGAAAAAGTCATGCCTGGTGCTGGCCAATCAGGTCGCGGTTCTGAAAGCAGAGTGAAGGGTTGAATACAAAATTAAACACTGTTGTCTACATTTAATAAAACCCTAAAGGCTTAAGTAAATTCATAATTTCATCAACATAAATATGGTAACTTCAAAAACAACAAAGTCGGCTTAAAACGGATACTTTTTAACCTAATTGACCCTCATATCACACATTTCCTGACCAATCACGTCCCAGACTCCGCCTACTCATACGGCACATATAACGAGTACTTTGGAGGCGTGCTCCCCCTTTGAGCACTAGCACAAGATGGCTTCCAGGTCTGAACAAAGGAAATGGTGATTACTTTGTGATTGTGTGTTTTAAAGACTGAAAAATTCATTTAGATGCATTTTATTAATTTGTCTATGTAAACTGTTTTTATAACTTTAACTGAGATAAAGACAACTCTGAAGAAACATGTACTACATTTCTTAAAGGTGGGGTAGGTAAGTTTGAGAAACCGGCTCGAGATACACTTGTTATATCCCATGGAATGCTCTTAACATCCCGATAGCAATGAATATATTGTGCTTTGACAAAAAATCCATAAAAAAACGTCATCTGTGGAAGCCGTAGTAGGCCTACTGTAAAAACCACGACCAATCATTTTAGCTAAAGTAACTGGATGGCCTACCTGTCTGTCAGTCTTCCATCTGTGCACAAACTTCTCGTGCCCTCATTGGTCATGTGCGCGTTCGTGTGTTGTAGGAGGGGCTCTGTAAGGAAGTGGCAGATTTTTTCCGGCTGTGTATTTTCAAATTCTAGCGCACTCGAGCTGGTTTCTCCAAAATGACCTACCCTACCTTTAACAAACAAATAGTTAAGCCAAAATGTTAGTGAGGGAGTGTGTGCGCTTCCTCACATTTCACAACTCCTCCCCCTCTGGCTTGCACAGGTCAGGCAAACGAGAAAGATAGTCAGCTATAAGTAGGGGTGGGCGATACCACAAAATCTGGATTCGATCCGATACCAAGTATTTCAGGGCCAGTATCGCCGATACCGATATCGATACCGATACTTTTTTAAATGAAAAGCGTCTTATGTACTTTCATATAGGGGAGAGCTGCATGACATGATTTTTGAGCTGAAATAATCATAAATAGACTAAATCTGAATTCATTTTCATGAATACAGACAGGACAGTTTTTTATAGACAAATAAACGTTTTACTTTTGTAAATTTAAAGTGCAAACATAAAAAATAACAATACAAAGTGGCCAGAGTAGCGAACTGTCTTCTTGCACACATCACAGTTCACAGTGCTCCACACAACGCTGCTCTTTCTCTCAGCCATCATGTGCGTTTGTGTGTTGCACTCGCGAGTCGCAGGCTGCTGCTGTCCTGCCCTGCCGGCTGCTGTCAGTCAGCTTGATAATCGGCGTTCAGGCAGGGAGCGTGCTGCGCGTGCCCGAGCCTCGAGGAAAGGAGGACAGCAGTGGAGAGAGAAGAAAAGAGCCTATACTTGTATTCATCTGCACATAGTTTTTTGAAGAAATTGACGAGTAGAGGAGAGGGAAAAAAAGTATAAAAGTATCGATCCTATTGGCGCTAGTATCGATATTTTGAAACGTAACGTAATATCGGAAGTATCGATATTTTGGGATCGATCCGCCCACCCCTAGCTATAAGGTTATTCTTACCGGGACAATACTGTATGGTGAACTGGTATGGCTGGAGGGCTAGGCACCAACGTAGAATCCTTGCATTCTGATGCTGCTTAGATTATATCCACTTCAAAGGTCTGTGGTCTGTCTGCAACACAAACTCTCTTCCAAGAAGGTAATTCTTCAATGAATCTATTGCCCACTTTATAGCCAGTCCCTCTTTTCCCAGTCAAACAGTTTCTTACTCAGGAACAGTATACATAGGCTTCTCTTCGCCAGGCTCTCCTTGGGCTAGCACTGCTCCTAGTCCAACACCAGAGGCATCAACTTGCACAATAAATTGTTTTGTGAAGTCCGGGCTCTACAACACAGGAGCTTGACAGATCTGCCTCTTTAATTTTCACACATCATTCCACACAACTTTAGTGGGAAAAAATGTTGTTAGATCAGTAAGTGGGGCAGCTAATGTAGCAAAGTGGGGAACAAACCTTCTGTACCACCCCACCAGGCCTAAAAAGGACCTCAATTGCTTCTTTGTCTGGGGTCACCGTCTGGGTATTACCTTTAGGCCTTTATCTTCTCAACTTGTGGTCGTAATTGCCCACGTCCAGCCAGGTATCCAAGGTATTTCACCTCCTCTTGAGCCCAGGAACACTTGTTGCCTGGCATTCAGGGTTAGCCCGGCATCCTGTATCTTGCCCAACACAGATTTAAGATGCTGCAGATGTTCTTCCCAGGATTCACTGTAGATTACCACATCATCTCAGTAGGCTGCTGCAAACCTGGTGCAATCATTAAGAACAATGTCCATTCATATTTGAAAGGTTGCAGGCGCTCCATGAAGACCAAAGGGTAGGACTGTGTAATGAAACAAACCCATTCCTCGAATCTGAAAAGCTGTATAATCTTTGCAGGCTGGTTCAAGAGGCACTTGCCAGTAACTTTTACAGAGGGCTATTGCTTTGACTAATGATTCATATGATTACACATATATCACTTACATTATTCAATACATCCTTTGTACTGAAGTATTCAAAAGTAAAAATTAAAATTTTAATATAAATGATTTGCTGTGGCCAATTGTTTTAATTGCATTTACAGACCCTTGTAATTCTCTGATTGTAGAACCACGCTACAAAAAAAAGTACAGTAAAAATACAGATTTCAGTTTTCTGAGCCCCATTTATTTTCCTCACGGACGGCAAAAAAAGTCTGACATTATACAATTTAAAATAAAAACAATAATCGTTGCTTGATATTGAGTAAGAAAATATTTGTATGAACCACACAGCTTCCGGTCTTCCAAGACCCGACCGGACAAAAAGACGTAGTGCAGGCACGAAACATACTACCAATAGAAATACATTGCTTTTAAAGTCGTTCTGTGTGAACGAAAATAATGGGAACATCGTGTTGGTGAACACGAATCAATAGATTCCATTTATTTTGTGACCATAACACGAAATGCCGTGAGACTGGGTTGGTTCTGCACAATAAACGGCCGGTCTGCATTCATAGACAAAACTTAGAAAAGGCTGTGGCATAAGCAATAACACTGGAGCTTTCACTGTAACACATGTGATTTTCTGTGTGAAAGACAGTTATAGGATATAAAAATGCAAACAATGAAAATATTTACAATATTTTGATATTGTTTTAAAGTGGTCCCATGTTGGCATCTTGACTTTTTTAGTCTTCACAGATTAAACAACTGATTATTCCCATCCCCAACATCTTTGAAAATGGAAGCCAATCAGCTGATGGTCAACTTTCAGTCTATAATTTCTTCGATCAATTTGACTTAAATTATGTTTTAGTTTAGATTTAGGATGAAGTTAGGATTTGATAAATGGTTCAGGTTTCATATGGTTGAGGTTGTCTCTAAAGGGTTCTTCATAAGGATGGACATTCATGGACGTCTGTTTGTGTTTGTGTAGTGGGGACACTTAATCTTAATCACCATGGTTACCAAGAGGATAACAAACAGTATGTTGCAGTCTCAACCCTAATTTAATTGTTCAGCTTTTATCTGCGTCAGAGTTCTCCGATCTTTCCCATCCGATTTGTATGTTTGCCTAGACTCTGCCAGATATGAGATTGGAGATTGAACATCACAAACACTGAACATGTTTTTCCTCTGATCATCACTTGTGTGACCCAGGCACCCTGTAATACTGAATTCCAGGCATTTATTTTGCTGATGGCAGAATTGAATATTAGACTGATAAGGGTTTAGCTGCTACAATAATGAGTTTATGGGGCAGGGTATGCAAGTGCCAAAGACCTTTATAGGCAATGTGTGTATGTGAGAATGTGTATCTGTGGCTATGTTAATGCATTTGGTATGTACAAGTCTATGTAATATATGCATGAGTCTACATTCCCTTAAGTTTCAATGAGGCCCCCTCGGCCCTCCAGCTCCTCTCCTACGCACACACACACACCACACAAACATACACACACGCACAATACTACAATAAGGGCACTAAATGGGGCGTTTAAGGTGTCAGGGTGATGAGTGCGGAGCGGGAGTTTGGCTCCAGATGACGATGTTGTAAGGAGGCCGCTGAGGTTCACACCCCCTCACTTTCAAGATGATTCATTGGTCATTAGTCTCCTTTGCTCCCTCTGAGCCTCATCACAAACGCAAGTGAGCTAACAGACTTGGCCGTTAATGATAGCTGAGTGAGGGATTATCATTGTTTGTTGTAAAATGCTAGTAAAAATTGCCCACTAGTTTATTTAAAGCGAGCACAAGGGTTTTCTAATAAAACACAGTGCTGAGAAATGTTGGTAACTGTCAGTGTATGAGATTAGACAAGAAATATTGGCCAGCAGGGAGATTAGTCAGATAACAAGACTTTCACACACTGTTGTGTGTCATCTGGGCTTTGATCTGATGACACACAACAGTGCAGTTTATTGTATGGCTCAAGGAGAACGTCCATTCCAGTTAACTACCTTAGACATACACCTGGTCACATCCAGTCAAGATTTTCACCTGGAGCCAAACAGGAAATGATATGCCTCTGTTTCTGCTTTTCTTTTGTGTCTTCTTGCTGAGGGACACATTGGCTTTTTAAATAGATTGTCCCAGGTCGTGTGCTTTGTTTCGGCCACTGAGCCAGCCTATTTCATTCATGGACAGCCACTAAATCAAAGCATACTTGATCCTGAGGAGGTCTTAAAAGCTTCATCAAAGGTACGGGAGAGTGGAGAGGTGGACAAGAGGTATGGACCTTCATTCTGTTATGGTATTTCCATTACAGGTCCTGCACACCCACACAGGTGTTCCCAATTACTCCCGCTGATCAGACCTCTAGATAAGCTGAAGTCGGGTTGAGATACACACTGTGATGGACTTGTGGTCACATAACTCTATGTTGTGCTCCCCTAACAGGTGCAACAGGAGAATAAGGGAGATGTCTGTTGAGCCAAATGTGTGGAGCACACCCACACAGTCCTGAGCTGAGGTCTACAACACAAGTGTAAACACCTGTGTGGGTCTACTGTAGTTTTTTTTTTTTTGAATTCCACTAATTCATCCAAAAAAAAAAAATTATAATTCATGCACACAAAGATAAACAAATTTAGTAAAAGCGGGAGGGCTGAAGCATAGTTTATGGGAAGCAGCCCTCCCGTGAATCATCCTAATACAACATTGGCATTATTGCGTCAAAAACATATAGAAATTAAGGAGTACAAAGAAGTAAAGAAAACTGGAGAAATAAAAGTTAGGGCAAGAAAAAAAAAATGCATAAGAAAACTCTATATAGGGTCATTTTCTGCACATGTATAAGTACACAAATGCACTCGCATACTAAACATGGGTGAGTCCTGATTCACACAAATACACAAACAGTGTACTGCCGCCCTCACTTGTAGCTCTAAAATTTGAATTTATTTGAAGTTGGAGACTATGTGCTCCTGTTTCACCGTTAGCATTTCTACGTTCTTGGTGACTCATATGACTCAAATGACTCGTATGATCCGGATCTCTTCAATGACTGACTCTGAAGACCCTGACGGCCCATCCACACGGCGGCGTGCGTTGAAGCTTCAACGCTTCTGCCCATTCACTTTGAATGGGGTGACGTCACGCTTTGCCGAACTTCATTGTGTTTCCGTCGATTCGCTTTGCTCGCGTTGCTCGCTTCAAAAGTTGAGCAATGTTCAACTTTTGAAGCTTTGACGGAAGCGTCAGCCAATCAAATCATATGCCAGTACAAGCTCTAGCCAATCAAACCGCGTGCTTGTGTGTCGGGGGCGGGAGATTCATGTGATTGGTTGTTGGTCGAGTTTCCGACACGCCCGCCGGCAAGCTTCAACGCACGCCGCCGTGTGGACGCTGCGTGAGTCCGTAAAAGGATCCGGATTTGCCATTTCTATCATATATTATACATCAATACAAATATTGCAAGGCAATTTCCAGGGCTGAAATAATAATTCAACCCCATAACGAGGAAAATAAATCAGAAGGAAAAAATTAATAAAAATTATTATTTCTAAAAATAGAAATAAATTATTCTGGGAATACCCAATATTTGTTAGCTGGAGTAATCTGCAAATAAACATTTTTGGAATTTATTTTTTAATCGCTGATGAGAAGTGATACCTGAAAGGCTATACCACAAGGCTAATTTTAGGCCGATTCACTGTATTAAACAGAAAAAGTAATTGTACTTTTAAGAGGTTGGTTAAAACACTTGCTATGCCAGTGACACTATGCCTTTACATAACTTGCATTATGTTAATTGCTCGATAGCTTGCTAAATTGTTAGCGATGGTCACTTCTGGACGCGGACCATGAAGCCGACATGCCGTACTATCTCATCTGTGAAATTAATATCTTTCAATGTCCATTGTGTTTATGGAAAACAGACAACACTTATATTTTCTAAGAATTATTTGCATTGTTAATAAATTAGAGAACATTTTTGAGGTATTGGCTACTGCCCTTCCGAGAATTTGAACAAATACTTTTGTTTATTTTTGATTAACAGAAGAAAAAAATATGAATATCCATTATGTAAATTAACATTTCAAAGCTAGAACAATGCTTTGATTTGCATATGTTGGACGTCCTCATTACTGCAGGCAAGTAGATTTCTACCAACGATTACTTATTAGCGAAGCAACATCTAAGCAGCTCACTAACCAGACACAGAGGGATGGAAAATCGCAAACTGTGAGCTTCTTGCAACAGCCAGTGGCACTTGACTGAACTCATTAGTGTTAGGTCTTTCTAAATGATCACATCCTCAGGTGGATTTAGATGAATAATTTAGCTATCAAAGCTGAACAGGCAAATATCACAGTTGAGACATTTACAACTTAGATCCCCTGACAATCCAGGTACGTTTAGCCATGTTTAAGTTGAGTCTGTCATCCTGCAGGACAACCATGCCATAAACTCACAGACAGACACACACACACACACACACACACACACACACACACACACACACACACACACACACACACACACACACCCGACACCCCCAGGCAGCGCGCCCCCTCCTGCTGGGCCTCGTCTTATCCTAATGGGATTGCTACGGTGGAAGTCTCCCAATAATGAAAATAATGAAATCAGCAAGGACCCAAAGAAAGGTTACTGCTCCTCTCGCAGGCAGCATCCCCAGCCAGACTGCACACTCCCACGCCCATCCCAAGCCACGTCCCCCCATCCAACCCCACTCGCACTACAACACAGACAGAAAACCAAGGAGGGGATAAGGAGGAGATACATACAGACCCTGGGGGGAAGGAAGGTAGGGCAGTGAAGGGAAGAAGTAGAGGAAACAGAAAAGGGAGTATGGATAGAGGTACATAGGTGGAGGGAAGATGAGATTAAGGGGTGATGCATTGGGTTCAGTGTGTTCACCCAATCAGATAAGTAATTTGATTGGCAAGTGAACGGTCATACTTAACAAATGTGATGAATGTAGATCCTTCAAGACTCCTGACACAGAGACTATTCTAAATACCATAGTCACGCCTTAACTAATAATAGGTTAAGCCAACAAGGAGGGGAAATAAACAAGATACAAAATGGTGAATTGTGGGATGTGCAAGCAGGGTTCCTCTGGGACAGGAAATGTGAGCGGTGACAACAGGAAACCAGTGTGAAAACGACAGAGGGAGGATTCCCACAGCCTCTCCTTTTTCATCTTCTACTCTTCTAGCTTCGCTTCACACCTCCCCTCCTGCTTCCCTAAGTGCACACAATCATCACACCGTGCGTCTCCTGAGATCTACTTGTCTACAGCTTGAAGGAAATTGAGAGCGAGAGTGTTATTGTGCTTGCATGATAGCGTGTTGGGGACAAAAGCCATGTTTGTGGTTTGTGTGCTAGCACATAGTGCTTTTTTGAGGATAGGATGATGTTGTGCATGTTTAATACTTTCATCAGAACACGAAAACAGAGAAATGCACTTGGCGGCATGTTAAAATGCAAACTAATCGGCATGCGATCACTACCTTAAAAATTATATTTGAAGAAACATCTAATAATTCTTGTGGGCAGCCGTTTTAAAGACAAAATTTGACAACCATTTTCCACGAAGATGATGCCAAACCTGCATGATTATTATCAAAACTATTATTATTAAGAAATAAAAACTGGTTCTTGAACTTAAGGTATTTCAATATTAAAAGGACAGGTGTGCCTTTTACCCATAATTGTTGTCCAACAACTATTTTATATACATACTTTTGAATAATTCCTTCACTATGATAAACATGGGTAATGTTGTGTATTTTAATTATATCTCACGTACATTGTCCTGCTGCTATAAATACTGCCACACTATAGCACTACATCTGTATGAATCCACTGCTGTAAATAGTGCACAATTTACAATTTGTTTCTAATGTTTGCTAGAAACCACATTGCCTAGCTTTTTCAGGAAACTTAATGGCTTTTCTGAAATACAGACAGGGTTTTCAGAACAAGTAAAACACAGACTAACACGTTATTGGTTTGCGCCTTTTTGTGGGATTTGTTGACAATATAAAAAATATAAGATATCACCAGGATTATTTTCTTTTAAGACATGGCATCATATTTTTTTATTTGATAAAACCTAGAAAATACCCACAGCTTTAGGGCTCAAAGACAGAGCTTTTATTATTATATTATAATTATTATATTATATTATATATTGTCTGTCACACCAAGTAAGTCGTAAACCTGCTCTGCTGGAGTATGGACATGAAACAGAAGTATAAGCATATAATTACTGTTGTTATTATCTGTTAAGTGAGCAAAGCTAGTATATATACTATTTTGTATGCCAAATGTCAATCCCTTGTCAGGTAATAACATTCATGGGATGAGGTCATGTCTATTTCTCGCTCAACTCCCTGTGCACGACTCGTATGCAGGTCATTAGCTCTTTGAACCTGCAATCTTTCTCTCTCTCTGTCCTGCGTTTGCCCTCTCTCTGGTCTTCCTCTGCTCTCTCCTCTAATTTGCAGAGGAGACACACTGCCGCAAGGCTCTCCTGGCTAATTTGGCAGCCTCCCACATCAGAGACACTGGGTAGAGCTGGGGGGGGGGGGGGGTGCCACACCTCCAGTGGAGCTGCAGAGACAGCAGTCTGAGGCCCCTGTGGATAAATGACAGGTTAGCACGGAAACCTGCAGCAAACAATACTCACAGTGGTGTGTCGTTGCTGGGTGAGAGGACATGCTGGATGTGTGTGTTTTTCCTGCTCTCACTATCTGTCTAACTTTACACTTTAACTGTGTGTCCCTGTGTGTACATGTGTGTGATCCCTTAAACTCTTAATAAGCATTTTCAAATCTGACGTGTTGGCATTATTGTGTGTGTGTGTGTGTGTGTGTGTCTCGGTCACTCTGTTTCTCGCCCCTCCCATGCCTGGGGGAGTAATCGTGTGCGTAATCGTCTGCCAATGTGTTTGTTTGTGTTATCATTCTTTTTTGGGTTCAGCTCTCGACTTCAAGTTCATTTTGTGCAGGGATTTAGCTGTCTTCCTTTCCTCAGTGTGTTCATAAATTTGTATGCATGTGCACATGTGTGTTAACTCAATCTGGCCTTTGTTTCACCCACGTCTGTTTGTTTCTCTGATGTCTGCAAATACACATGTGTGTCTTTGTGTTTGTGTGTGTTTGTATGTGTCTTTGCGGACTCACAGGCTCTCTTTCCTCTTTCCCGCCGTGGCCATTGTCACCAGATGTCAGTGCCTGGGAACAGAGAGGAACAATGGTCACCAAGAGCCAAAGGGCATTCGCCTTGGGAGGGGCAACAGCAGTCTGTCGTCTAACAGGTTTATGTTTCACCCACCCTGTCATTTTGTCAGCATGTTTGTCAGAGACTTGGTGCTGTGTGGGTGTTTCGAGTGTAATATCTAATCGTAGGACAAAGCAGTGAAATAAAAATGAAACCAAATAGTGAAAATATGCACCTGGGAGAGTGTTGACACAGGAAGTGAGAATTGAGATTTAGAGGTGCAGAAGTGTTCACATCAGTAGCGCTGATTTGAGGAACGGGGTGGGGTGCAGCTGTTTAATGTGTTGTTTTGATACTGTATCACAGGGAAGGGCTGAGAATATCCTGGATTGGAGATAATACCCAGGAAGCCTTTCCCAAGCGGCCGCAAGGTTCGAGCCAAACAAAAGAACAGCCACACTGCAATCTTGATGGAAGACAGATTAGTATCTTGGCCAGAAAGCCCTGACAAAGCAGAGAACTACACAGCTCTTGGGCCCTTGGGAAAATAAGCACACTGACAGTAGCATAGCCCACGGTGTCAACACGAGGTCAGTTGAAGAGGCTCCCACGAAAAAATGCTTTGTCACTCTTACCCGGACATCTTTCTTGAAAAGCGTTGCCTCTATCTGATGGACAGTGTTTTGAGCAGGCAGTAATTACACTCACGCACCTGTGCTAGCTTGCTGTCAGTTTGCACAGTGAGTTTTGTAAATAGGATGTAACTGAAATACAATGATAGCTATTTGTTGAGAAGCTTGGGACTAATCGACCTGGGATTTGCAGATTTGCATATGAGCCAACAATTACAGTAATTGATCTGCAAAGGGGAGAAATAACGGCAGGCAGGACATGTATTCAGCATTTGTGTGTCAGGCTTGACCTCCCATGGAGAACAAATACCTATTGTGACTGATGAGGAGAGGACATAAAGGTTAAGGATGAGGGTCTCTTTCTGAGGCCTTGTTAACCACACCAGTGGACAGAGGCCAAAACAAAAGAGAGAGGTTGATTTAGTGTGGTGCCACCCTGCAGCTGACACCCACATGCTCTAACTTCAATCGAAACCTTTTTAATATTCATCTTTCCATTTGACGTACTTACAGCATTATACATTTTTGGCGTGTTACTGTGTTTTTCCTCTTTAGTTAAATAAAAGTAAGGACTTTTGCTCATTTACCTTTTTGAAACGGCATAGGCTGAGGTCAAAAGGTCGACTGGCTGAATGAGGAATAGAAGGGTGCTTCTGGTGTTTTGGAAAGCTAAACAGACAGGAAAAAGGGCTGTAAAAAGGTCAGTGGTATGAATAGCCACTCTTCAAATCTCAACACCCCACAGCCAGGACAAAGGGTTCACTTTGGAGGGCCACGCATGTTTACTGTGAAGAAATGTGATGATATTCTCTCAACAACCCCCTACTACTTCTTTAACCTATTTCACTCTCTTTCTTGTTCTTCAGTCCCCCTTTTTCTGTCTCCTCCTGCTCTACCTCCCGAGGTGAACGTTGTGGATGTTGCCTAATTACCCGTGAACACCACCATTTGAAGTGGTCCTCTGAGAAGGATGTAAATCTGTGACATTTATGAAAATGTCAGTGAGTTTTCACAGGAAGCAATAACGGACGATAGAGAGCCATTATGGCTGAACGTTTTTCTTTTTTGCCAATGTCGCTCACATACCTACTCTTCCGCCTTGATTTGATTTGAGAGTTTATTTTTGCCGGGAAGTTATTATGTCCTCAATCCATAGAGACAGAATAGATGATGTTGACTCAGGGATGATCCAAAATGTCTCCAATGAAATAAAGTCTGTCATTTCTCCCAGTCAAAAAATGCAATTACATAAATATTCACTATGCCTCATAAATTGTTTCATATCCTCTGAAAAACGGTTTGTTATGATAAATCATGTATTGGCACTGGCGTCATTACATCATAATTTTAAAATGTTCTTCTGCAGCTTTTTCTCTTGTCACTTTCTTCAAATTCACCAGATGACACTAAAATAACTTTCAATGAGGATGAAAATGTCCGTTTATCAGCTAAATATATTATATTCAGCTATTTCAATACATGTATTTTATGTGTTTTCTACCAAACAACAAATAATCTTTGCAGCAGCTCTGGAGGCTTTGCTCAGTCAAATCAGAGCCGTGAGCATGTTAGCATGTTACCATGCTAACATCCTCACAGTCAATGCTAACCTGTTGATTAAGCAGGTACACTGTTTCACCAGCTTAGTTTAGTGGGTTAACATGCTAACAGTTCCAGTATTTCCCAAAAGTCCACAAGTGTGGTCACAAATGAAAGCTTTAGACAACTGAACATGTTGACCTTATAATAGCATCAGATACTTGTCATTTGATTGGTCACTTTAGACTCTGGTAATCTGTGGGAAATGTTTCACTGTTTTCTTTCAAAAGAAATGTAACCTGTAATTAAAAAAGTTGTATCCCTGATAAGTACTGATGATCAAAGGGCATTACAGTTAATGGCCAATCTTTGTTGCAGCACATCATTTCATTTCCATTTGGGAGACATAATCATTTGTTTTGACATGAATCTACCCCTGTTAAGATACAGATGAGGGTTTCCCCTTGGGATGATTACAAATGTGTTTACCTTTTTCACTGTTTCTCCTCTGGAAGCCAAAGCTTGTTCCCAATGACTTTATGACTAAGGTTGTGTCCCTTGTTTTGACATGGGTTTTGCCTTTTAATTCCTTTAATGGGAAAGACAGCGTGAAGAGGACTGGTTTGAATCAACAGTGTAGGGTAAGGCCTCAAACAATGTGTCTGTAGGACATATATAGCCCTAAGCTCTACTCTCTATTAAGTCTCCTTCATACTGTGCACGGGGCACATTACTCCCTCCTGCTTTTTAACATTGTTCTATTCTCCCCCTCTGCAGCATGTGACCTGACTGGTGGCGTGGTGGGCCTGTGACCCTGTGTGATGCTTACTGTGAATAAAAAAGTAAGGATGAAACCTAAACAACTTGTCATGCTGAGCTTTTAATCACTGCTGTTGCATTAAATGCCTGGGCATTCAGGGAAAAAGTGCCCTGAAGCAATGCACTACAGGGGGAAAAGGCAATCTAAAAAACACAGCCTACAAAGATGCACCAGTAAATCAAATGGGGAAGCTGGCCTAAAACCCTAAATTAGATGGGGGGAGCACTTTTTGTCCACTTTTGTCTACTAATGTTGTGTGTGTACTGTCAGGGGCACCTTTAAAACTCAAAACAGGACCGCACTCAAATAGGTTTCCTTCCTCTGCAGCTACCCCTCACCGAGGGTGGAGAGGTGGGGCAGGGTCGGCAGGGACCTTCAGAGATCCCCTTGTGCGTTGGACTTGAAAGTTTCTGTCTCTGTGAACTTTACATCAAACAGTCATGGGCTGCTGTTGGCTCTTTGAAGTGGCAGAGGGGGGTATCTGAGCTGAGTACGGGGCCTCTGCCTCGACATGTTCCGGTTCAAAACGGACTCTGCAGCAGTGTAAAAACAGCTCAGCTAAAGGCCTACTGAGAATGGCACAAGATCAAGGCTAAGGACCTATCTTTCAGTTGCCATTGCTGTCACATAATGGAGCATCTATATACTCACTACAGTGTTATTCTACTCATAGGTATTGAAGTTCCCTCACTCACTACAGTACATTTATTATTTTTTTGTTGTGTATTTCTTTTTTTTTAAACCTATCTTGGGTTTGATGTCTTTCAGTCTAAAGATAATCAAAAAAGCAAACATGTCAACTATATTTGCTGATACTCTAGCCGCTTTACTGCATCTATTTCTACTACTGTACGGCAACTAGTAAAATGTCAGTAACTTGAAGGCTTGTTCTTTCAATATTTAACTTAAGTGAGCAGGCTGGAGTGAGGCTTTACAGCACATTGTTGATTTAGATTTAAACTAAAAAATGTGTTTTCCTCCTCTGTTTGCTCTGCTTTGACTCACATAGTTTTGTGATGGCCGGAAATATGTTATGGTTGCTAAAGTAACACCTACGGCAAGACTGACCCAAGACTGGGTGCTTGGAGAAATAGGGGAGTGGTGTTTACAACCCTTAACATAATGTGTGCCAGAATCTAGTGTTGTTGCACTTGCATTATGTTTGGCTTTGTGAGCAAAGATGTCGCTTCCAATTTAATTATTAATAAGTAATGTAGCCTAATTACAGTAACTGCCCTTGAACTGTCCATATTTAAATGGACAGGGGTGTATGAATAAATTGCACTCTTAAACTGTATAAATAAATACTGATTACTACATGATGATTTAGGTTTGATTTGTAAAGATGCCTGCTTCATAATAATTGTAAACAGGTTATGAGTTGAGCCTCTTTCAGTAATTTCTCTTTCTGCAATAAAGAGTGTTGGTGGCTCTACTACCAAATGTAACTTCTAATGTTTTGCCTTCAAAACAATCTGGTCTGAATTGTGTCCACTCATGCTACTAAAGTCATGCAGGTCACACCCTATATTGCTACTTTCACTTTCTATTACTGTGTCCTTGCTCCAAATAGACCTACTTCAAGGAAAAAATGGTTTGATTATAATATAACCTATTGTACTATATCAATAAAACATCCAACACAATGATTGTGAGTAATATCTATAACGTTTTAATACAGCTTTTGAGCAGTTTTCTTTACATCAAAATCTACTTTTGAGCATCATTTCGGATTTACTAATGTAGATTTTATCATCAGTTACTTACTATAAGTACAATATCAGTACAGTAACAGTATAGTAACACCACAAATATTATGTTGCTGTTTCATATGCATTGCTTTCTTATATCACAGTTACTTCTGCTATAACACCATCATTACATTTTAGGACCAGATTGTGTATAAGGATTTATTTTGTATTTATAATATCTCGTTGGCATGTCAATGTGCATATTAATTTGTTTTCTTATTTACTGCATACAGAAAGAGCTCCACTGACGGGCACAAGGACCATGCAGACTCCTCAGACCGAGGGGGCCGGCTCTCGTGTTCCCATGCACCACCATCTACTGACATTGGCCACTGCTCCACATTTAACACCCCGCATTCATAAACAAGAAAAGAAAAGAGGAACCATCTGACAAGAGCAGCATCCACTGGTAGCTGCCTCACTGTGTTTTGCGCTCAGCACGTCGCCAGAACAGAAGCCAGACAAATAAAAGAGGGGAAAATGGCCAAAAGTGAGATGCAAAGAGGAAGTTTGAAGAGTGAGGAGTTCTTTTTTGATTCCGAGGCGTCTCTATTGGATCAGCAAGATTTTGAGATGTCTAATTGCCCTTTCAATGACGTCTTCAACTCCAAAGACTCCCACATGAAGCAGATCAACACTTTTCTGAAAAACGTCCAAGTTTTGCTGGAGGCTGCTAGGTTTCTTGAGAGCGCCGACAGGAAGGACGGAAGTGAGTTTATATGTGCTGCGTTGTGATCCTTGTCATTTGCCTTTGCATTTCAGGAAAACAAGACTTCATTGTCAAAAGACTCAGACAACAAAGGGCTGAGTTCATTCAACTAAGCACCACTGCCTGCTATAAGCAGAGCCTGCACCAGACTAATATGATTCATGTACTAATATACCGTTTGCATTTATAGGAGAGTATAAACATACTTTTAGTGTCTTCTGTACTGTTTGTATCTGCATCCTCTGCATGTTGGGCACTTTGCATCCCGTTGAGCCTGCACAACTCTGTCTCAACCCAGAAATGTGTTATTTCTCCCTACAGCATAGATAAAGCAATATGACACAATGATTGGTTGTGTGGGTGTGCATGCTGACTACCACTCCGATATGATAAATCTGACCACATTGCAGCGCCCTCCAACTCAGTTAAGGATGATGTCATTGTGCCCCCGCAGACTTGATCGAAAAAAAACTCAACTTCATAGATACCGCAATTTTAGTACACAACTGAATAGTGAATTAGACATAGAAACATAGAAAGTGTGTCGCCTGTCCGTATAATGTTATGTTTATAACTTCTAGCCCATTAAGGTAGCTCGATATAAGGTTGATTGCAATTGCCCTCTCAATTTGCAAATACTTCCTTGCCTTATGTATAATTCAATGGCAGGGCATTTGTAATACATGTAATATTAAAAACGAATTTTTAAAAATTAATTATTCATGATGTCCTCGTTTCCTTTTAACAAGTCATGATGAAAAAAAGATGGGAAAAGATACATTTCCTTGTGCGTCCTATCCTTTTGTGCAAAAAAGCCGAGCAAACTGGCTGATGCGGGTTGCATGTAACTATTTAGTATTATATCCTACGATTATAAGCTATCGTGGGAATGTTACTGGAGCAGATCTCAGCGGCACAGCTCTTTTCTCTCGGTTGTTTGCTTCCTGCTATTTGGGGGCGTGTGGCACTGGTTTCCACATGGCGCAAAGGTTCTCCGCGGTTGGTCAGGTGCGAGTTCAACCCTCGACGCCTGTCAAAGCCGTCCGCCAACCAGATGCCCGGTAGGTATCGACGTCATGTGTTGCTGGGCCCGGCTTCAGCCGGCAAGAACACCCCCATGGCCCCGTTGGATGATGGGATTTGTAGGGCTTTTTTCGCAGGAGAGAGGAGGTGAAGAATGCATGCATGAGAGGAATAAATGACACAAAATGAATAGGCTATTTGTGTTTAGTCATTAACACATCAAACAGCCGCTTTAATCAAACAATGAATGATTGATGGCATAAATTACATCCTTTGTTGTTGGGTGTTTTTACATATGTGGCCATGGGCTATTTATCACAAGCCTTTTGATTTAGAACATTTAGAATTTAGAATAAATTATAATTGAATATAAACTAAATAAAAAAGATGTGTTCTTCTTGTCGTCACTGACAGAAACATCCCTGATACCCTGTGCAGGAATAAAATAACCACATGCTGGTGACCTGTGGAGTGTAGCAATGTCCCTCAGAATATTTAGTCTGACCACCATAGTTACAGTAAAACTATAAATGAATAAAGGGCGTTGTTTTTACTTGACACATAGCAGTAAATTAATGCTAAAATGTGTCAATGATGAGTATTGTGCACGTTTTTCAGACTCAATTTCCCGGCATGCATTGCGGTGGACCGGCCTCCCTCAGCACGGTCCCCGCCTCTCAGCTGTGCAGCTAGGTAAACAAACAGGAGAGGAGAGGAAACGAGCAGAAGCAAGCACTTTGGTGGCTTTGGGCTCCCTCGGGGACATTTTATATACTTTATATCCGTTTTTGTAACAATTTAATACCGTGTTTCCTAGAGACTTTTAATACTTTGATACACTGGTTTTGACATTTTCCAACCAAGGATTGGTTGTAGCTTCCCAGCTGGGAAACACTGGATTTACCCCCCTCTCTTCTTTCGACAAAGCTGCTGATGAGCCAGCGAAGACACAGAAAAAGATAATACAACACGACGTGTTTTAAAAAAAAATAACACTCAGTGTAGTAATTACCGATGCACTGTCTTCCCTGGGTGTAAAAGCAATCTGCTGTTGGTGCTATTTGCGAAGCTAACGTTACGTTAACCTGAAGAGCTAACGTCAACGGCAGCCAGGAGAGAATGACTGCTATCCAATTAATAAATATTCAACGGTTATTGGAAGCTGCCGAATATATAGAGAGGAGAGATCGAGGTAAATGTTCAAATGTGTTGTGTTGCTATGTTCAGTGGTTTTGAACTACTTTACGTCTTTACTTGTACACTAAACACTTAAAGAATAAGCAGATGTCAATACAAACGTGTTCCCATTAAGTTCTGAAGGATTGTTGCACGTGTATGGTCGAGAAAAAGAGTCAAACTCACCCTGTTAACCACCCATTTATTTTCAACAGAGTGTGAACACGGATATGCTTCGACATTTCCATCAAATGAGGACACAAACTACCAGAGGCAAAGGAAATTTCGAAACAAGAAGTTTAGCAATAACCACAATAGGTAAGAAACTTCTCTCTTTCGTCATGGGAATCCTGGTCAATTGTGGGCATTGATAACACTGCATATATATGACTTACTTATACATAATTTATGTGACGTACTATGAAGTGTTACAGGCAGCATGTGATGATACACTCGCTGCCAATACCCTTATCGCAACGTTTGGTAAACAATCGGGCTGTCACGCTCCAGAAAATACTATTTTTGAATAAAAAAGTTAGCATGGATTTTTTTCAAACTTGTAAAACGTGTTTTGTTTAATATAAAGGTGCACACATGACCGTGTACAATGTTGTTTAACTGGCTTGGGGAAGCATCAACGGTTCTGCTAGCTTTTCATCAGCTGATTGTCAAACCGACTGCAGTGGTGCTAGGGTTAGGGACCGCGGTGAAAGTGACAGCTTAAAAACGAAAAGAAAGTAATATTTAATCTTTGGCACTCGTCTCACACATGGTTTAAAAACACAGAGGCTATTGCTTTATTGTATTTCAGCTATTATTTTACGTTTTGGTGGTAGTCATGCTTATTTTATCCTATGGGATATGTGTTCTACACTGTGAGAAGAGAGGGGTAGTTTTGCCTTCTGCCCTAAGGGGAAAAGGCTATTTATGGCTGGTGTTGTTTGCAGACCTCCAAAGGTCAATACGTAGAGCCTTTTTCAGGATTAATGATGTCAATCAGTTTTTGCAGTTTCACCATTATTTACACCTTTATCCTATCAAGAAGTGCATGTTTGCACCATTTATGTTATCCTCTTTTGTATGCATCATCAATCATTCACAACATCAAGCTGTTCACGGGTATTGGAGCATATTTGTAATGGTCTATTCTGTTGTGTAGCCGTATGTAACACCGTCTTATAATCACATTATCAACCTGAGCTCTTTTCAAGCACAATACTCTCACTGGCTATGGTTACTTTCACTTAGGATTAGGAGAAGCAGGCGAAACAAAAGGTTAAGACTCAATATTATTGTGTTTTTTCTTAGTGCTAGGCTGCTTACATTAATCTGTCCATTGACAGTCATACATCAAACGCAAGCTCCATGCCCCCTATGTCTCTCTGTGAGCCTTTTAATATTAATGTAAGAGCGGGCCACAAACAGGAACTGCGCATTACTCATCATGAGCGCAGAACGCAGCCTAGTTCTGCATGGCAACAGTCATCATCAGATATAGGCCGTTTTCATAAAGCCTCCAAGAAGTAGCTCCTAATTTGGAAATTCTACAGAATAATGATGTTTTGAAGCAAAATCATCTTGAATGCAAAATAAATTCCTCTGAGAGCTATAAGCTTTTCACAAAGCATCTTTACCCTCAATATAGCCTATATAAGGTGAACAACTCTAAAGGAGAATGAGGTGCATGGTAAGAAGGATTCTCATAAACACGAGAGAAAATGGCACCAAAAAGCATGGGGAAAAGGAGATCTTCTTAAATGGCCTGCAACAGGAAGTCAGTACAGACATTCAGAAGCCTTTGCAGGAATGATGTTCCCTACAGAGAAACATTCACAACTCACTCAGTGAGGTAACACCATTTAGCATTTAACACCATTTCTCAGCCTCGTGTTGTGTTACAGTTTTTTTGTATCATTCCCACTGGAATAGCACATCTTGCGTACCAACAAAATAACATTATTTGTATATCCCCAGTGCTGTAAGGGTCACCGATGGGGGCCCCTGTCTGCGTTATTTGTCGTCCACGAAAGTCCTATTTATACAGTACAAGCTGAAAATGAGAAGTGTTGTTACAGTTGTGAAAAATGTCCTCACCTTGCAATTCCTTATTACAATTTCCAAATAAGCCAGAGTTTTTTTAGCAAGATCTACTTACATTTACATTACGTGTGCGGCGTGGCGTGCGCTCTGAGTGATAATAAGGGATCCTCGACCAATGGTGCGCCTAAATGAGATCATACATTATCTAAACCTCATTCATATAAATCTTCTTTTTCATTCCTTGTTCAGTTACTGCCATGTCATTCTGAAATTAATTTCTTTGAAATATGATAACATAATGATTAAATTAACTGTACAGTACATTTGGTTTGACCTGCTGCTCCAGTACAGTAGCTACCTTCTCAGTAGCGTGTGGAGGCTTAAAGTGATGGACTTATCTGACTCTGTCCTCTCCTGCCTACTGTTTATAGCAGGGTCGCTTTATCTCATTGACCCACTCTCTGTGTGCATATACTCGCGTACAGACTCACACATATACGCGTGTACAGAAGAGGTATGCTGCAGTGTGGCTTTGAGACATTTTAGAATCTGTATTGCATTGTTGTTGAGCTCCAGACACAGAGATACTGTATCTGATTCAGAAGACAAGGAAGTGGTTTGTGATGATAAAAGCCAATGGGAATTCAAGCTGTCTGAGATTGATCTCTCCAAATGAGAGGCCATAAGATGTGGTGTGCCTGGCTGACCTAAGGCGTATCTACTTTGCAGATTAAAAGACAATGCAATTGACACCAGCATTGCCCTCAGATAGACTTCCCATTTAGCAAATTTCCCCTCTGTGGGACTAATAAAGGTATTCTGATTCTGATTCTAAAGTTATTATCTATGGGAGAAATAATTTAGGCTTTCGCAAAACGGTCTTCTTCACTGTCTGAATCAATTGTGTTGCTAAGGACGATGCTTGATGCGGCCACAATAGTAACAGTCCCCATAAATACATTTTCCCTTCCTTCTTAAAGAGTGGTAATCAGCCCAAAAACATGATATAATTGCACTCTACAATGAATTAGATTCTGGTGAAATGCTTTGAATTTTGGAGGAGATTACAAACCATGATGATGGTTTCCAAGCAACACAGGCCCAGTGTGAGCACGGTGACAGCTGATGATGCAAATTATAGACTCCGAAGTATTCATCTTCTGTTAGCGAAACTATCGCTCTGACTCACAGTTAGAGAAAGCAGTGGACTCTCTGCCATTAAAAAGTAATTACATATTCGCGTAAAAAGCCTTCACCGAACACAAGGCTGTGACTAATAATTTTCCCTACATAGAAATCATTTTGAAACTCTTTCTTCGATAACATTTATGAGGGTAGTAGTGGCCAAGCATAAGAGAGCAAGCTGATTTTAGAGCAGTTTTGTGATTTCTATGTTTGACAGGTTAGCCGATGCAGAGCGCAGTCATGCACGATTACTAGGTTATAGAATATGTAAGCTGTCAAGACTCAAGCATGTGTGTGTTGGCATGAAAGTGCCAGAAAGTGGCCGGGGCCAGCTTACATGTGAGCCCTGTGTTTTGCTGTGATAGCATCCACTCAACTGGCCATACTTTGTCAAGTTGAATCAAATATACCTCCACAGTTGACTTAACATCCAGTCTTGCATACCCAACTACATGAAATGAATTAGAAACATGCAGTGTTTTTTTATTAGTGTAAATAATTCGCTGAGGCAGTGCTAGTTTTTACACAGTGAACTATCGCCTTAAAGGGGTCCATCTGTCTTATGCCTCTTCTCTTCTTATCTCCTGTTTTCTCCATATTTCCTGTTTCCGTATAAAAAAGACAGTGGTTTTGTCAGCTCAGTATTAAAAGGAAAATATAAGCGGAAAGCGTATTGCAGTATTGATAACCCGGAATGTAGAGGAGTGCTGCGTACATGACTCAGGAGAGCCCATAACCCCACCCCCACCTAAAACCTGCCCCCCTTTAGGCGAGGTGGAGTGCAGTGTGTAGGATGGGAACTTGGCCATTTAAGCATCAGGAGGAGGGCTTCAGTATGTTGCCACACAAAGACACTCTTAGGAAACAGCTGATTCACTTTACATTATTAACAGAGCACTGAACCCTCACTGCTGTGTGTGTGCGCATGTGTGTGTGGGTGCATGCTAGTACTTGCCCAGCAGCACATGCTTGCACGCACCTACATGCACAGTAGTGGCTGCCGTGTCACACTCCCACAGAGCTTTGCCGTGCATTATTGAGGAAGAGGCCGTATAATGCCACAGCGAGGGCCCGCCTGTCACAGTTACGTCTGTTGGTGTAAAGGCTCCAATGGAATGGGCCTAGAGTTGCTCTCTTTTGGGACTCAATAAAACATTCATGAGTCAAATTCCACTGCTTATTTCATTGTGCTAATTTTGGCTCCTGGTTGTCTAGCTCATTTATTTATTATCTCTATTTTTTGCTTTATTTCCTTGAACGGAGTGCATTGCCACGAGGAACAGATACTGTAGGGTTGTGCTTTGCATGTTGAGCAAGCAAAAATCCACCTGTGCTCTTTATTTAAATTCTGTTTTCTGTCTCCTCAGGTCCACACACAATGAGCTGGAGAAGAATAGGTGAGTTGGCATTACATTTCCAAACATTTCAACCTTTACAATGATAGTTCACACCTGAACACACCCTGCCCTGACATGTGAGAGAGTCCATCATGTCCTACTTTCATTTTGACATCTTCAAAAAATCACTTCCTCTTCAATCAGAAGTAAGGGGAGATTTAATTGTGTTCAGTTAAAGAAATTCTCCCCCCCCTCTCATACACACACCTCATAAAAGTTATGCAACAGTTTGGTTGACGGGCTAAGGGCTTCGAGTTACAGGAACACGCAAGGTTGCATGCAGGCAGAAGTCAAAAGTTCAGAACTTGTTTTGATGAAAATAATTTTTTTAATTCGTACGTGGAAGTGCCAACAATGTCAGCCAAACAAGGAGTCCTTTCAGTAGCTTTCCAGCCCAATCACAGTTCTATTCTGAGTTATATTTCTGCATTCAAGATAGTATCTACAGCAAAAGATATGTGGGGTATTCAAGCAGAGCGTGGATTGTGATGGTTAGAGAGCGAACACTGGTTTCTTAGAAGCCCTTATCAGATTGAGTTCACCACCCACATAGGATGCTTGCTGGTGTTTACGTTCCGTGACTCTGCAGGCTTTAAGGGTCAAGCCTTTAAGGTTTTTTTCTTTGACACCATAAATAAGAGCGGCTAGACTGGCAGGATTTATTGTAAATAGAAAAATGTCATTATCTCCGAGGGTGTGGGTACAATGAAAGGATGTGGGAGGCGGGATCCATTCAGCGTAATTACACATCACCTCGGCCTGTTTTTTCACCAATCTCCCTGGCAGACTCTTCTAAAAGGATGGGAACATTGGAAAGAGAAGCGTCCAGTGAGTTAAATATAGACAAGAGTTGATGTGTCATCTCAGTGCTCATACGCGATGCCACACAAGGCGAGTCGGTCGGTAAACTGGCCTTGGCAGATTGTGGCACCCATGCGGGGTTGCTCTATCTACATTGTTCCACCCACACAAAAACATTTTTTTTTTTAAAGAGCGAGCTCAGATGTTTGTTCCTACAACACAGTGCGAAGGCTGTTTTCGTCACTGCTTCCACATTTACGCTGCCAGGAACTTTGTAGTATGGCCTGTTCTGGCCATGTATGGGCTATAGTCATCTCTGCCAATCTGAGACTAGTGTAAAGCCTGTAGATGGTGGAACAGAAGGGATCACTGCTGGCTTGGTTCAGCACTGAATTACGGTAGAGTTAGGATCCACTAGAGGCATAATTAATAAGTGCATTAAAACTCACAGCATGATACAAGTAGATGTAGAAAACAGTGATGCACCCAGTGTTTTTGCATTTGACTGCATAAGTACGTGTATTTGTACTCCTGTCATGAGTTCAACATCCCTTGAAAGTTGCATCCTCTCCCTCCTTCCTTTCCTGGCTCCACCTTGCTGGTCCTTGCATACTCAGAAAGAGAGAGAGAGAGCTACAGTAGAACAGAGTGAGCCGGGGACAAGCCGTCCTGTACCACACCATTGTTCCAAATCCAGATACGGACACCCAGTTTCCCCCCCCTCTTGTCTTCATTTCAGCTCAACACAGTGAGGTTCTTTGCTTAGTAGTTGAACAATATAAGACTAATTCAAAATTCCATTAGCAAAGAAAGAGGGCAAAAATTGAAATGGTAATCCATCTTTTTAGAAGCACACTTAAAGTCAGAATCGTTTATAATCCCCCCCCTCTCTTTTTTTTTGCCAGCAGTTAATCCAATTCCCTTTTTAAGCACATGCCCCACTGTAAGCTATACTTTATGTATCAGGCATAGTTGTTCACCCAAGTGTGTCAGGCTTATGGCATGATTCTTTGACAACAACAGCAGCTTTTGGTTCCATCTCAGCAGTCTTCCAAGTCAATTGGATTTAGCTCCTTTTATGGTACAGGTTGACAAATACTTATCATCCTTGTATATCTGTGGCCAGCCAGACGATTTGCCTTGCATGGCTACCACAGGTCCTGATTACCTCTGTGGCGTGTAGACTCTCATTGACAGCAGAGACTACAGGACGTGGATAAAAGGGACCGAAAGAAGTGTGGGGCGGCAAACCCACATTCCAGACAGTCACACTGTGCAGCAGGACTAGATAACGCTGTGGCTCTTCTGCTTTGATCCTGTTCCTCCTAACAGCCCTGTTTTATTTCTTCATTTCCCGACTAAATGACACTGCCTCAGTGAGATTTAACAGTAAAACGCTTATATGCAGTCCCACCGCTTTGATCTCACTGCATTCCACCTGTTATTCCTTTTTCTTTTAAATATGTTGATAACAAATCCCCCTACTCAGGTTAGATGTTGGTTAATCGTTGTTTATTAAAGAGTTTCACGGTAAAATACTAAGGTATTCCATGGCTCTTGGTTATGTGTGTTGTTTTTAAACCAGTAGTTTCTACTCCCAGTTTGGATGACTCTGTTTATGGATAATCAATACAACAGGCTTTTACTTCCTACGATAAATCCACAAGAACTGTCGCTTATCATTTACCCGCCTCCTCCACAGCGACCTATTCGTTTTAATATTGTTTATCAAACCCATGCTTCTAAAAAAAACAGCAAATAATTGTTCCCCAGCGTCCAAGCAGTGGAACCAATAATAGTTTTCCCGCTTGATTTCTTTACATTAGAGTTTCGCAAACATCATGGCTTAAGCACCTTTTAGTGTGTGCCTGTGGAATATTAAAAAGGTTCAGTCTTGCCCATTAGTTGGGAGCTGGTTGACCTTGGGTGGCTTGTAGGGAGTCTCCATGAGTTCTGCCCACTTTGGATTTGAGCTCTGTGGTTCGTGAAATAGTAAATGAAAATAGTCACACCTCATTAGCGGTCAACTTTGGATTGCTGTGAGTGTTCTCAACTGTCAATGTTTTTATTTTTGTATGTGGGTTTCTTTCTCAGTCTGCAAAGTGTAAGAGCCACTCATATACAGTATACAGTCAGATTTGAGAGCTTACTTGTCTTATTTCTTTAAAATATCCTTTTGAAGGTAACTTGTCCAGTTACAGGCCTTGTGTAAGACCTTTAGTTGCTCCAGGCAGTAAAACTCAGCAGTGAATATCATTGAATAGGTGTCACATTTTTCACAGGGTACATAACTGTTGAGATTGAAGCCCTCTGTGTATTTCCATTCTTTTTAACCAGTGGGCTATAAAGACAGTACTGCTGTTCCAGCCTTGGGGTTGGATGAGCAGTCAAACATGAATAAGCCTGGTCTACATTTTGTCTGTCTGTTCTGATGCTCCACGAAGAAAGCCAAACTGCTTCACTAGTCTTTCTGTTGTCTGCTCAGTGAGTGCAGCCTATTCTCGGGCTCTGCTGCAGGGCCTAAAACTGGGACCATTTGTTCTGACCAACGTGACGACTTGTAAGCTTTTCTTGGCTTAGAAAAGCAGCTTACAGGACTTGATCTTTGGTCTGTGCTGAGCCTAGCTAGAGCACGCACACGTGCTAGAGCAAGCAGCTGCCCTCCCATCACAGGCCACCCAGTGCTAGTCCTTAATAGCCTAGCTTGGCTTGGCAGAGGATGAGGAAGTGATTGACAGGCTGATAGGATGAGCAGAGAGATAGCTCAAACACACCTGACTAAGGGAAGCCTTGAGCAACACGCAAGCCTGATCCCAAACCGCCACTGTGTCAGTGTGTACACTGTGGGCATTTGAGACTTGTAATTAACCGAGTGACACATGAGCCAATATTAGGGTGGGACTAGTCACCACCAATGGTCAGATGGTGACAAATTGTGGTTGTGGCTAAAGTCTGCCTCATTGACAAATAGTGTGGCAGTTACCCAGCTGTAACAAGGAGGTCATATTCTCTTCTTAAAGGGGAAGACCGCCTAAATAAAGAATTTCAATATGTTATGCAGGGCTTTGGAAAGTTTAATCAATAGTGTCATTAAATAGTCCCTTTTTGAAGCCTGAAACCAGAGAGACTATTGGATAATGAATGGGTGACAGATTTTCTGGACCAAAAGAGTGTTTCCTTTTTTCTAGCACATTTTTGTTTTCCAATTCTAGTGTCTCAATCCTCAAAAATAATGTGCCCCCATATACTCAGAACATTCCCTTGGTGCTTTCAGTTTCATCTTAAACATCTTTCCCAATGAATTGTATATGGAGCCAAGCAAGACTTCACGGTTGTAGTTTGCTTCCAAGTTGTTGAAAGTACCTTTACACTTCCGTACTTTGCACAGCAGGAAAGCACCTGCTCTCCACAGCCAATTCAAGATACTTTCATTTTCCCTTGTGGGTGTCTAGCACTGATTTGAGCAAAGTGAATTAGCTTGCATTGATTTACTTTTCAATCGCACGATCCTGCTGGGTTGCCAGGTATCTGACAGTATAAAGTTTTTATGGATTGGCACACTCAACGAGCCAGGCACACATCTTTTTTTAAGAGAGGCACTTTAACGCCTTCAACCTCAACACACTGAAAAATCCATTGGTCTAAAAGGAGGGAGTGTAGATCAGACACATGCGCCAAAGGGGACAGAGTAACCCAAAGGATAAAAAGAAATTCGTTATTTTTAAGAAGCCCTCAACTCTTTCTGTAGCTTATTGTCGTGAAAAAGTCTTGGTAAAGATAATTGGGAATGGTATATTGGATAAATTAGCATATTATCGAGTAGCATCATTTTATCTCTTATTTGTTATTCTCTACAATCAACCAATTTTATGTTTTATTTTCCGTTATAAATACTGTCATTTAAGATTGATATCAGCTACGAGAAGTGCTTATTGAGGCAGACTTGTACGGCTCTGTGGACATTTTCTAGCATTCCCAATGGCTTGCTGTCAAATGATAGAAGACAGTGTGAAATGAAAGGTCACCATTGTTTTGCCTCACCTAGTCGTATGCCATCCCCTCACAGATGTTCTATAGACTGGTGTAAAGATGGCCCCACACAGGAGATTGAATGTCGACACTTGAAAGCCGACCCATCCCTCCAGACTTGTCTCGCTCTTCTGACCCTTGACTCTTGACACCTTCTTATTTCCCCCTCACCCTGCAAAAGTGTGTCTGCACACGTTCATAGGACGGACCGTGCAACCAATGAAATCCAGGGTTGTTTTAATTCTCAGTGATGTGTTTGTCAGTGTTCAAATTGATCAACTTGTATCGGGGACTGTATGTTCTGGCTGTATTCTACAAAGTGTTCAGATCCTCCCACATAGTGTGCTGTTCAACCTGTTCCATTAACGGCATTGTGTCGGGCTTGTTGATAAGCCCACTTTGGGCCAAATGGATGATGCTGCGGTTACATGCTGTTCCTGGAAGAAATGCTTCTCTGTTTTTCCTCCCTCCTCCTCTCTGGAGCAGCTTGTCACGTTAGCAGCCGAGCTAACTTAATCTCTACCTTAAGGAGAAAGACCGACGTAAATAGAAAAGGATGCTCTTAGAAGATGCAAGAAAGACTCAATTAGGCTAAATCTGACACTGACTTCTATTTTTAGCCGTAAATCTGGGGGAAAAGGGGGAAACACCACTGCCTTCTGACCAATCATAGAGGTTAGCTTTTCACCAATGAGAGCTGTGAGATGAAGAAGCAGTGAGAGAAGTCCCCACCCCTAACTCTCGTAATAGCTACCTCACATGCTCTCTCATCATCACTACAATGAATGTCATTATTTGCCATTCATTTGCTGAGAACTAACCACTGTGTGGAGTGGCATATGTGCCAAGTAGGTTAAGTGACTCGGCGAGTTAAGTTAGTGAGTGAGAAAGGTGAGTGTGACCAGGGGGCTGGACATGTTAATGTGTTTTTAAGCGTTAAACATTAATGTATGTTTGGATTACACTCCCAGCCCCGCCCTTCTATTGGAGGTATTAAAACACATCCACAGCTGTAAAGAGGATGTGGTTTAACCCTCCACCTTCTCCCCTCCCTGCCCCCAGAGCCAACATCTGGCTGAATCTCCATGGCTTTATACCAGGCCCATATTAGGAGCCAGGCCATATTGGAGTTTTGATCCAAAGCTTCTGCCCTTCCCACTGGAGTCAAACAGGGCTAAAGGGGAAAGTGAGGGTTGTGGGTGCGTCACTGCATCAGGGACTTTGGGTGGGTCGAGGGAATTAGGAAGAGGGCATTAAAAGTGCTCTGAAAAGTGTGTTTTTTCAAGGGATTTTGGGCATTTGCTAAAGACTCATGCATATTGATCACATTGGTAATTTCTTTGCTGAGGTTTTTCTACATTGCACCTAAAGGCGTCCTCCATCTCTTTTACCCTCTTTCACACAAACTCCATCATGCCTTCCTCTCATCCCCCCCCTGGCTCTGTTTCTATGGCCATGTCTCTGGTTAACTCCATCCTTTTGTCTCTCGCCTTGTTTCTTTTCCAACCTTTTTCAGTGGAGCAGATTAAAAGCAGTGTGCACGTGTGAACTAATCCGTGTGTTAGTGATGGGCTTCAGCCCCAGAGTCTCTTGGCTCTACTGAGCAGCATGCGATTCCCCTCCCTGCTCCCTTTTTCTCCAATGAACTTTGCACGTGTGCATGCGTACGTGTGTGTGCACACGTGTTTGCGCCTCTTTCTTGAAGGGAACACATTCTTTTTTATTCTTTCATCCCTTTCCTTTGAAACTCCATCGCCTTTTACTTCATCTCCGTCTTCCACTTCCCAATCTGCCCTCTGAGCCTCCTCTGCTCTGTTGCTATGCATGGCGGATGCTGTTTGCGGCTTCAGCGTATTTAGCGTGACAACAGCTTTGGTCTGCCCAGTAATCAACTGTGTCTCGCTTTATTTACCACTTGTGGCCTTGGGATTGGTTGGGGAGGGTTTCCTGCCAGTTCAATTGATTTTGAACTCCCTTTTGCATTTTATTTCCACTGTGGTTTCAGCCCTAAATCCATATGCGTTTTTACAGTGAGCTTTACTGCCAATCGGAAAGACTCTCTCTCTCTTCGCCGCGCTGAATCTCTTTTTTGGGATTGAGGTCACAACTGCCTGAATGCTTAGAAATATCAAGGTCCCTTTCCCACCCACCCGCATGCAGCAATGCATTTTCACCCCCTCTGATTTCATTTCCGTTCCCTGCCATCTAGTCAGAATATGGGTCATCATCCAGCATGAATCCCATGGTGTCCCAAGACTTGTAAATAATTGTTTAAGTCCTCACACACGCAGTTGCCGTGTTTGGGAGAGAGATGAGCTTTCCTTCATTCCCCAGCCCGGTTAGTCAAACTTAACAACTGGCTGTCAGTTTGGACAGTGTAGTAAAACCCTCAGTGGAGGATTGAACCATCAGGACGTGGGCCACATGCCATCATAACCCTGCAAGGAACGCGTGTAACCTCTTTTTATTTTCTGAAGAGCATCTCGAAGAGTCAAGCTGCTGTTTTTGTTTTCAATAGTTCTGCCTCTTTCGTCCTTGCTCATTTGCTGTTCATTGTCAGGTGGAAGATGAAAATGTGGAACTAAACAGAACTTTTGTCACACTCACAATTAAAGTAGCTTCTCAGGCATTCACCTGCTGTCACTGTTATAACAAAGAACACACTATTACTGACTTACTTCCCGCTGATGCCTATCCTTTAATCTTTCAGGGTTAGGGGTTACATTCCCACTGATGTCAACCATGCATAACATATACGCACATGTCACACTTTGGATGGATGTGCTCCACACAAAGCATGCCTTTCATGTGTTTTCTAGCATTTGGCTGAACATGCCGCATTGATGTTAAAAGTCCGAACTTGAAGTGAGTGAGGCGGTTTTAGTCGTTTGTCATTGGTTAACCCAGTGTAACTCCTGACAGACAGGCTCTCGCTCGTGCCCATGGCTAGTTTCTGGGCAGATTACGCAGACTGAACATCCCCTTCCTCCCCCACTCTGTATATATCCCTTCCTTTCTATCTCGCTCTGACTCTCTGCATCCATCCCATCTGTCCGTGTTTCATAAAAGAGATGAGGGAAGCATCAGTCTGTCAGAAAAAAAAGGGACTCTACAGATGCTGTCGGGCTAAGATCACTCTAATCTTGCGAGTGCATAGAAAATGTGAAGCACAAACTGACACAGCGGTGGATAGAATCTAACTTTTTTAGCAAATGTTCAGATCAACAGCCTGTGTATTTGCTAAAAGTCCCATAGGTTAACCTTAAAGTCCCACCATCACTTAGTGGAACTGCCCAATACTTGGCACAGTTTGTAAAAAACACCTAAACACAAGTTACATGCCATCCAAACACGAGTTCTACATCAATGTGACAAATCATAAATCATCAACAGAACTTTAAACTTCAACTTAAAAAAAAACTATAATAATGATTTCACCATTCACCATATTCAGACTTATTCAAAAGCGTGTCTCCATCTGCAGTTGTCATTTCCTGAAAGTGCCATTTATAGCTCAGATAATAAAGCTGTAGTTGGCTAAAGCACATACGGCTGGCGCCAGTTTTGCAAGCCATGCTGTTGGCTTTTTGATGACTGTTCCAGCACTCGACCTAGTGAGTGGTAGTTTCCCCCTTTAAAAAAAACCAAAAAAAACCCTATTCAGTCAGGTGTTCACTGTCTGTATGGAGAGACATGTGACCTTGGCTGCCACCGACAGCAGTAATGTGAGAGAGGGAGAATGAGAGAAAGACATAGGGCGCATAAAAAAGCAGAGAATCCTAGAAGAGGCATCCTGAGCAGAAAAAACAACCGCGCTCTTTGTGTTAACTCAGCGATCCAGTAAACAAAGGTGGTGAGCAAGCACAGAGGACCGTTGTGTTTCCTGTAGTTGTTCTGCTGCACTACAGTTGCTCGTGTCTAGGGGCTACAGTGTGTTAATGCATATTTCAGGATGATTCTCCGTACTCTTTTTCACTATAAATTAAGCCAAATGTAAGTTGTTTCATTGTATTTCCCTGCCAGTGAAGCAAAACGAGCTGAAAATGTTCCAGGTTTTGATAATATATGCAAAGTATGAAATACAACAAAGGGAATTGATCCACTTAATCATCAGGAGTGTGATTTTGTTCAGCAGTTTGATTGTGTTTGAACAGCTATTCTTCCAGTCACAGCAAAGCATCATGGGGAACAAATGTATGGGCTGCCATGTGGTTTGCGCTCCTCTCCATTTATATTGTATTTCACCATCTTCAGAGTATGGATCCCTCTGCCACATGTTCACATGTTTCACTATACATGATCTGGAGGGAGGGAACCTTACATGTGATTCCCCTTAGCAACCAGTCCTGACCATTCAATCAACCCTGCATCACTCTTGCTATTTTTAACCATGAAGTAAAGGATTTGGAATGTTTGTGGGAAAAACAAAACAAACATCTGTGCCAAGATTTTGTCTTTGATTTAATTGCCTTCCGCCAGATCGTTAGATCATTTGCTGTTGATATAATGTAGTGCACGATGGACATGGCTTAGTCTACTTTAAATGAGGCTTTGCATTACAAAATACTCGGATCATTCAGATAGTCTTTGGCACAGCTGTGTATCGTGATTTGCGCCTGCTTTAAATGAGGCTCGACACTTAAGACAGTACAGGAATACTTCCTTTCCAAAGTCAAGTTTTCTTTTCCCCCCTCCCTAATAGAGCCTGTATAATGAAGTCTTAATATCTTTATGCATGTCACTTTGGCAGATTTACCGCAGAGACGGTCATTGGTGATGTGTAATTAGTTTAATAACTGGGTGAAGGGTCACATTTCCTCCCCCTCTGCACGTATTACAAGTAGGTCATCGTGTGTGTGTGTGTGTGTGTGTGTGTGTGTGTGTGTGTGTGTGTGTGTGTGTGTGTGTGTGTGTGTGTGTGTGTGTGTGTGTGTGTGTGTGTGTGTGTGTGTGTGTGTGTGTGTGTGTGTGTGTGTGTGTGTGTGTGTGTGTGTGTGTGTGTGTGTGTGTGTGTGTGTGTGTGTGTGTGTGTGTGTGTGTGTGTGTGTGTGTGTGTGTGTGTGTGTGTGTGTGTGTAAATGGGTTTGAGAGATTGTAGCATTGGCCAAGAAGAAGTATATTGACTGGTATCTGCGATGGAAACATGACCCTCCCCTGTTAAGAGCAAGTTCAGTAATTATGTCAGACATCATAGATGGCCTGAGAAGTTTTCTATTATTTATGAATTCACAAGTTTGGAATCTAGGGCAGCCATATTTTTCTCTCTATTGCTCGCTCTTTGACTTAACAGTGTTGGTTCCAGAGGGCTTTGAATGAAGAAGCAGAAACTGTGGTTATTTGTCAGTGCTCTATTCAGCTGACTGTGGTTCCTGGAAATAAGCAAAAATACAGTTCTGTTGATGTTCAGACATAGGTGTTGCTTTTTATTGACATTTATTTTATTCACACACAAAGAAAACTAGCATGAATACATATTCTCCTTTTATCTGCTCAGCAACTGCCTCTCTAAATACTCACTGCCCAAAGGATTGCCAGGCATCAGATTTGCAAAAATGTCCGTCCGTTAAGCAAGTAATAGGTTGCACCTTAGCATAGAAAACTATGCCTTATTTTGTCAAAAGAATATCATTGAAGATAACATATCCATACAACAAAAAGGAAAATTGAGATGATGAGAATCCTATTAAAAAAAGTGTTGATGCAGGGAGGTTAGATGTTGTTAGCATCAGATAATTCAGGAGTATAATGTCCTTAAGGCCATTTGGCAAATTGCTGATAATGGATTGAAAGCATGCGGCATGGTTTGAGTAATAATTACATACATTTCCAGTTCTGTTTTTCTGTCAGGAGGTCGAGGTTTGTTTCGTGTCAATACTTTTCAGAGTCCTAATATTGACACCTGAGGCTACTGGTGCTAGCTTAATGACTGAATTCTTTTCACAAGTTATTGCAGCTTGGAGGTTAGTGAGAAACAAATCCTTTGGTTGAATAGGTCTTATACAAGTTTAAAAGGCAAGACAGGCATGTCTTTTGTTACTTAACCTAGACTGGGGATGTTTATAACACCCTCACACTTCTCATTTGCATTGTCCCCCCAGAGTAATTGGAATATTTTCAAGACACTTCTGCGCTGATTGCTCTTGTCATGTCGATGGTATTACTGCTTGTTGTTGCCATTACACTCTTTGTTTCACGTCAAATCGATCACACTGAGGATTTCAAAGGCTATTTGGTCAGACACTAGTTTGTGACAACAAAGATATCAGAATGTGTGAATGTACACTGAGGTGTGTGCCCTTTAGTGCAAATCCAAAGGCACATGCACTTAGCAGGTGTGTATGTGTGTTTGTACGAAGAGATTCAAGGACGAGGGAGGTTGAGTGCAGAGCTGTTGTTCTGTGCACTGATGAGAGATGTACACATGATGTGCGTAGGTTCTGTAAAAGCTGTGGTGGGCAGCTCTCCCATACCAACAGGGAGAGCTTCAAAGTGCTTCTCTAAAAAAGCATGCTTCAATCACAATGGAGGCAGTGTGACGCATTACAAGAACAAGTGAAAACAGCTACAGTGAGAGGGAGAGCAGCACAGCAATGTCTACAGAGTTGTTGTTGATATAAATCTTTCTCCTTGTTACTTAACCGTACAAAGCAGTGGGATTTGGGAGGAAGAGGAAAGTCGTGTATGTGATTCACAGGGAGGAGGAGGAGGAGGAGGAGGAGGAGGAGGAGGAGGAGGAGGAGGAGGAGGAGGAGGAGGAGGAGGAGGAGGAGGAGGAGGAGGAGGAGGAGGAGGAGCAGTGAAGTGACCCGGGGCCGGCTGGCTGCTCGCTCACATGTCAAAGCCAAAAGGCAGAGCCTCCTGCCTGCGAACCCATCTGGGGCCCATCAGGAACACAAGCCATGGAACACACACACAAGCATGAATGATACACACACACACACACACACACACACACACACACACACACACACACACACACACACACACACACACACACACACACTGGTAGAGTGGAAGCGCCCCATTGTCCCAGGAGGAAAGAGAAGGCCGGCTGTGTCTGCAGGTTACGTTTTTAGATTTTGATTCTCCTAATTTGATGGTTATGTCGGGTGATAAATGAACTGGTTTTTTGCATAATTGTTAAGACATGTTTCGCCTTAATGTGTTCTTGCAGGAATTTATGAATGGTTTAAAAATATTTCCAATACACCAGTTGAGTTGCCTTTTCCTCTAAAATAAATGTAATGCAATATGATTTGAAATATCAACGGGAATCATACATTTTGCATTGCATATTTGCATCTTTGAATAAAGAATGATAAAAGAATTGTGAAGCACTAGATTTATGGTCATTTCTGAACCAAGCCGCCATGAATTGAGGCTTCATTGTGTGGTAAAAGTATGAAAAACTGACCATCTTCCATTAAAAAATGAAAACTAAATCTCCCGTCTACAGCTCTATTATATACTTTTTGATAAAAGAGGCACACATTCTTGCTATGATTCTATGTTACTTTGTTGTCCCCTTTGAAAAGCCAGTTACATTGTAAATGGATCTGTATGAAGGAGTCCACACCGCCTCAAAATAACAGAGAGTGTGGGATTTCTCAAGCAGCTGTTTGCTCAGGTGACGCCGCAAGGCAACACAAAACAAAACCAGAATGAAACATGCTATTAAAGGCTCCATCCCATGGGCACCGCTGAATACGAGGAAAAGCAAGTCTTTTCTGCCATTGTTGTCGTGCTGTCAGGGAGGGATTTGATATCCCTGCTGTGCGTGACAGTTTGCCGTACAGGTCCTGGAAGCAACTGGACACGTGTTATGTAATCCTCCACAGATGAAGAGTTCCCCATTCAGGCAACATGCAGCTCACTGTGCCATTCATTAGGACACTGGAAATACAAAGCGCAGCGCAATAGCCTTCACTATCCGTAATGAGTCAACATTATTGCAAGCTACACCCCTAATTTCATTTGTGATTTTTATTTTAAATACTTTTATAACTGGGCTATTCATTGCCCAATAATATATATCAGCTGCTATTGACATTATATCTGCCTTTGACACTTCTCTGAGTTTAACCCCTATCTGAAAGCCACATTAACATCAACCTACTGACACGTCCCTGTGTGATGTCACACCCTTTAAACAAAGTGTGCTCTAATGCTCGTTAGCTTTAGCAGCTGAGGACAGGAAGTTATAGGGCAGCATAGTAAATCCATTGCTGTTTATATAACCAGCATAGGTCTTTTCTAAGCACCCAGGGAAACAGTAGGCTCGTTGCCGCGTAACGTGGCTACGATTAGAGATTCTGGCGGCTGCGCGCTGGCATTTATTGCCACAAGCCACCACTCATATTGTAAGACGCAAACGGCTTAAGCTCTTCTGCTGTGGGTCAAAATGGTAAACAACCGTTTCAGGGATTAGTGACCTGTCCTGGGGCCATCACCAGTAGCTACTAACTAATGACCTTTAACCCCTTAGTGAGACAGTTAGAGATAGGGCTGCTGGGACAGACTAACATGATAAAGCAGTCTCTGCCATTATCTTTAGTTTCCCGACGCTCTGAGGGCATAATGGTTTTTGCAGGCGGAAGAAAAGGACTCCAGTTGTTATACTTCCCATTAGCAGGCAGCCCAATGTGATGGTCATGAATTACACATAAGTACACTCTCTCTCTCTCTCCTGCTTCTCTCACAGTCACACACTGTTCCTCCATCACTCCCTCTTATGCTTTTCAGGGCTTCTTTGACCTCCTGTAGTTATCAGAGTGCTCCACAGCAGAGCATGTCATGCGCCCAGAGATTAGTCCAAAATGTCAGGCAGACGTCTCACATGTCAGTCTGTCAATACGAGACACAGAGAGAGGGCGTTTGAATGCTGCCAACCCAGGAGCATGTGTTTCTGCAAGAACACATCACACGGCACATGAACTAGCTGTGAAAAAGGACATAAACAGGACTCGGTGTGCTGAGAGAGATTCCTCGGCATCATCACGGGCATATGGGTGTGTTAGGGTGTTTGAGGTTAACACTGACTCGGCAAAAAGTGTTGATTCAGCACCCTGCAAAGTGACGCCCTACACTGCACTCAGCAATAGAAGTCTTAGCGCTGAGAGCCATAATTGGCATATTTCAGCGGGTCATAGCAGGGCCGGATATGTGTTGATACTGCGGTGCCAGTGCGGTCAGCGTACCCCCCCTGCTTCCTCTGTACATTTGTCATGTCAGTTGGGTCAGGGAGAGGAGAGGGAGGGAGGGAGGGAGGATGGGTGGGTGGGGTTGGATTGGATAAGGACAGGAATGCCTGTAAGTGGAGGTTATCTAAATTTGTGTGCTGAGATAGTTGTTTTTAATCTGGATTGGAGTGGAGGAGAAGATCTCCGGTGTCTGGCGTTTGTTAACCCGACGCCTGATAGGCCAGACAGACAGGCCCATAAATGACCGGGTGTCCTGCTCTGCCCTTCTTTATCAGGCACTCCGCGCCCCTGTGTGTGGAACAAAAATGTTTGTATAACTAATGAAAAAGTAAGAACGTACAACATGTCCCTACAGTGTACACATGCATGTAGTGGTGGTACACAGTTTTTGAGATAACAAGGGATGTTCAAGACCAAGTGTGTGTTTATTCTTGCCTGTAACGCGGATTTTTATTTGTGTCAGCTGCAGCTGCATAATAAATAATTGATCGGCCTATCAGCAAACGTTCCCTGTACATGGCCTACTTAATTTGAAAATGGTTACATAGCAAACGTTGCAGTAAAATGCCTTGTTTCCACATAATCGAGTATTAATCGTAATTACAGTGTTCAAAAGATAATTAGTATTTCTGAGACAGATCTTTTACCATGTCCTCTCTGTAGAGTGTCCTAGATGTGTTTCCGTTGGAGCTGTGTGTTCCCCCCCAGGCTGCTGTAGAGGAGTAGAAAGTGATTAATTGCTGGCTGATATCTGTGTCTATGTGCACGGGCGTGTGTGTATGTCGGGGTTCAGATGAGACGAGCGTAGATAGACATTTCACAGATAAAGAAGGTGGACTTTGCTCTCTCCTTCTAATAGGACTGATTACACAGACAGATGACCTGAACCGGGCCGATCATCATTCCCAAGTCTGGGCTGAAAAACGTGCGCTAGGGCTGCAACTAACGATGATTTGTTTTATCAACTATTCTGTTAAGAATTTTCCTGTAAATTGTATTGACATTTTTCAGCATTTTCTGACATGTTATTGATAGAACAATCAAGATTTGTCACCATTTTCCCACATCGTATCTATCAATCTATTAGTATATCCCAAAGCCAAATACGACATCTTCAAATGTCTTGTTTTGTCCTCAACTCAAAGACATTTGGTCTTCTGTCATATCGGAGTAAGGACCACGGAAATATCCAAATTTAAGAAGCTGGAATTCGAGATTGTAGTATTTTTATTCTTTCAAAAGGATAAATCAAGTGATAACTTTGACAGCCGACAACTAATCCATTCATCTCAGCAGCTCTAGTGTACATGTGTGTTATGACTTCCAAACTTTTTGCACCTAAGACTAAATAAGGGTGCCTCCTCTTTCATTCCCTAGACATGCAGCGCTTGTCTTTGTCACGTAGTTTAAGCACACACTCAGGCATACTGTATTTAAGCAATGGCTCGCTCTTCTCTTGGGTTCTTATCAGCAACATCCATGCAAAGCAGAACCTCCCTTTCTCTCACACATACACACACTGACGTGCACACACACCAGTGCTCACATGTCTCCACCAGTCTGACAGCAGCAGAGAGCAGTCTGGGCCAGCCTAATCAGTGCAGTGAATTCCTGCCCTGGTCCCCTTTGGGCTCCCCCAGAGATTGTTCCTGAAGCCCTGGGTGGCTCCACTGAGTCCACCGGCTCTCAATGTCTCTCCACTTTTCCCTTCAGGCTAGCTGAAAGGGCAGCCCCTGCTAATGGAGTACTGATTGTGTTAGAGCTACAATTATCACTCTTTACCTCTCAACTCGGAGCCATTAGCAGGATAGATAGTACCCCCGGCCTGTCTGCAGTCAAGGGATAAGGGACTGTCAAGATGATGGAACGTCCGAGCCGAGCAGGGTCCAGGAAATGCCATTACACCTTTCCTCCCTGCCCCCCCCCCCCACACACACACACACAGCTTAAACTTGTTGTTTGTAATGCAGGCGAGAAGGGAAACTAAAGCCGGGTGCAAGAAATACCTGCAGAGGATAATGTATCGTCTCTAGGCTTACACGAGACGTGAATCATATGTAACCCGCTGCCTTGCTGAACCATAAGCTGGGGATTTACAATACATGAGCCGGTGTGCAGCTGGTGGATTCTCACAAAGTGAGAGTACAACATGTCTTAATGAGCCTGCATCCCAAGGTGACAGATTGCTCAAGTGCAGATCTTTGAGAAGGGAAAAATCCAGCCTTAGGAGATCAGAACTAGGTGCTTTTATAAGGGTTGGATGTAAAGTCCTGTGGATAGCTTGACATCTTTCTTTACCCGGTTATCCGTGAATGAGAAATGCACAGATTAAGACAGGGAAGCTGCTGAAATAGTGTCTTAGTGAGTACTTTCCATATCTCAATCCCCAGGTGCTATTTAGCAACACATTTATCTATTATTTCCCATTTTACTGCCCAGGCCTTAGCGCTTGCCTACTGTACGTGGTCATGTATCTAATCATTCCATTTCGCTTTCTGTTTTTTTGTTTTTCTCCAGACGAGCTCACCTGCGGCTCTGTCTCGAGCGGTTGAAGGCCCTCATACCCCTGGGACCCGACTGCAACCGGCACACAACCCTGGGCCTGCTCAACAAAGCCAAATCACACATAAAGGTACGGGATAAAGCCCACAGAGCTGAAGACGCATGAATATGAACCACAGTGTGAAAATAGAACATAAATTATTAAAGATAGAAAAATAGCAAGAACAGTGGTGGATCTGAAATACATTTGAGCTACACCATATAAAATAGGATTGTGATTCACTCATAAAATATTCTGCAAAAGAGTTGAAAACAACATAATATAATGTCAAGGTGATGATATGTTCAAATGCACTACCATAACAAGATATTGGATTTTATTTGTCTTGACCTTTGCTTTTTATTGCAAATGTAATTAACTTCTGAGGATCATTACAGTTTCTAAATGACGAAGTAGTTTAAATGAAGGGTAGACTTTAAATACATCTATACATATTTATGGTTCAACATTGGGTGGTTGATGTGTAAATATAAAACATTTCCCATTGCAATAAACTGTGCGTATGCAAACAAACCTCAGCCAGTGTTCAGCTGGTCACTGGTGATCATTTAACTGCCTGAGCATATCACACAATAAGACACCCTGCTTCACGCCTTCCCGTCCACTTAAAACACAGGCATGTGAATGCCCGAGGATGAGCAGTCTGCATGGAAAAAAAAGCCTGCCGTAGCGTGCATTCACGTAACATAAAGACGATATTGTTGTTGTGAGAACCCCCTCACTACTGCTGTCACCACTCTGCACTTCTGCTGCTGTCAACTTGAGTCTCTACATCTCTTATTGATGGCCTATTGTTTTGGTCCGTCGCAGGGAGTCACGCTTGTCACTATTGACGAGCGACCTTGTAGCCGTGACATAAGGCTACAAGGTTAGAAGTGCAACAAGGCTGTAGGAGTCCCTGCCACGGCCCTCGCTTAGATTGTCATGGTATCAGGGCGTAAAAACACAGGCAGCAGGTAAGTGAGGGGACACGGTGTAGACAAGGCGGGCGAGGGAAATCATTCCAGAGCTGGCAGGAGGGAAGACCATGGGAAGCAAGGGGTTTAGTCTTTGAATGCGAACAAACAGGCAGTGTTTGGTGTCTGACAAATGTTTGATATAAAAGGAATTTCTTAACAGACAACAACATCCGTCTCTACAGTATCTCAGCAAAATACGTTTGTTTTCCAGCTTTCCTCCTCTCAGTCATATATTTATATCTCTTCACAACATAACTTTTATCTGGCTGTCTCCTTCACACCCTCACATGTATTTATCGCTCCATAAAAAGCTCTCTGATACACATAGTTAACCTTTTCTCCCTCTCCCCCTTCTCTTTCTCCTGAACAGAAACTTGAAGATGCAGACAGGAAGAGCCAGTACCAGCTGGAGTCTCTGGAGCGGGAGCAGCGGCACCTCCAGCGCCAGCTGGAGCTGCTGAGGGGGGGCAGCGGTGCTGCAGCCCAGAGCAGCCCAGGGGAGGGGGAGAGGATACGCATGGACAGTGTGGGCTCCACCCTCTGCTCCGACCGCTCCGACTCTGACCAGGGTGAGTGAGGCCGCAGTCTTTAAACAGGATTTTAATTTGGCGAGTACAAGGCCTTACAGTATGAACCTCCAGCCGCTCTGGGGGTTTTCACACCACATAGAGGTTGTACCCGTCCCTCTGGGGCTGTTTGTGAAATGAAGTGTTGCTGAAAATAATCAACACAAATTTCCCGGATAAAGGTGTAAAATGAAAATGCTTTCTGAAAGGATTTAAAGAAAGCTTTGGTTAGTTAAAGTATCAAATCTACAATTTAAATTAATCTTTAATTAATGTCATTTCAACCTTAAGTTAAACTGAGCCATGTTAATTGGATTCATATTTATTAACAAGGACTGCCGTAACATAGTGATGTAAATAATGAAGCGTTGACTTTAACAAATTGTTAAGCAATTTATACGCAGAGTTGGTTTTGGTCTTTTCCTGGGATATGTTGACTTTGAGAAAAAACATAGAATATCACCAGCCTTAACTTTTAGACAACCCCATTATCTTTACACTTAAATATGATATTTTCCACTAAATGATTCCCTTTCTTCTCTCTTCCCCCACCCTCTCTCTGCTCATCTCTACATTGGCGGCTGCAGAGGAGATTGAGGTGGATGTGGAAAGCACAGAGTTCTCCCATGGAGAGCTGGACAGTGTGAGCACAGCCAGCACCAGCGACCTGGACGACCACAGCAGCCTGCAGAGCATGGCCAGCGACGAGGGCTACTCCTCCTGCAGTGTCAAACTTGCCTTCTCCTCCTAGATCTCCCACTCCGCCACCGCCAGCATCTCCTCCCTGCCAAACCCGCCGGCCCTCCCATCTGTTTCTCCATCCAGCCATGTCTACGTGCACACACCCCCGCCGTCACCTCCGCCTACGACGGCCACAGCTGACAGCGTTCCTGTCGTTCCTGCCTCTCAGCAGCGCCCCCTATGGCTCCTAGCCTTTAGTCCCCCCCCCCCCACCCCCCTTTACTCCTGCGCTGCTGAGGAGCTCCACTGAAAGCTTTCCTGAACTTTGAGCCGCCAAGACCAACACCAGGGACACAAACACAGCCATGTGAAACTGCCCATCGATTTTAATCTGCTTTTAAAGGGAGATCAGAGTTGGTTGATATATATATAAAAAACACATCATCCTGGTTTTTTAAACCCACACAATTGAAATGAATGATTGATTCCACCTTTTGGATTTTGATGAACTCTTAAATGTCTGAATTTTTTTACACAACCCCGAATTTAACTTGAAATGCACTTAAATTTGTATGATATTAAATAATTCAGAGTTTAGGGTTCTTCCTCCTGTGGGCTGTGTGTTTCTTGTGTATCCCTTCTTAACGTTGTGGTGTTGGTTCTGGTTAAACGGCAGCACATCTAATCTGGACTGTAATCAACACTGTGGGTGAACTTTGCCATATCAGCACAGCTTGGCCCTGATGAACGTCCCTTCAGGCCTGAATTTTGTCCTTGTCTTATCGTTTTTCATTACCTCTGTTCGACACCGCAGAAGCTCGGACACTCAAATTGGTGCTATTGTGAAACAAACCAATGGGAAAAGCAGATGAGATCCACCACCACGGAGCTTTTAAAGCAAACAAAGTGTGTCTGCAGTGATTGTTTCCAACCAGGCACGGAGGAAAACAACTAAAAAAATGGAGGAAAAACCAACATTCCTGTTGAATGTGGGTGCTCAGTGCATTTTCAAAGAGTGCAAATTGTAACTTGTGTTTGTGTTTTGTTTTGGTTTCTCTCCCCTCGACAAGCAGCTACGACAAGCTATCCTGCACTTGCCTACTTTAGAGCTGTCCATAGAAATGGCACAAACCAACAAAAAAAAAACAAGAACAGCAACAAGGAAAAAGTCCAAACAACAACAAACTTTGGAATAGATGTCCATTCTCTTTCCAGCAGTAACAAGCAATAACTCTTGTAGTCCTTTTTGTCTCGTCAGATTGAACCCTCTTCCTCTTATTTTTCTTCTCCCCTATGAAGACTGTGTGACCGTCCAAAAAGCAGATGTATATTCTTTTGTTTGTACATAAAAATAGCTTAATTAATTAAACCTTACAAAGGAGTTAAAAAAAAGTTAGAGCTCATGGATAGAATATATTGCCTCTGTTGCTGTTTGACCTGTGTTTATTGTGAATGTCAAAACTTTTGGGGGGGGATGTATTTGGCATTCCTAACGTGGTCAGGTGATCTGTGGAGGGAAAGCCTGGAGTTTAGGGAGGAAAAAACGGGTTGTATGATGTCAATGTTCGCTATCCCAACTCCACTGGCATTAAGAATTGCACTTCAGCCACAGCTCTATGTACATTTTATTTCCCACTCTCCTTCTCTCATGGAGCTCACCTGTATCCTTTTGTATGTGAAAAAAAAAAACTCCTTTTTAAAATATTTATTTCTCAATCCCTCAAATGACACAAGCAATGGGGAAAGAGAAGTTAACTTATTTTGGTTTTGTCTTATTGTACTCCTCCTTTTGATGCTTATTCCTCATTCCTTATTTTAAGAATTGTATATTTTATGGCTTATTGTCATTTTGTTTTCGGGGTGGTGTGGGTGGGACGGGATATGAAATGTAGCCATTTTATTTTAATTTTATGTTTTATTCAATGGACACTTGAAATGTAATCGGCCCCTAAGCTGCTCCTGGTGCTGAGCCCCGCCTGTTTAGAGTCACCAGGCTTGTCCTCAGTTGACCCCCCCCCCCCAACAACACGCAATACCTGAGATGATACATGCAGACCCTAAACAACTCGATAGCCTGATAGACAAGATGGCTTCCCTCCATACCCAGCCTTCTTCACTACTAGTATATCAATTCTCCTGTCCCGTTGTTTTAGGGTCTGTGCTGAGGGGGTGGGGGGTCATCTCTTCACAAGGTTTTATCTATAGCCAAGACTTTACTGGCAAATTGAGCCAGCTACTACACAATAAAAGGAGTCTAAAACTCAACCTTCCTCTATTAGAGAGGTTGTAGTCTCTATTAGACTTGTGTTTTAGTTGACAAAATGTGTCTTACATTTACAATTCAATGCCTCTGACTGAGGATTTCAAGAAGAAAATCAACAAAATGAACAAATCCTTTTGGTTTTTCTGAAGGACGTCATTAAGGTGTAGAGTTTGACATGTAGGCTCTTTGAGAAGCTATGTGGAGGTTGTTGGACTTGGCACTGAATCAGAAAGTCAATGCTTCAGGTGCTTGACTATTTAAATAAAACAAATGCCAAAAACACCTTAGAACACCTCAGTGTCCTCTCTCTCTGTCTATCTATATATATATATATATATATATATATATATATCTCTGAGGGAAAGTTTACATGTATTCTTCCCCTGTTTAAGTTATTAACCTTCAACTCTTTGTTTTTTTGGTCTTCATATGTTGGTTTCATGAACCTGCACTGCTGACAGGAAAAAGGTCCTGTGTTTGACAACAAAATGAATTCCACTCAGACCCGGATCGCATCCTATTGGTGTTTTTAACCTGCTCGGAGTACAATATATTTTTAACACAGTGGAGCGATTCTGATAGTGATGGGTTTTGTTGTTCACCACTGAAATGTGTGAAAACTGTCTGGCACTCATTGTATCGTCTCATGTGGAAAAACTAGTCTAAACTTGTAGTCCCGGACGGGATATAACAAACTGTAAGAACTGATTTTACTGAGGCCAGGTCTGTCCTCTCTCATGTGAGTGTACAGTGTGTGTATGAATGTGTGAGTGTGTGTGTGTGTGTGTGTGTGTGTGCTCTATGTTCTTACTAAGGCTGAGCTTTAGAGAGGCACCTGCTCCACAACGAGTCTGCACTGATCTCAGTTTGGCTGATTCCCACCTGCTACTCATTAAATATTAGACTTCTGGAGCATATTTGTCAAAAAAAAAGAGACAATATAGCCAGTGTCTAATATAATTTCTGGGACTGTCACATAATATGCAGCAAAAATGTTGCTAAAAAAAGTTAACTGAGCTCAACTGTAGGTGCAGACTGGTCCTGGATCAGCCCAGGTTAGTTGGGATGTCTGACAAAGAGTTTCTGGCTATATGCTGCATATTCAAAACAATAGCATATCTTCATAAGCTGGTGATCACAAAGCTATATTTTTACCTCTGTGTTTTAAGTTAATGCAGTCCTATGGTCCAGGTTAACTTTCTAGGAGGGTTCAGTCCCAGTTTTGCAGCTTGGCCAGAATGTGCAGTGTATTTTGTAAATCACACTCTATTCTGGCATCTCGCTTTGAGCAAACAGCTACATGAGGAATATGTTAGCCCAACCAAAACGAGTAGTCCCACGTGGGGAGTTGTCCTGTTGTTATGAACCTGTGGCTATCCTTTGTAAAACATGCTGTCTGATGATGATTCTAGCTGTGTAAGTTGAAGATGCAATACTTACAATAAAACACCAAGATTTTCAAACCTGAATGACTCAACCGGCCTCTTTTTACAATGCAATGTATTTATGTTGAATTAACTGTAAAGCAATGACTAACACCGCAAAACATGCTATAATTTATTCCAAATAATGTCAAGGCTTCTTTTTGCAAACTGTCAAGTGTCATATCTGTTTTTTAATTATTGACACCGACAAGAGGTAACAAAACATAACATAAATTTCCTATAAGAAATGTCAATAAAGAGTAAATAGGTCTGATGCTAGGCAGGTTTCATAAACAAATAAAAAATACTCTGATATGATAGATATCGTGTTTAAGATGGGTTACCTTAGAAACAATCATGTCGCTGGAAGCCACGCCCTTCTCCGCCATGTTTCCCTCGCTGGCCCCGCCCACCGCTGCTCGCGCTACTTTGAGCAGTGCGCATGCATATATGTGCGCATGATGCGCATTATGTTGACATATATTTTCAACATTAGAGGGGGCTCACAGGTGTATCAGAATGGTAAGTTTAGTTAGCATATTTTATTTGTTGATGTTGTTGTGTTAGCTCGCTAGCTTTCAATTATCAGTGGCTGACAACTTGTTAGAGGTTGTGTAACATACAATACATTCTAGTGGGGCTTTTTTGGAAGAAATGGGAGGACGTGTTACACATAATTCTAACTGTTAACAGTGCAAGAGACTGGCGACCCCCTAACTGCCATTATTTTCAGTTTTCCGCACTCCCGCGGGAGTGTCATTATTGTCTCACTACTATCACTACTACTATTACTATTACTAGTACTATTACTATAACTAGGCTGTAATTGGTTATATACTGTTGGACTGGTAAGCAGGCCTATTGTTTTGGGATATTTGTGGAGTTAAGTGGTCCATGAGTGTTTTTTATTGGTTAAGTGGTCCTCGGTATGAAAAAGTTTGAGAAACACTGCTAGTGGATTGTCAAAGGGGGAGCCTCGTTGCGGGGAAATTATACAGATGGCTAGTCCGCCCCTGAAAATGTCTATGCAAACGTTATTATTAATAATAATAAAACAACAATAATAATTAAAAAGAAAAATCAATTTTTTTTATATATATATATACAGGACTGTCTCAGAAAATTAGAATATTGTGATAAAGTTCTTTATTTTCTGTAATGCAATTAAAAAAACAAAAATGTCATACATTCTGGATTCATTACAAATCAACTGAAATATTGCAAGCCTTTTATTATTTTAATATTGCTGATTATGGCATACAGCTTAAGAAAACTCAAATATCCTATCTCTAAATATTAGAATATCATGAAAAAGTATACTAGTAGGGTGTTCAACGAATCACTTGAATCGTCTAATTAACTCGAAACACCTGCAAGGGTTTCCTGAGCCTTGAAAAACACTCAGCTTGGTTCAGTAAACTAAATCACAAGTATGGGGAAGACTGCTGATCTGACTGCTGTCCAGAGGACCGTCATTGACACCCTCCATCAGGAGGGTAAGACACAAAAAGAAATTTCTCAAAGAGCAAGCTGTTCACAGAGTGCAGTTTCAAAGCACATCCACAAAAAGTCTGTTGGAAGGGGGAAATGTGGCAGGAAACGCTGCACAACCAAGAGAGATGACCGCAGCCTTAACAGCATTGTGAAGAAGAGTCGCTTCCAGAATTTGGGGGAGCTTCAAAGACAGTGGACTGAAGCTGGAGTCCAGGTATCAAAAGTCACTGTTCACAGACGTGTCCGGGAAATGGGCTACAATAGCCGTATTCCCATGGTCAAGCCACTTCTGAACTCAAGACAACGGAAGAGGCGTCTGACTTGGGCTAAGGAAAAGAAGCACTGGACAGTTGCACAGTGGTCCAAAGTCCTCTTTTCAGACGAAAGCAAGTTTTGTATTTCATTTGGAAGTCAAGGCGCCAGAGTCTGGAGAAAGGCTGGAGAGGAGCAAAATCCAAGTTGCTTGAAATCCAGTGTGAAGTTCCCACAGTCAGCGATGGTTTGGGGAGCCATGTCAGCTGCTGGTGTTGGTCCACTGTGTTTCATCAAGCCCAGAGTAAATGCAGCTGTGTACCAAGAGATTTTAGAGCACTACATGCTTCCGTCTGCTGAAAAGCTCTATGGAGATGAGGAATTCATTTTCCAGCATGATCTGGCACCTGCCCACAGTGCCAAAACCACCAGTAACTGGTGTACTGACCATGGCATTACTGTCCTCGATTGGCCTGCAAATTCCCCTGACCTGAACCCCATAGAGAATATGTGGGGTATTGTGAAGAAGAAGCTGAAAGACACCAGACCCAACAATGCTAATGAGCTAAAGGCCGCTATTGAAGCATCCTGGGCATCCATAACACCTCAGCAATGCCACAGGCTGATTGCCTCCATGCCACGCCGCATTAATGCAGTAATCCGTGCAAAAGGATTCCCAACCAAGTACTGAGTGCATTAATGGACATTTTCAAATGTTTGATTGTGTTTTGCTGTTATAAATCTTTTTTTTTTACTTGGTCTGAGGAACTATTCTAATTTTTTGAGAGAGGATTTTTGAGTTTTCTTAAGCTGTATGCCATAATCAGCAATATTAAAATAATAAAAGGCTTGCAATATTTCAGTTGATTTGTAATGAATCCAGAATGTATGACATTTTTGTTTTTTTAATTGCATTACAGAAAATAAAGAACTTTATCACAATATTCTAATTTTCTGAGACAGTCCTGTATATATATATATATTTTTTTCCATTTTTATTTTGTAATCATCTCGCGATCCCCACTTGGTTTCTCGCGACCCCCCGACCCCCACTTTGGGAACCCCTGCTCTAGAGGAATATGGAAACAAATCTGTAGGGACACACTTGTGCACAATTATTTCTGTAGTCAAGGTCAGAAATGTACCGTACAGCCTACACAAGGAAACACATTAACTAGTTGATGGGATCTAAAGAAAATTCACAAAACAGTGGTTTGCAACATGGAGGCTAAGACTCCTTTAATCGATTTGAAGTTAGATATAGATATAGGAATATATTTTTCTCAAACTTGATAAACAGGAACCAATATCAAAGAACATTTCATATGATATAGACTCTGAAATCAGGTAATTTAACTGAAACATGTTTACTCTCCTAAGAATATTTATTCCCAGCATAAAAAGTTCTTATTGGCCTTGTAAATAAAGCTCCTAGTATTTTTCTTAAACTTGTTACCACAGATGTCAACAATAAATTAAAGGTTGCATGTCTTGCTTTTCCGGTTATTACCCGTCCCCTTGTGTGTTATGAAGGTTTTTATGCATGTAAACAGTCTGCAGAGTCAAAACCCCTCAAACTACACCCTGTTGGGAGTAAAACTCTAACACAGAAAAGACCTCCCCAAAACGCCTCGTTGGAGATTTCTCATTTTCCATTGTTTACTTCCTGGGCACTCTGACGTGTGAATACCCAGAGGCCACACCCTCTGCCAGCCTTTCATGAAACAAAGCTTCCCAAACCTTTCAGCGATTCATGCCGGATATGTACAGCGTAGGACACTGAAGAACGATGCTGTTTCTACTTTGTTTGGACCAGCAGGAGATTCGGGTACACAACCTGTAAGTATTCATTGTTGTTTGTGTATTTATAATGTTTAAAATAAACAAGGTATCTACCACGACTGTTTAAAGAGCATCTTGCAGGTTTTTATTTTTTCTACATTTATGCTTAAACTTGCTTGAAAATTACAATTAAAAAAGTGAATGCAGGATTTGATATGTTTTACGAGACATAAGGGCAGGAATTCAGAGGTCAATTCATTGTCTGCTGCAATCAGCTGTGCACCCTCCCCGACTACACACCTGCTTTCCATCAAGCCATTTACAACGACATATCAACGGAGGCTCCACAACCTTTCTCCGCCAGATCGTCAAGTATCAGCCGTATCTCGCGTATCTCCTCCGGTACACAGCACCGTAGTGTGGAGTTGCATTAGGTAACGCGAGATACGGCTGATACTTCCGCATTAGTTTCTGTTAGGGATCAGTATCAACAGTCCTGCCAGTAACGTTACTATATTATCAATGCTACTTTAGTTATAGCCTGATATATGATAGCTAACTTTACAATGTTGTGATGTGACTGACGTTAGCTAACATTCTGTAGCTAACGCCGGTCACTCACCAAGATACTGTAGCTGCCCAGTTCTCCACTGGTTCTCCTCACACCACAGCTCAATTTCTCTCCGATGGCCGTTATTTCTTCTAATCCTTGGCTGCTCCTGGTCTCTTGGACGCCTAGCAGGCTCATAATTATAAGGTTGTGGTCCGTCATATGCATTCGAATATTCATATTCAACTTCTTCTGTGTCTTCTGTGTCGAAACTAGCATTGGGATCCATGTTTATTAATACGTTACACCGGCCGCTCTCCCCCTTGTGTCCCCCGTGTTACGTCACACGCGGGAGGTCACGTGCCGAGGCTTTTTTATGTAGAAGTGAACCTTTCTTACAAAAACAACACCAGATGTCACTGTAGTGTATATTTCTGTATATTTTTGGGAAAATCTAGTGTATTCATCATTTTCCTACACATTTATTCACAGGTGTCTTTAACCTGGAAGTTGCTCTTTAAATGGGTAAACGTTTTTCGGGCTACTACGCTGGGATCGCGGAGAAATGCTCTCCTCAGACCCATGCTCACAGCGTTATAAACCTTTTTCTTACTCAATATCAAGCCACACTTATTGTTTTTACTTCGGCTGTGAGTGTTTGTGTGTGCTCAGGATGAGTTTCGCTTGTTCTAGCTGTATCGCTGACACGGAAGCCTGTCTGCTCCTCGCAGCAGTAATAACCTCTATTACAATCTTGTAATAGAGGTTTTGCCACTTCTTAATCACTTCTTATTAGAACACATATAAAGTCACTTCTGTCTCTTTTCAGGTGTCACATGACTCAAAATAGTGTAAACAGCGTGTTAGACAACCTCAGCAGTCAGCACGTGCCACAGATCTGTTGAAGATCACATGATGTCTTTGTGATCAAAGCAGTCTTGTGGAGAGACTTACCGTTATTTTTCTCTTCAACACACCACATGAGCATCCACCACATGTAATACTACTCTCGGGTGATCACATCTTGTAAAAAAATGGATAAGACGCCTCTGACCTCCCAAGTAGTAAACAACCACGTGTAACACCACAGTGAGAAACGCAGTGATAATGAAGACGTTGCTCCCTCAGGGTCATTAAGGACTCAGTGTAACTACAAATAATCTGGTTTAGATTACAGCTCCACATCAACCATCAGTGACATGACAGAGGCCCTTTTATGCTTTTCAGGGTTTCCCCTTTCCTGTAGTGTGTTATATATGCGTTTGGTCATATACAGTACGTGGTCTACAAAGGCCAGAATCCCAAAGTTCCACACCCCTCCCTGAAACGTCTCAATTGTACTCCTTTGTTGAATTCCGTAACATAGTGACATCACTACATTACACTCAAGCTTCTATTTGCTAACACTATTTGCTAACACATTGTATGTGAGAGGGCTTAGGGCCGGGACATCCCTAAGTGGTTACAAAATAAAGCAGTTGTGAAATCAAAGTATATAAGCATGTCACAGAGTAGAGGCATAAAATACAAATATGAACCTGAAAATGAGCATAATGGGGCCCCTTTAACACAAAAAGATATTGGCTTTTTCCATCTGCGTTTCTAATAATGTCTAAAAAATAAAAACACCTCAAACTGGAAATAAACGTTTTAGGTCCATTAAAAATTCAAGAAAAAGTGCATGTCTCACTCGAGGAAGAAGTAAAACATGGTCTCTTAGTGCAAAAGTTCAAGTTTTAATGGTTTTATGAATTGAGTGCTTAAACAAATAATCTCAGTATCAATCATGCTCTGGTCTCATAGCTGAGAAAAAATATATACCAAGGGCAATTTTTTCTGACAAAGCAACTCGTTTTTCAATTCAGTTACTATTATGAATCTGTTTGCTATGTGGATTTTACACACATTTTTGAATGTTAGTTAGTTAGTTAACATGTAATTGGGGAACTCCTGCATTAAATTACTTTGTATGTGATTGGCTTTGTTGAGAAGCATTTTTCTGTCTGTTTCTTTTCTATCCTCTGAAGCTGTTTAACTTTATTTTTTAGAGGGTACTTTATGAGTAAAATCATTATCATAACAGGCTACATCCATCAGTCATATTGAGAGAGATGCTGCCCCCTATTGGGAATCAGAGTCTGTGGTTCCTGCCATCATCTGACTGCTAAATTAAAATGTATGATGTTTTACTTTTATCAAAACAAATGTTGAAAATGTAGCATTTGGTTGTACGTATGGCGCTATAGATGATCAGCACACTCAGTTAAATATAAATGTAAAACAATATCTTATAATGATACTTTTTAGTAAATAAATGCAGCTTAGTCAGCAATTTTTGTAATTATTACCTAGAGACTTTTGCTAAATATATATATATATATTAATTTAGGATGACATCACTGTCCAAAAGCATGACTGTATACACAGCGTAGCACGAACCACTAGGAGGCAACAGAGACTTGGAAATGATCAATAACACTCTAACTGTGTGTGTGTTTTATATCAGAGCAGATCCAAGGATTTGATTTACTTAAGGCTATATTTAGGTTGATTTGAGCTGAGTTTAATGAAATAAATTGCCATAATAACTACAAATATACTACAAATATACAAATATATCTACACATATCTATCAATATCAATATCTATCATATCTATCAATATATCTACAAATATAGTCAGAAACGTTGTGCCTCGGTGAGCTCAGAGTGCAGGCAGGTCTGACAATAATAGCCACAAATTACTAATAATTGACTTTCATTACTAAATGAATAACATTTTTTCTGAAAGCCATTAGCTTACAAATGTTCATTACATTGTAATTTTACCATCCGTGTTACATCTTGGGATTTGAAAAAATGTGATGATGTAACTGAAGTATAATGAAGCGGTTGTAAAAATGATTTAGCTTCCTATCTAAAGAAAATCAGATACAGATAAAATGAGTGCTTGGAATAAAATAAACAAAAGAGTTCACCTATGTTTAACACACAAGTAAGATGCATACAGACCTTGCAGCTCTCACTGACGACCTGAACATGATGATGCTACATCTTATTGCACCACTATGCTGCACCAAAGCTCTGTGAATCTCATGGTTGAACTCTGAAGTCTGTAACTCATTATTGAAATAATAGTCTTTGTCCCCTCGAACAGAATCATCGATCCATGCAGCTTTACATTTATTAGTTGGAGCTGAATGTTTTTGGAGAACGTTGGAGAAAACGTTCTTATTGTTGCAGAAAATGTTCATGAAGTAGTGTTGGTGTCCTCATTTTTGGAGAAAACCCATTGTTTTGTGTTATGCAACATCAGAGGTATCCCAGTGAGCCCCGTCTGAATTTCATCATTTGGCGGAGGAAGTGAAAACCCACACAAACCTTTCAGAATAAAACTGATCACTTCTGTCACTAGGACATTAGGAAAGTTAAATCACACCTTTTCTAGGAGAGAGAGAGAGAGAGAGAGAGAGAGAGAGAGAGAGAGAGAGAGAGAGAGAGAGAGAGAGAGAGAGAGAGAGCCCGCTGCTAACTATAAACAGTGTTTGAAATAATATAAAGCACCTGCATTATAACTTGACTTGACAATGTTTGGGGGTGTCAGTAAATTTGAGCAATGTGCAAAAACCTATGAAAGAACCTAAATAAATTAAATTTCTACTCTGAAAATCAGCACTGGTAAAGAGACTTCTCAAAATCATGATTTTTAAACTAATTACGCACTAATTGTATTACTCATCTTGACACCCGCTCTTAGAAATGTCATTTATAATTGCTTTTTCCCTGCTGTCACTTATCCTCACACAGCAGCATCAGTCATGTTGTATGTTTAAAACGTGTCTATATGTGGAGTATGGTTTTAATGTATGGACAATACAATCACAATGTTGCATCAAAGGTCAGTGGCATTTGGTGAGGGGCAATAGCCAGGTTAAATCAATGCTGTTCAGAAAGGAGAACCAGTCTGTCAGAAACTGGGCTAGAAGTGCTGTTTGCGACATGCGTTTGTAAGCAAAAAGTGTTTTTTTTGGAAACATGCTTTTTCCCCAAGTGGGTTGCACGTAATTCAAGGTCACCTTCTGCTGCTTTAACTCCAATGTCCTTGAATCCTTTTGATAGCCTGTTTTTATTTTTTTATTTCTTATGGACTAATGTTGCTTTTTGCACCAACGTTCTTTGAATTATCACACACATCGAATGACTCATGAAAGTCCTGGATCAGCTCTCAGCTGTGTTTTTGTGGGAACTCAAACATTTCCCCTTCATCAACAACTGAAATACAGGTTTTGTGTGCAAACAGAGAATTATGCGGATAATTTAAATGTTCCCGGCATGCTTTTATATTTCTGGATTGAAAAGAGAGAGTGACTGTTGGCTTGCTCCAAGGCTTGTGAGGAATGTCACAGGCGTTCGCCGCCTTCATGACTCATACTCTGAACTTCATCTCCATACTGTTGTTGTTTTTCAACCCCAGTCCACTTCCCTTTACAGAGGAGCGAACCCATGAAACCAATTACTGCGCTGTGGTGCAGCCGTTGGAGTCCATGAGGGAATATGAGGGGGCAACACGAAGCAGGCTAGTGAGGCCGAGCATGCGGGGATATGCCGAGGGGGGGTTCCTCCAGTGATGCGCATGAGTCATCCTCCCCAGGGCTGCCGGGCTCCTGACATCACAGCGGCCTTATTAGAGGAGCAAAGCAATTCCCCCTCAAGCTTCCTTGTCGGCTGATGGATCACGGAGGAGGGGCTCGCAGCACAACACTTCGGGTGACTGACAGCATGTAGTCGAGCCCTGAGGTGTGTTGTTATTCTGAAATGAAGAGGCAGGTGTGTGTGCAGCGGTGTGTCCGTGTGCATCAGTGTGACACGGAGAGTGCTTTTAGTTGCAAGGAGAATAACCTGTTAAGGAGCCGGTCGACGTCACGCCCTGACCGGGCTCCAGGGCGGTCGATCGTGATGCTCCTATCTCTTTTTGCTGAGGGGTTAGTCATGCTGTCAGGGTGAGGATGCCCAGCAGGCACGTAGGCGCAGCCCCCCCCCACCCTCACCTCACGTAGTCCAGCCTGTTCAGTCCTTGAACACACAATCAAGAAATCAAGAGCCTGGATGGGAATTGCACGCGCTGTGACCTGTGAGTCACCCAGACAAAAGAAAAAACCCTCGAGAGGTGTCAGGCGACGGTTTCTCGTTAGCAGATTGTTGGCCATTTAAGCAGCAAATCCAGCAGGATAAGGGGGAGCTTTGTCACTTGGAGAGGCTGTTTGAAAAGAGTTCTCCATAATGGCTGTGAAGTAAAAAGAAAAGAAAATAGGCCAATTATGCCATTTTCTTCAGACTGGGTGCCATGATGTGTAGCAGCGGGGAGGTCATTTAAAGGCCAGAAACTCCCTTTGAGACCCATTGTGACTCCCGGCCCTTAGCACGACTGATGTATGCAAACATTATCGTGTAGTAGGCAGTAGACATGTCACTTCTGATTTTTGATATACTCTCCACATAAATCAATTTTTGTGCTCAATGTATTTCATTCTGTCGTTTGAGCATCTATTGAAGTGTTTAACGAAGAGTAGAACAGCTTAACAAGATAACAGCCGCTCCCTGTATCCCATTTACACTCCCATAAATACACTGCCTGTTTAGCAGGTGGGGGAGACAGGTGGACGGGTATCATTGTTACTACATTATGATGGAAGGCTATGGAGTATTCTGGAGCATATACTTCATGCTTATTGTTTCTCCTGTCTCCCTTAGGAAGATATACTAGCATGTCAAGTGTAATTCCACCTTCAATAAAGCAACTCTCCTGTATCATGATAACCATAGAAGCACCAGGAGTGTTAACTCTGCCGGGGCTTTATTACCTTCATCCTTGCTTGTGTCAAAAACCCGTATTATGATTATTTTCATGCAGTGATTCACCAGGTATTTAAAAAACTGTCAGGTAGACTGTTATATGGAAAACCGTAGTTGACAACTGCTTCCATGTTATAACTGGAAGCCCATTTAAAGCTCAGTTTACCAACAACCATGGCTGCTAATTTGATTAGACACCAATTTACTATCTCAACGAAATTATCATACACCACCTTCTCACATTTAATCTTTCTTTATCATGTCTCAAGACTTGTAAGTGAAGGCCTGTATCCCATGTATTGTGTCATTTTAAAAGAGAATGGCGTAACCGTTTACTGAATTTCGCTCAGAAGAATGAGAAATGCCTTGCTATAAATAAACTTGCCTTGCTTGCTTTCCGCTGCGATCACATGTTGTTAAAAATATTTTCCACCTTCGAACACCCTGAGGATACTTTAATTACATCAGCTATGCTCAAGCACCGGGAAATTAATTTGCCTCTTTTTGTCGCCTGTATTACACAGATTGCAACGGAGGTGGACAGGAAACATGTGGCGAGCATGGAGGGCTGACAGGAAACAAAGGTCTCAAGACCTCTACAAGACATGGTACGGCATAATCGATTACTGCACTGTACATCAAAGGGGTGACACAAACCTCTGTCTGTGTAAAGCTTCTACAAGATATGTTCTGCTCCTTTTCATACTGGATATTTAGAGAGATCATTGACAATAAATCATGATAATAATTAAGTAGCATCTTTCCGTTACTCTAGCTCTCTGACATTGTGTTCTTAGAAATGTTTGAAAGTACAACTGGACTGCTAACTGAGCGACAGTGCTGTACTGTGCTGTTGGCTGTGTTGTTTTTAGGGGAGACTCCTTCTTGTTTCTACTATGCTTTTATGTTTTGTGAGCAACAATTGATTAAATCTTAAATCTGTAATCCTGAAAGCTTTAGACTCTCAATGGGGTCAAATGCTCCTTATACATTTCATAAAGAGGCCCTGAGTTAAAATCGAAAACTTCTTCAAATTAATCAAAAAGATAGGTTCAGCCCTCCTGAAGAACATAAACAAGTATGAAAGCAAAAGTTAAGCTACATTATTGCAGGCAACTGTGGCTGTGAGGGAGTGCAGTTGTCTTTCAATCCGAGGGTTGTGGGTTCGATCCCAGCCCCTGCAGTTAACATGTGGATGTATCCTTGGGTAAGATACCTATGTCCAAGTTGCTCCGATGGCATGCCCAGCAGTGTTTCAATGTGTGTGAATGTTAGATTCCTTGAGTAAGTGGCAAATTGCTCTATAATGTGGTGTGAATGATGACTTGTAGTATGTAAAGCGCTTTGAGGGGTCGTAAAGACTGGATAAAGCACTATATAAATAAATACACATTTACCATGATCTATGTATGTATGAGACATAGATCAGCCATCACTGTGATGTACAGTGTTGCATTTAGTTGTACACACAAAAAGTTCCACAAACAGTCGTGTTACAAATGAAATAGCACAGCTAGGGCGAGAAGTTCAACATTTGGCTTTTTTCTCACATTTGCACAGCTTGCCAGTCCCAGTGTGATGTTGGTGGAAAAATCTGATTGTCGTTTCGAAAAAGTAAAAAAAGATTAAGAACTAATAAATAAATCCAAAGTAGGAAAGGTGTGGTGCTGGGTGTTTCATGAGATATTCAAACTATTCATCAAACACTTCTCACAGGCAGTACTGGCAGCTAAAATGACACATCTAGTGTGTGGGGAATGGGACAAAAATGGCAACTTTAAAAGCATTTGGTGTCTATTTTTAGTTTACTGCGGAGTATGTCCTTTGTTTTTTCCATGTGAAAACCAGTCTTTGACTAAGTGCTTCTTCTGTTCGGGTTTCCACCTGCGTGTGGGACTTCTAAAGCAAAGAAATGTAAACGAGCAGCAGCAGCTAAAGGTCACAGGGTCAGAGCCGATATGATCAAGAGTTTCATACATGACTAACAACCAGCGATAACTAGCTTCCTGTCTGTTCTCGCAGCGTGACAGACGGGCAGCCATGACAAATGTCGTCCTGCGTGGTCAAGTAGGAAGGTTTCTGTCTGCAGCCCCCTCCCCCCCCGTTTGCTGAGCATCGTCTCTTTAGATGCGATTGTTGCACAAAAGGGAAGAAGCACTTTGCTGATGGGGTGATGTGTTATTTCCACTGTCCTGCTCCAAGCACACACACACACACACACACACACACACACACACACACACACACACACACACACACACACACACACACACACACACACACACACACACACACACACACACACACACACACACACACACACACACACACACACACACACATACACACACACACACACACACACACACATCCACATTGATATCAGCCACTGACACATGTATGTGACACACACTTCCAATGTGCTGACTTGGTCACGATGTCACTTGCCACACAGACAGGCTGCCCTTGTTGAGCCCTATTTTTGTCAAGCTGTTGTGTAAGGCCTGTCGACTTCCCTTTGTCTTTTAGTTTATCTGTCTTTCTCTTTTCCTCCTACATCCTCTTCCTCTCTTTTCCCCTTCATCTCTCCCTCTCTGACCTGATTTCCTCCTCTCCTTTTCCACATGTCTGTGTCTCCATCTCTGCGTCACACAGTGTGACCTGTCGCCTCTGGAGAGGTCACCACTGCACAGCTTCTGGAAGACGGCCGCAGGGAGTCATCCTCCTTGCTTCACTTATCCTTGAATGTGTCTCTCATTGCTCCATCACTCTTCTTTCGCACTGAATGAATCTGGGATAGTGAAGCATAAGAGTGGGCACACTTTCAACTTTCTATAGTTTCACAACTGTTTGGATCTATCACTACAAACATTCTAAGGCCCTACAACAATTGAGTCTCGCAGGAGAAATGGGACCCAAAAAAAATGCAAACCTCCCTGACGAGGTGGAGGAGATTAAGAAATCTCTCGACTTCTTGTCCGCCGAAATCAAAACAGTCGCGGCCCAGCAAAATAAAATCATGGAGCTGATGGGAGAAATACAATCTCTGAAATTACAAAACATTGAAAAGGACAAACAAAATCACTTTTCTGGAGAATCGAGTGGCCGACCTCGAACAATACACCAGGATGAACGATCTGATTATCAGCGGCCTGAAGACCAAACACCGGAGCTATGCCAGGGCGGCAGTGGCCTCAGAGGACACCGCTGACAGGAGAGGGGGAGCCGAAGCTCCGGAGGGAGCTGGAGCAACAGGTGCTTTGCTTTTTGGACAGCAAGGGCATACAGTATCTGTTGACAGCGGAGATATTGAGGCCTGTCATGCCCTGCGGAGCAAGAACACAACAGCCACACCAGCAGTAATAATCCGGTTCATCAACAGGAAAAATAAATATGCACTCCTCAGACAAGGAAGGAAACTAAAAGGGACCAATGTTTACATTAACGAACACCTTACGAAGAAGAACGCGGACATCGCAAGGTGAGCACGTATACTAAGCAAACAAAACAAGATTCAAGCAACATGGTCGACAAATTGTAAAAATGTTATCAAACTAAATGGATCAACAGCAGAGATGGCGAAAGTGCTCATTATCCGGGAAATCACCGAGCTGGATCAGTTTGAGGAATGAAACATCAAAATCAACATAAGGTAGGCCTAACTGAATAGCTACACACTGAAATGAACACACTAATAACACCCACCCATGATAAGCTTGGACAAAAACCACTCACCTGCTGAATTTGAAAAACTGGACTTGAAATGTTTCAAATACACGGAACATAAATCATAATAAGACATTGAAAAGGATATTGACCCTGAAAATAATTTCTACAATAACATCCATAACCAATGTGAATACTACACAGAAGATCAACTCAAAATAAATGGAATAATGGATGGATCAATATCAATATTACGTTTTAATAGCAGAAGCCTCATTTCAAATGTATCAAAGATCAAACCCTATTTAAGGCAACTGGAGAAACAAGTTACAGCCCTAGCAATATCAGAGACCTGGCTTAGTGAGGAGCAAGCTGAAATTGAGGGATACAACATGTTTTTTACTAATAGGACACATTCTAAAGGTGGGGTGACTGCACTTTATATTAACAAAAGTTACAAAAGTAGATCTGTCAGTAATATGTATTTCGCTATAGACAACATTATGGAATGCATAACAGTAGAAATTGAAATTAAAACACCTAAAAACCTTCTGATAATCTGCGTGTATATAAAACCAGTATCATGTATTGACACATTTGAGAAAAAGTTAGCTGAACTTTATAACTACACAAGCAGCAAGAAAATGCTCTTTGTATGTGGAGATTTTAACATTGATTTGCTGAACCCACAAGAACACAATGCAACTACAGAATTTATTAATTCTATGTATAGCAACAGTTTATATCCTACAATCACACGACCAACCAGAATAACATCACACAGTGCAACACTCATTGACAACATATTCACAAATGTTATGGATAGGAAAGTAATAAGTGGAATATTAATAAATGACACAAGTGATCACCTGCCAGTCTTTGCAACGATACAGAACTGTACTATGATCAAAAAAGACACCAGAAAAGTCACAATTACAAGACACAAAACACCAGAGTCTGTTCATTCTTTTAAAGAAGAATTATCTAAACAAGACTGGAACAAAGTGTATGTACCAGATGCAAATGAAGCCTATGAATCATTTCTACATATTATATCAGGGCTGTATGAAAAACATTGTCCTTGTGTAAAGAAAATAGTGAAACAAAAATATGCTGAAAAACCATGGATCACCAAGGGAATATTAAATGAATGTAAAACGAAAAATGAATTATATAGAGACTTCTTAAAGAATGGATCAATAGAGGCTGAACAAAAATACAAGACATACAAAAATAAACTCACAAAGATAATACGATGTAGCAAAATGGATCATTACAACAAATTATTGGAGGATAACAAAAATAACATTAAAAACACATGGAATGTATTACATACCATTATTAAAAAAGGAAATGGAAAAGCACAATACCCAAACAGTTTTCTGTCAAAAAACGATACAGTAATTTATGACATGACCTCAGTTGCTGAAGATTTCAATGAGTACTTTGTCAATGTTGGTCCTTATCTAGCTGGGGAAATTCCAAATACTGGTTGTAGTGATGGTGTTGAAAGTAAAGATATATATGTGAAGGAAACTATATTCTTAAGAGGGACTGATGAAAAGGAAATTATTGACACAGTTAAAAAACTTAAGAGTAAAAGGTCTACAGACTGTCATGATATTGACATGTATACAGTTAAAAACATTATTGAATGTATAGCCAAACCACTAACTCACATATGTAATCAGTCAATACAAACCGGTGTATTTCCAAATAAAATGAAAACTGCTAAAGTCATACCAATACATAAATCTGGAGATTAACATGTACTGTCAAACTATAGACCAATTTCATTGCTCTCACAGTTTTCTAAAATACTGGAAAAAATCTACTAGACAAGACTAAATGACTTCATCACCAAACATAACATACTCTATGAACAACAATATGGTTTCAGAGCAAACAGAACTACCGGTACATCATTTGCAGTTATGGAATTGATGGAACACATTACTAAGGCATTAGAAAATAAATAAAAGAATATGCAATAGGGATATTTCTGGACCTTAAAAAAGCATTTGACACGGTTGACCATGAATTATTAATTAAAAAACTACAGAGATATGGCATTAGAGGTGTTGCACTATCATGGCTATCCAGCTACCTACATAACAGGGAACAGTACGTTGAACTACAAAGCCATAAATCACAACTACTACAGGTTACATGTGGGGTGCCTCAGGGCTCAGTCTTGGGGCCATTACTATTTATTCTGTATATTAACAATATATGTGAAGTATCAAAAACTATTAAGTCTACTCTGCTGTGGGGACAATTTAGAACAGCTATTGGTCACAATGGAGAAGGAACTGAGCAGGATGAAGATCTGGTTTGACCAAAATAAATTAACATTGAACGCAAGCAAAACCAAACTCATAATATTTGGGAATCGATCGACCAATACAGAGAAGAAACTCACTATAAATGGCGTCCAATTAGAAAGATTATCGGAAATAAAATTCCTTGGAGTAAACATAGACAATCAATTAAATTGGAAACCACATATAAGCTATATCAAAGCCAAAATATCCAAATCAATAGCAATTCTGAATAAAGCCAAATACCTAATTAATCAAGCTTCCTTGTTTATGCTGTACTGCTCCTTCATACTTCCATACATGATGTATTGTTTGGAAGTTTGGGGGAACACATATAAAACAAATACACATCCTATCTTCATCCTACAAAAAAGAGCCATACCAGTTATACATAAAACTACGTACAGAGAACCAACAAATAAATTGTTCATCAAACTAAAAACACTAAAACTACAAGACCTGGTTGCCTATAAAACTATTCAAATTATGTTCAAAGCCGCAAATCAACAATTACCTCATAATATCCAGGGACTTTTCAAACGGAGAGAAAGCATGCACATGTTGAGAGGAAACCACCCGTACGAACAAATGCCAAACTTCACTGCATCTCATCAAAAGGTGTTAGTCTGCGGAATAACTGTAATGATGCACTGAAATATTGTACAAGTTTATCTGAAAGTATTATTTAGGAGCCAAATAATTAATGATTATGAACAGGACCTGTACAATCCCATTTGTTGTTATTTCTTGTAATTGTAAAAGTAATTTCTTTCTGATAGTTTTGTCAAAAAGCAAACAAACATGTCACTGATGACGATGACCTAATATTTTATTTATAAGAAAAATATATGCTAGAGGGGGTAGGACCAGAAAAGTTTTTTTAAGCTTCTTCTTGCCCCTGTTGAACATGACAGAGACTATTTGAGAATCTTTTTTTTTTTTGTTGTTATTATTAGTTTTGTTGTACTTCGTTATAATTATTAATTTGAGTGAGAAAAAAAAAAGGGAAAAAAAGAGAATATATATATATATATTATTGTTGTATGTTTTTTTGTTTCTGACATATTCAATAAACTAACTAAAACAAGTCGTATGGATCTAAGAAAAGTCCTGGCTTCTTATTCTTCTCATTGTTTTTGACTCTACAAAAAATATCTTATAATTTAAAATTGGTCTGTTGAAGTTCCGATAAGGAGGGGAACCTGGTAGGTCAATGGGTCAAACGACTGGTAAACATGTCCCTTGTATAACCAAAAGTTACAAACAAGCTGTTGAACTAGTGTAGCATTTAGTGGATATAGACAGAGATATGTCCATTGGGAGTTGGTGGAGACCAAATCAGAGCTAAAAGAAGACTGAATTTAAATGTTTAATTCTCCATCTTGAGACATACAGTACACAACTTCAAAAGTTGCTTGTCAGTGTTAAGCCCCTGACACACCAACCCGATTTTGGGAGTCAGAGGCCGTCAGAGGCAGTCGGGCATTCACGGCGCCCTACTCAGGTTGGTGTGTCCCGCACCGTCGTCTCTTTACGGCAAAAATGTTCACACCTCCCGCGGCCAATTCAACTTGTTGAATCAGTAGACAGTTGGCAAAAGAAAGTCGGCCAAAGAAATCACTCTGATTAGTTGTTACCTCTTTTGAATGACGAGTACACACTACAGCTGCCTGCTGGTAAGGACAGTTATTGCCACTCGTCGACTGAAGTATTTGCGGTGTGTTCGTAGGTGGGCGGCGTAGCCGACGCAGGCGAAGTAGCGGACGTCAAAGTCGGGACGCGTTCTTTTGTCTCAGGTTGGTGTGTAGCGGCCTTTAGTGTTGTATTTCCTGCTTGTCCCTCTGCCCTCGAGTCCTCCAAGACTCAACAAATGCAAGTTTAAAGCAGCCCGACAGGAGATTGTAAACAATAACACAAGTGATTTACAGAATGATGAACCACTGCCATGTAGCAAGTATTAAGTTGTCTTCATACCTATCAATTATTATTTGTGTTTATTTCTTTTAGTTATCCAAATTTGATACATTTTTCTTTTAAACGAGACCTGGCCAATATGTCTGTCTCTATCCGTTCTCCATTGTGTGAACGGATATCCTCCAACACAAGGTTTATGATCTCTACGATAACAGAAATCTAACTTTTCTATCTATGTTTCTTTCTCTGCATGAGTGTATACTCATATGCATACTTTTAATTGTAGAAGTCAGACTGCTGAGGCGGTGGAAAGCTCTGCGGTTTAGAGGGCATGGCAGGCAGAGCGTCCTGAGCCAGTCGCAGCAGCTGCCCTGGAGATGTCTCAGATGATAATCATCCACACTCATGTTGTTGAATCAGACTTTCAGGGCTTGGCAGGTGATGTGTCCAACAACGAGCCTGTTGGAGTGTCAAACATATCATATCACATAGCTTCTCTTCCTTCATTAAAGAATATTTAGGATTAATAGAAATGTATTTACCGCTAATGCTAATTACCGATGTTTGTTCTGCTTAACACGTGATAGTTTTTTTATAACCTTATTTTGATTCGAATCCAAAAAAGTTAACCATTAACATTTGGTCATGGGTAGCGACAGCCCTACTGCCTCACACCTGGTTATAGCGAGTCTGATTCACCGGTACTGCACCTGGTTTGTTTTTATAGAAGCAAATTTATGAATGTATCGCTGTGTTCGGGGTACAGGAGCGCGACAGCCTGATTACAACAGCAAATATGTCAGCGCTTAGACAGGACGCATCATGGAAAAACGTCAGCAGCACATCATCCATAAGGGTGTGTGTGTGTGTGTGTGTGTGTGTGTGTGTGTGTGTGTGTGTGTGTGTGTGTGTGTGTGTGTGTGTGTGTGTGTGTGTGTGTGTGTGTGTGTGTGTGTGTGTGTGTGAGACAGATCAAAGGCGCATGAGACGAAGCCAAAAGACATAGACAAAAAAGCATACACAGCAGAGAAAACGTGGTAATGTCTGATGAAATATACAGAGAAAGAGGGGGCTGATGACTCACCAGTGTCTTGGTATGTATGACAAGTCAGCGTTAGCCCCGCCATGCCTCCATCAGCCTCTCTTCCTCAGTATTTCTCTGTCTCCCAGGCGTTGATGGGTTCTTGTCATAATTACTAAAAGGCACTAGCTTCAGCGTGTACTAGTGTGTTAATCTCTCAACACATTTCTGTCCTTCAAAAGCTTATTTTGTGAATGAATTTGCCCAATATGTTAGTGTAAAACTCACAATTTCAGGCTAGTGCCTAAACAAAGATAGGATTGATAATGTTCTTCTAACACATTTTTCATTTATGTTAAAATAGTCTCTACATCCTCTCTCTCTCTAGGTCGTCCTCAGACGAGCCCTCCATCGTCGCTTCCAGTCATCCCGGTTCTCCATACATCTGGCCAGTTCATTAGCTCCTGCTCTCTACATCCCGGCAGCAATTAATGGATACAATTGACTGTTGAAATGACAAAAAACTGATGTATTTGTCTGATATTTGCAGCACATTAAAAAGACCATTAATGGTCTTTTTAATGTGCTGCAAATATCAGACAAAATGAAAACATTCAATGATTGAATGTTTTAATTTGGTCCGGATGGCATGACGCTTGTCCCTCTCTTGTTACAATTAGAGTGTGGCATTTTCTTTATTTTTCATTGTTTTTGGCCACGTCTGAGCCATGTCTAAATATTTTAGGATGTGCATAACGTGCTTTTGGGCTTAAGTGGGGAGAGATATATTACTTATGTAGTAAGGGTTTTGAATTGATACGCAACAGCAGCAGAGTTAGGCAGGGAATACACTTCCTTTTGAAAGGTACTGAAACCTGAGACAGCTCAAGGTAGAGTTAACCAAAATCACAAAAAACAATCATTTTCTCGCCTTTTTCTTTGGTCTATGGTGTCTGGGATTCCAAATAAACTATTTTTTGCATGTGGTGGTTTTGAGATACAGGATTCAGAAACAAACAAACAAAAAAACAAAGCAATTGATGTGAACTAAATGTAGTATGTGCTACTTTACCGCGCCGACACACCAAGACAAAGTTGGCTATGGGCTAATGATGGACGTCGGTGAGCGTTTAATGCTTTAGTTTAAACAGTGCCTTTGCCCCATGCCTTTGTACTTTGAATTACTAATACAAACTAACGACACTTTTATACAAAAAAAGTCAGAAGTCCTTGCGATTTTTTGGCCAAGGCTGGATGTCAGTTTGGTGTGTTTTGGCCTTTCAGCCCTTAAAAAAAATCATTTAAAAAAGGTTCAACACCAGAGTGCTTGCGAAAATAAAACCCAAATGAATTGCATGTTGTAGCAGGTTTTGTTCTGAGCCGGAACACTTTGTCAGCAGCAGCTTGCTCCACGCAGAGGACGGAGAAAGCAACAGGGATTCTCCTGTGGAGGCACTTTAAAAGTTTTCCTCCGCTGTCGCTGTCAGTGAAGGTGTCTGCCTCTATCAGCTTCATCGCAGCTCCAAACCCTCAATTAACATGCACAGCAGCTGACTGGTGTGATGATAGAGATGACGCTCATGCACGGATAATGACTAACTCTTCTTCTTCTGGGCCCTTAATCCTCTAGGATTGACTGTAATACTGGAGCACAAGAATAATAATTGTTACGTCAAAACCACCGGCAGCACTTACAGTAGAGGAGGAGAAACTGTGAGTGGAATACAAATTCAGTGCGTCGTGTCCGCGCTGCAGGTACAGAGTGTGTGGGTGTGTTTCCATGTACAATACTTGTGTGTGTGTGCATGTGTGTATGTAACTGTTTTGTGAAATTAGAGCTCATGCCGCGGTGTATTTTTGTGCCTTCGCTTGATTTCACACAGACGTTCCTTTGATATTTCATGCTTCCTCCTTGCCTTGAATCCTCAAAACAGTCGTGCCTCCCTCGAAAACATCAACAACATCATGAGCCACCTGTCCAATTAGACGTGAGACTGTGACAGTGTTAGATCTGGATGCCTGACACTCGGTCTCATTCACACCTTATCATATCACACTCGACCACTAATGAGAACTCGCCGGGGTGACAGTGCTCATGATGATGAGGGAGTCACGTTGTCTATCTGCCTCTGATCTGCACTGCTCTGCTTTCTGTCCACCCTGATGCATGTGCTCCCTGACTGTGGTCAACAGGAAATGAGGAGGGGTGAATCACACTGGTGGCGCTTCAGTGTCCTCACCACACACACTAATAAAGCCTTTGTGACAGGACTTGATGTGCTTACTAAAAAGCATCCACTTCTTCATGTTAATCACTGTGAGTGGAGGAGTGAATTATCATTATTGGAGTTCTTTATTTCTACTCTGCCTACAGGAGCACTCAATAAGAAATGTGTTTGTCTAGACAGTTAATAGAGATTAACAGGAGATACGAGTATGATCAGCATATGTTAGCATCACAATTAAAGTAAATGCATTCCATACCTTAAAAAACATTTAATCCATTCAACTATCAATGTATGTCATGGTACTCCTGGTGTGGCCGTTCTCCGCATGAACTCAACAACCTTTATAGCTAAAATTATATATTTTTTACTTTACTAAGAAACCTTTTGGGAGTCTTTTGTTGTGGAACCCATCCTTTTCCTGTTTCGGTGATCACACATTCAAAACAAAAACAATTATCAAAATGCAAACGATAAAATAATGATACCACCAAAGGGTTGTATTCAGCTTAAATGTTCACATCATTCCCGAGCACAAATACAGACACTTTGGAAATAGATGCTGCCTTTTCTTTGAATGAATGGGCCCAATTTTTTTTGAAAGCTTCATTGTTGATGAAACAAAAACTAAAAGTTACATACAGTGCAAATAACAGAATAGCCATTTTTAAAGCACAACTCCCAATTTAGACCTGTGTTAACAAGCACCTTCTGCTCTGGTTGAAAGGACAGAAAGGAACCGAACAAGCCCATTAGGAGTCAGTGGCCATGTCTTTCTAGCCCCCCATAAACAACCCCATGGTGCACACTGAGCGACACGAGCCTGAGTTGATGCGCAGTTTTTGTTACGAGGAAGAATACACAACATTTTGGGAGGCGAGAGGCAGAGGATTGAGGTGGGGTGATGCTCAGAGGCAGCTTGTTGTTTTGGAGGGTCAGCTGAGACCCCCGGGTCAAGTCCTGTTGTATCAGCCAATTTGAGGCGGTGGGTCACCCTGCCATCATTCCTCCTTTATCTGCTGTTTGAAAAGAAGTGAAAATAGATCTGTGTCTTGGTGTTTTTTTGCATGTGCGCACGTGAGGGATTTAACAAAAGAGTATGAGTCACCCCATGATTATATTTTTAAGCTTCTTGGTGTGAGCTTCTTCGCTCTTTACTTCTTCTTAGTTTGCTTCATATTTTTCCTGATGCCCCCCCCCTCTCTTTCTAAAAGATGATGCTTCTTACTTCATTCTTCCACCATCTGTCCTGCTCTCTCTTTCTCTTTGTAACTGTGTCAGTGCCCATAGACTTCTCTCTCTCTTTCTCTCTCTCTGTCGGTTACAGTGGGTCATGACCATTGGACAATTATATATTTGATGTCACCATACAGACCTTTAAACAGTGACTGTATTATACATTATAAATATCTTATAACACATTTGTTGCATATATTCTAACCTAACACAGATGTTTTTTAATTTGTTTATGTCCACAACTAATGTTCTTTACTACAATATTTCATATCAAAATTAATGTCATTTACAATACTTCTGTTCTTGAACACACGTACAAACACACATCATAATCGTCACGGCTGCCAGACGTTGATATTCAGCCAATTCTAGTTGTATGTCAGCCAAACACAAAGCCACTGAAATTAAATTATGAGGCTGGGTTCTGTTGCCTTATTGGACTTATCATAACACTTGTAAGTATAAACCGTGACGCCAGCAGGCAGGTGACCTGTGATGATGTCCCTGATGACTTTGTACCAAGCAATGCGAAGGAGACAATAGAGGTGGTTGTGCTGTGTGACGCTGGGTGATGCAGCTACAGTTTGACATCTATGAAAACACTCACGTCAAAGACTCCAAAGAGAAACTAAGGAAAATGTGTTCATCCATTTATATGTGTTGCTCAAATATCCATATTTCATGAGGATACTTTTTGCTCTGAAATATAATCACAAGGTATTACTTCAAAATCTATCTAAAAAACACATTCCCTCTAACTCAGGGGTGTCAAACTCAAGGCTGTGGGCCAAATCCGGCCTGCAACCTAATTATATGTGGCCCGCAAGAGCTTGCAAAGAATACAAAACGTTTATTATATAGACCCTCCAGAAAAACCCGGGCTAAAACCTTGATTATGCGGGCTAAAATCCTTGATTATGCGGGCTAAAACCTTGATTATGCGGGCTAAAACCTTGATTATGCGGGCTAAAACCTTGATTATGCGGGCTAAAACCTTGATTATGCGGGCTAAAATCCTTGATTATGCGGGCTAAAACCTTGATTATGCGGGCTAAAACCTTGGTTATGCGGGCTAAAACCTTGATTATGTGATTAAACATGCGGGGGTTTTATGTGGTGAAATTGCGGGAAGTTGCGAAATATGCGGAAAATTGCGAAAAAGAATCGATTTTTTTAAAATATTGGGCTGTCTTATTTATTCTCCCTCACACACAACCTGCCACTAACGTTAAACTCCTTTCCTATTCAATTAAACACACTCAATGTTTATTTATTGTAAAAGCAATTTGGCTATTTTAATCACACTCTGTCTCTCTCTCTCTCTCTCTCTCACACACACACACACACACACACACACACACACACACACACACACACACACACACACACACACACACACACACACACACACTTCTCCGCCTCATTCTGTATTCATGTACTCGTTCGTTATCTTACCAGCTTCAATCTTGTAGGCTACTCACTTCGTTTCTTGTAGCCCTCGAAAGGGTTTTGGAGGTTGATGCCTCGGTGAACGTGAGTTGTTTGGCTTTCTTGTCCGCAGCAGCAGAAAGCATTTTCGAATGTTTGAATGATTCAAAGTGGGTCGTCACCGTCGATTTTCTCTTATGCTCCAACACACAGTTGCACGGGGTGCAGAATAGTTTCCCCCCACTTTCGTGAAAGACATCGGGGTACTGCTTTGCCCGGTCTTTAGCAGAAATGTTCGTCGGTAAATGAGATGGATCAGATTTTTTCATCTTGGTGTTTTCTCTCTCGTGTGAGTTCCACACGTTCACTCTACGGTGTTGTTTACCTTCTGTGATGCGTGAGCTGATGACGTTGCGTCATCATCATCACTACTTCACGTCAAGACGAGTTCACTTTTTTTTTTCTCAACTATGTGTGGAAAAATGCGGGGATTATGCGGCCTTTTGATAAATATGCCGTGTTCCTACTAGCTAGCTGCCATGCTAATTGAATGAAAAGAGCGTGTTTGAGATTGCCCCAGGTTGTTATAAGTCATTAACAGAACATGGACATTTCAATTGATGGAATCATTCAGTCAGTGGGACTCATTTTGGTTCTTCTGTGGTTATTTACATGCGTCACTGTGTTTAAGGTAGCCTACCTAAAGAATGCCATGTGCCGAATTGTTTCAACACAGTATCCCTTCTGTTTGTTTACAGCACATTACTAACCATTTACTATGGTATGAAATTGCTTAATCAGTTTGTTATTGTTTGGATGTGTGTCTTATATTAAGCAATGAATAAATGCCACGCAGTAGTACTAAAACCTCAGCCATAACATTCGTTTTCTTACTAAATAATCTTCATCTGTATGTCTTTGCCATGAGCATTTGATTGAAAGTAATTATTAAAGTTTTAATTCTTAATATTTTAGTCTTGGTCGACTTTGCGACAGACCATGGTTAACATGGAAACACTAACTGCGAGTAACACTACAGTAAACACGACTGGTAAATCTGTTCACAGTGCAGCCAAACAAACTTGCTTTGTTTTAGTCTTAGAAGAAAAAGATAATTATCTTGTATCTTGGCATCAGAATCCATGAATGGAAAAGTGTCTCTGCCACTATGAATATAAAATGCCAAAAATTGGATCAAGTTTGATTTCATAAAGAGTCTTGGATTGTAGCTATTAAGTACTTGAAAAGACCATCCACTCATATTTACATTTACGACGTGAAAAGTCAAATAAAGGTTTCACAGTTAGTAAATTATCATATCTGAAAAAGCCACCGTCGCTCCTCTTAGATTAAACATGCCTTTTGTGATGTGCGTCATCCAAGAACCTTTTGAAGACTCAGTTCATGTATTGACAGGGAGGCAAGAAACACACCCACATGCGCGCTGGCTCACACTCCCTCCCACTGTCATTCCTCACTATGTCTCTCACACATATTTGAATGTGTATGCACACACATGCTCCTTCTCACTCTGTCATACATACACTCACCTTTCTAAACTCACACATGCATAAATGCATGCAGAGCAGTCTTTATTAATGTGTGATTCAGACGAGGTCTTTGTATGTGAACACAACCCTCTGCCTTGACTTTATCCAATTATAATACCAATGTATCGGTACTTTACATGATGATGCACCTTCATACGCAAGCAAGTAGCTCAAAATATCAGCCGGTCCTTCATCTCCCACTATGACACCCAACACTCCTTGAAGGTCCCTCCTGCAAAGGCTTGGGAGGTTTCTGAGCAGTGGTGGTGACGATTATGGCCTTCACGAGCCTTCCTCCATGGAGAGACCGGAAGGCTCTCCCAGCTGGAGACAGCTGTAGCCGTTTTTGAGTGATGGAAAGGCTCTGGGGAGACGGTTGTTGCTCGGGGGAGACGGTTGTTGCTCGGGGAAGACGGTTGTTGCTCAAGGCGTCAGGGCAGGCCGTCTGTCTTGCCAAAGACGATGCTGAACAGAAATCCAAATCTGAGGGTGTGTATCTGACACACAATGACTGTGCTTTCGTCCAGAGTTACCATCTACAGAGAGACACAATTATGACTTATTATATCACAACATCTCTGGAGGAGGTGTTTGTTTAAGTCTCATAGAGGTTATCCAAGCCAATAGAGGAGAAGAAGGTTTTTCCTAAAGGTTTTTAAATTGTCAAAGAGAGCCCCATTAAAAAGTGTTTCTGGGCGTTTTTGCTTCAAATTGATGGTGTTAAGAAACATTAAGGAGAGGATTTGTGGGGAAAGAAAGGGTGGTATGGTAACCGGTAAATATATATAACCTTTTTGAATTCCTCCAAAACGATTTTGAGTTCAAAGATTTGGGATATTAAGAGCTGTTGCCAAACAATATAATTGCTTAGACTAATCTAAGAAAGGTGACTCATACTCAGGAGTGAATATTTCTTTTTAAGGTTCCCTTTAACAATTTAGAAAATCTGTATCTTTAGAGTATACTGTAGATTTTAGACCTATGAAAAATTGTGAACAAACTTAATTAAATAATAGCAAATAAGTCATTGGAATACCCGTGGGGAGAAAATGCTATTTTGGAGTCCTGTTAAAAGCAAAGAGCTGTCAGGGCTGAGTCACAGATCTCAGCCTCGCCCCTCAGCAGCACTCCCTGTGTTGTTAATGAAGGTGTCATCTATCCCGCAGGGTATGAAAGTACACCTGAAACTAAACTAAATACATGCTTTGATCTTTATTTATCTGGGGATGTTTCCAGAGCAGACTGTCTCTTTCTCAGAAATATGTCACCAAAAAAAGCTTTAGACTGTTCTGTGAAATGAGCAGGACAAATGTAAAATCACTTTGATATGAAAGCATTTTGGCAAAAATACCATACATCTTGTTTGTTAAACCCTTGCAAATGTTTTTATTTTAAAACTATGTTTGCTTTTTCTACTGATCGCTATGTGGAAGACTCTCGGAGTAGCAATGCTAAGCTAAGCTAACGTGCTACTGGCTGTTGTATCTAACAAACAGACTATAGAGTGTCATTGATCTTTTTTCTCTAATTCGCAGCAGGAAATCAAATTAGCAAATACATATTTTATTGAGAAAGTCCCTCTCCTTCCTGAGTTGCCCATGCGACACTGTTTCTGGAAAAAATATGAGTCAACGAAACCAGTCAACGAGAGACTAATCTTTTTTTACATCCTGTTTGAATTGAGCCTTGGATAACACATGTGATGTTCGTCATTTTTTTAAAGATGTGTTTTCAAGTCAAGTATATAGGTTATTTACATTTATAGTTTTGTTTTTAATTTTCAACTGCTCAGTGAAATACATCTCTTGTCACACTGTATGTGTCGCACAGACACAACCATTGCCTTTGCTTACTAGCTGGCCTTAGCTAGGTAACATGGCTATGTATCCATCCCGTACCAAAACCATCCAGAATTTCAACTTCACCCTTGACAGCAACACTCTATCCCCCCCCTCACATCCGCAACCTCGGAGTCATCTTCGACAGTCAGCTCAAATTCAATCAAATCACCAGGACGCCTCCTCACCCACACCTGCTCCCGAGATCACATCACTCCCTCCTCCACAACCTCCACTGGCTCCCCGTCCGTCAAAGAATCAACGTCAAAGTCCTGCTCATAGTCCTGCACAAAGCCCTCAACAATCAGGTCCCCCCCTCACAGACCTGCTGCACCACCACACCCCTTCCGAACCTCTTATCCATCCCCACCCGCATCAAGCACCGGACCTGGGGGGACAGAGCCTTCTCCGTCGCTGCCCCCTCCCTCTGGAACTCACTCCCACAACCCATTAGAGACTGCACTGACCTCACTACCTTGAAAAAACTTACAAAAGCTCACCTCTTCAATCTGGCTTTTAATGTGTGATTGTTTTTGTATTGCTTGATTTTTATTTGACTATTTATTTGTTATTCTTTTATTTTCACTATCTCTGTAAAGCGACTTTGAGCACCTGTAAAAGCGCTAACAAAATTAATCTATTATTATTATTATTATTATTATTATGTGTTACACTCTATTGTAACGTTGTGTTACCTGACAGTTTCAGAAAGCCAGCCGGGATTTGAGGAATGAGCAAGACTGCTTGAGAGTACATTATTAATTAAACTTATTTCAACACAAACCTAAAATCCTAAGTTCCCTATACTTAAAAGTTATATATGTTTAAATTCACAATGTTAAACCTGTGTTGAAGTCTATCAGACTAGCCTTCACATTAGGCTGTAGGGGTCCTGACCGATTGTATTAGGTGATGAGTTGTGAATGACGTTGTGTTGCATTTGAACCTGCCAAACTCAACAGTTGGCTTGGAAACCACACCCAGAAAAGTGGGAGAAAATAGATGGAGGAATAGGTGCTTTCCACTGGCTGTTTCACTTTCAGACCGGAATTCCCTTGACTCTTTTTCTACATTTCTCTCTTTCCTGAGCAGAGAACACAGTATTTTCGGATACCATGCTATTTTTTTTAGACACACCTGTTAGCGGCCACAGTATAAGCAGCTGGTGATGTTGGCCATATACTGATGTTCTGCCATCATAAACCCAGAGTAGGATGTTAGAACTGCATCTCCACTGAGGCATCGGCCAAATCTTACTTTAATTGGCACTTCTCGCTCAGAAGGGATCTGATTAGCTACTGTACATCATCCTCATCATCACGTCCTCTCTAAACACACTTTGGTAACTGGGTCGGCCGCGTGATGCGTTGAGCTCTTGGCTCGGGGCTGCAGCCTGCTGGGAGGAAGCAGCCGTCAGAGGAGTGCAGGAACAGATTTGACAAGATTACTCACTGTTGTCTCTGAGGCAGGCCTGTTTGCGCAGGATGTTGGTGGGTAAACAGGGAGAATCAGAGCGAAGAGTGTTGGGTCCAGATCCCCCCCCCCCCAACATCTGTTTCTACGCCCAAGGATACAGACAGTTGGACGGGGAGTGTTCACCGTGAGATAAGAGATATGAATCGAGTCAGTAACAGAATGATAGTATTAAGCAACCATTTTGAAGTATAGCTCACACTAGTATCCTGAACACTTTTGTGTTATGTCAAAATGTAAATGTTCCACTGACAAGTACTTTTGCAGTTTTCATTTTTTTGTTTAAATGAAGCAGGGCCCAAAACATCCTTATATTAAGGTTGGCTGTTCTTTTGTTTATGCCTGGAAGCCACCATAAGACTTTAAGAGAATAGATGAATTATACTTTAACTAGCCTGGTCCTTTTTAATTTTGTAATTGTTATAAAACAGTTCTTTCGCTTTTCTTATTTGTGCAAACTAAATATTAAGGCACTTACAGACGAGTTGCTATTTCTCATATTTCTCATTCGCTCACAGGAACTTTTTAGGCGAGGGAAATATTGTACTCTTAAAGATAGTGAGAGAAGACATTGAATGTTGACTTTCTCTACATTTAATCAATGCTTTTCAAACTTCACAAATAAATAGTCTGTTATTTTGGGATGTATTCTTACTTTCTGCGAGAAGCAATGAGTTTATTTCCCATGGAGGCTGCAAACTTTTATGGTTTAATATAGGGAAAGCTTCGAATAATAATTTAAGAATGCTCAAGTTAAATCTAGCTGTTTGTTTGGTTTTAGGCTTTCATGTTATTGTACCTGTTTACAGTTGTTGACTAAAACATTCAGCAAACTAATGACCGTGACCAGATGCAGATCATAGGATGTGTTATGTTTTTTAAATCATTCAGAAACTCTCTCAGCGATTCATGTGACTTCTTCTGTGACTTTCCACCCACCACGGTTTGAATTTGTATATTAAAATGATTTCAACAGACTACTTTGACTAAGCAAGTGTACAATAGGAAGTGACACTTCTTCCAGAGAAGCAGGATCTGCCCCAGGAAACCGCAGTCCTTCCTGACCGTAGATCAACAATGACATGTTTGTCTTTCACCACAGGAGAATTTAATGTGGTGGTAATTCCTCCAAACTAACCAACTCAAAGACTGGCTAATAAGACAACACGCTGACGAATACATGAAATGATGTGCAGAAAATATTTTCTCACTCATTTCCTAATCACACTGTGCTCACACCCAAATGTCACACTAAGATGTATGCAAACGATTTGACAGGAAGTTATGTGGCCACCATCACCACAGTTTCTCCTCTTATGAATGAAGTGTTCCCCTTGAAAATCACCGTTGATTCTGACAGGCCCTGAGAGCTTGACATGATGACTCAATAACACCCTGTGGCTTGAGATTCATCTGCTGATTGCGCTCAGTCACCACTGACCACATCCACTCAAACACGAATGCTGCATCTTCTGCACTTTGTTTCCTGATGAAAATACTTCAATTACCTTCCACTGGATCTCCTGTGACTTCAGTTATTACCCCTTTGAAACAGGTGTTCACAGTTGTAGAACGTGTATCTGATTATTTGTCAGATTTTCTTTTGTAAAGCCTTGAAAAACACAAATAGATAAGCAGTATAGCTTGTTGGAGAGCCATGTTACTGCTGGAGAAAATCACCATGATCAGGATTTTGTCTTAATTGTAAATGGTTAATATATGCATTCCCAAAAACAATGACTCTGCAGTAGTCATAGCTACTTATCTGATCCAGCTTGAATGTCAGTGATAGAAACAATATTACTACTCAGTGGAGTTGCTAATGTATCCCTTTTTCTGACACAATGTGACACGGATAAATATCCTGCTTTCTGGTTCCTGGTATGCATGTTTCCCAGTATTTAAAAATAACACTGTACTGTATATGCACTAATTTACGTAGGAAAGGATATAAAAAACTGAATGATTTTGTTTGGACTCATAAGAAAGCCCTGAAAAAGTCAATCGGAAGGATGACTAGCATTGCATTGGAAGCAGAATAATTGTATATACTTATCAATAAGAAGTTAAAATACCAGCAAATATGATCCCTAGCTAATTCAATGTACGGTAACTAAAATACTTCAATCATCTGGTTGCTATCTGTTAGGTTCACTGCAGGCGCTGATAAAAGCTGGAGCGTTTCCTGTTGTAGAGGAAGTACATGGCTGGTTCTGTGTCGCATGCCAGAGTGGGGACAGGAAGTTCGCTGGCCAACAGGAACCTGTTTCCCCTCGACATGCCAAACATTGTCCACAGTAATGTTTGTACGACCTTTCTAATCAGAGCTATAGGTGCTGAATCCACATTTTTCTTTTACACTTGTTAAATCATTAACCTGTCAATCCTGTTACTCATGTAGGGTGTACTCCTCACTGTCTTCAATGTTCGTATTGTTTTCATTATTATCGTAAATAAGTACAACAACTTATCTTAAAATGTGCAACCAAAAAAAAAGAAGAAGGAAAAGGAAGAACGTTTTTAACAGTTTAAAAAATATATTAATCTTTATTTCTTGTTTGGTTGCTTTTTGTGAAATTATTTGTTCTGTAGTTAATTTAACTGTTAATTGTTTTTGTTCATAATTTACAGCAGTACTTATTGTTGCCTTAACTTTTAACAGACAGATAAGGCCAACACAAAGCAGTCTTGTAAAAAAAGTTTAGTGGACCTTAACGTGCTACTTTTAGTGTCCAGTCTCCGCTCAAAAGTTTACTGTTCATAATAATCCAAACTTATGTTGTGAGGTGTTCTGAGCTTCTCTCTATAATGAGACCATCACCTGGTCATCTTGTTCCTTTTTAAATGATGACACAGATGTTGCATCTGTTTTAATTTCAGGGAAATGTATCTGCAAAACAGAAACTAACATCTTGTTTTACAAGGGAAGTACAGAAAACCGCAGTAAAGTCCAAGCACAGAAACTGAAAAAAAAAAGATTTTCACACGGTTCATTTCATTACCACAATACAACGGGGCATTTTGTGCAGAGAAGATAACCAACTTCCTTATCACATTAGTGAACTATTTAAAAAAGAAATCCATTCAGAACAGGTCTTACAAATGGAGCATGTACTACTTTATACAATTTAGGCCAACATACTTTACATTGTCTTTTAGTTGGTGGTTTACCATTTACAACATGCACTTTGTGATGTCAGACGACTGCTCCTTCATGAAGTCGGGTTAGGTGAATTTACCCAGAGTTTACATACAGGAACTGGACATTTTGAGATTTGTGTCCATGTAACTTTTATAGTAGGAGGTCAGAAATGTACGAGTTTCGATTTCTTACAAACTGGGGGTGTTGAGTTTAGAAGGTGTGTGTTTCTGAAAATGCAATACTAAATTGATGAAGTACTCCTTTCACAATAGTTTATGACCATAACTTTCAAGTTATCAAAACCAGTTTTTCATAAAAAACAAAAACCCAACAGTAACTGGATGTCTATTTAGTAAAACAAGTCTTCAGAAAGGATCACAAAAATAAATCCAAATAACATCAGCCTTTCACACATTTAAAGACCATGCCAGGTTGACAGAACCATATTGTCAAGGGGAGAACACTGAGGCATGAACTCAATTGCACGACTCAAAACTCAGACTCAGATAGCGTTTCAAAATAAAGACTTTACTGGAATTTGCACAGTAATAAAACAAGGAAAACAAAACCACTCTTTCGAGGAAAACTATAATGCGATCTATAGCATAGGTCCGTGAAAGGTCCGTGAAAAGGTCCGTGAGGTAAGCCGATACGTGGTCTTCGTGAGACAACGAACTGACAATTAACAGGAGGGAGCTAACACAATATATACACAGGTAAAGGGGACACAGTTGGAAACAATCAGGGCGGGGAAAATAATCAAGGACGCAGGAGACAGAAAAGGGGCGGGGAGCGTGGAGGCCTGAAATGAGAGGAAGAAATAATTAAGGGTATAGACATAAAGCATAAGACAAAGGGACATGACAACTCTAACATAAAGAATAAACTTTCACAATAAGTTTCTTGGACATGACAGTACCCCCCCTTCTAGGGACGGCTCCTGACGGCCCAGGCTCCTCTGAGTTGAGGCGGTCAAAATCCTCAATGAGGCTTTTGTCCACGATGAAGCGGGAAGGAATCCATTGCCGCTCCTCAGGACCATAACCCTTCCAGTCAACCAGTAACTGTCGCCCTCTACCCCTTTTCCGACTAGCCAATAGTGACTTGACCGTGTAAACCGGACCTCCATCGATCATCCGGGGGGGCGGGGGGGGTTTGACGGTGGGAACCATAGCGCTCTCCTTCAATGGTTTTAATTTCCCTACATGGAAGGTGGGATGTACCTTCATGGCCCTGGGAAGCCGTAGTCTCACTGAGACTGGGTTTATGACCTTGGTGATGGGAAAAGGACCCACAAACCGGGGAGCCAGTTTTCGGGAGAGTACGTGGAGGGGAAGGTCTCGTGTAGAGAGCCAGACTTTTTGGCCTGGCTGGTATACAGGGGCTGGTCGGCGTTTTCGGTCTGCTGCTCTCTTAACCAGTTGTGAATTCCTGCAGAGTATCTTCCTAGCCGCAGCCCACACGCGCCGACAACGCCTGACCAGAGCGTGGGCAGACGGGACCGTGACCTCCCTCTCCGTGGCTGGGAACAGTGGCGGCTGGTAGCCATAAACACAGTGAAACGGGGACAGGCCCGTGGCAGAAGTAGGGAGGATGTTGTGTGCATACTCAACCCAGGTGAGGTGCTCGCTCCAGGAGGATGGATTCTGGGACACCAGGCAGCGCAGGCAGGTCTCCAGTTCTTGATTTAGGCGCTCTGTCTGGCCGTTAGACTCCGGATGATATCCAGACGAGAGACTGACCGTGGCACCGATGAGGCTGCAGAACTCCTTCCAGAAGCGTGACACAAACTGGGGGCCCCGGTCGGAGACAATATCCTTAGGGAAACCATGAAGCCGAAACACATTCTGCATCATGACCTCCGCCGTTTCCTTAGCTGAGGGCATCTTTGGCAGAGCAATGAAATGTGTCATTTTGGAAAATCTGTCCACTACCGTGAGAACTGTGGTTTTACCTCTAGAGAGGGGCAGGCCAGTGACGAAGTCCATGGAGATCTCTGACCAGGGTCTGTTGGGAATAGGGAGTGGTTGTAATAACCCTATTCGCGACCTGGAAGAGGTCTTGTTTCGAGCGCAGATAGGGCACGCCTCCACATACTCCTTCACCTCCTTCTCCATGGATGTCCACCAGAAACGTTGTTTAACAATGAACATAGTTCTCTTGACTCCGGGGTGGCAGGTGAGCAGCGAAGTGTGAGCCCAGTGGATCACCTGTGGTCGCTCGGCCTCCTGAACAAAAATCCGGTTAGGCGGGCAACCCCTTGGTGCAGGAGCTCCAGCATTGGCACGTATTACCTCCTTCTCTACTGGCCAAGTCAGCGCTCCTACCACCCGGTTCAATGGGATGATGGGTTCCGGCTCCTTGGCTGCAGGCACAGGGTCAAACAGACGGGACAGAGCGTCAGGCTTGACATTCTGAGACCCCGGCCTGTAGGAAAGAACAAAGTCAAAACGGTTGAAAAACAAGGTCCACCTAGCCTGGCGGGAGTTCAGTCTTTTGGCCTTTCTGATGTACTCCAGGTTCTTGTGATCGGTCCAGACCACAAAAGGATGCTCGGCTCCCTCCAACCAATGCCTCCACTCTTCCAACGCTAACTTCACGGCCAGCAACTCACGGTTTCCCACGTCATAATTTCTCTCTGCCGGGGAGAGCTTCCTGGACAGGAAGGCGCAGGGGTGAAGTTTGTTGTCCTTCTGTTGTTGCTGGGAGAGGACCGCTCCCACCCCCTCGTTGGAGGCATCCACTTCCACCACGAACTGGCGAGTGGGATCCGGCATGGTAAGTATGGGGGCAGTGGTGAACATCTTTTTCAGCCGAGAAAAAGCCTCCTCAGCCTGAGGAGACCACACAAAAGGCACCTGAGGGGACGTGAGGACATGAAGAGGGGCTGCAATAGCGCTGAAGCTCCGCACAAAACGTCTGTAAAAATTAGCAAAGCCTAAAAACTGCTGCACTTTTTTGCGAGAGTCCGGGGTAGGCCAACAGGCTACTGCGCTAACCTTCTCTGGGTCCATCATAACCTGACCTGGGGAAATGATGAAGCCCAAAAAAGTGACTGTTTCCACATGAAATTCACACTTTTCAGCTTTGACAAACAACTTATTTTGGAGCAGTTTCTGTAGAACCAGGCGGACATGTTGTTTGTGGGTGTGAAGGTCAGGGGAGTAGATCAGAATGTCGTCCAGATAAACAAAAACGAAACGGTTCAGAAACTCCCTCAACACGTCGTTGATCATAGCCTGGAAGACTGCAGGAGCGTTTGACAATCCAAACGGCATGACCAGGTATTCATAATGTCCTGAAGGGGTGTTAAAACCCGTCTTCCATTCATCGCCCTCCCTGATCCTGACCAAATGATAGGCGTTCCGCAGGTCTAATTTGGTGAAAACCTTGGCTTCCTGAAGCTGCTCGAAAGCGGACGAGATGAGAGGGAGGAGGTACCGGTTTTTAACCGTAATGTCATTGAGAGGTGAGTAGTCGATACAGGGCCTAAGAGACCCATCCTTTTTGCCCACGAAAAAAAAACCTGCCCCTGCTGGGGATGAGGAATGACGAATAAGCCCTGTCTTGAGGGAGGCATCAATATAGTCCTTCATGGCCTCTTTCTCAGGTCCTGAAATTGCATAAAGTCGACCCTTAGGAATGGGAGACCCGGCAATCAAGTCAATAGCACAGTCATAGGAGCGGTGAGGAGGAAGAGCCAGAGCTTTGGACTTACTAAAAACTTCACTAAGGTCGTGGTAGCAGGAAGGAACTGAAAGTACATCCGGAAGATATATTTTTGGGACTGTATCCTGCCTAACACTCCCAGTGTTACATCCCCTGTCAATCTCTGCTACCTGCTTAAAACAGAGATCAATGCAATTCTTTCCCCACCCCTCCACCCTCCCAGATTGCCAATCTATGTGAGGGTTATGAAGTTTCAACCAGGGAAACCCCAAAATGAGTGGATGTTGGGCTGAGTTAAATAAGTGAAAAGACATAGTCTCATGGTGGTTATCATTACATCTTACTTCTAAAGGCTCCGTTTGGTGAGTCACTTTAAACAACAGCCGCCCATCGAGAGCACTCGCTTCAAGAGGCTGGGGTAGAGGTTTAGTTTTTATGTCCCATTTTTTAACTAAACCCCAATCCATAAGACTTTCGTCCGCCCCTGAGTCAATGAGAACACCATGAGTAACTACATTGTCTCTGATTTTTACCTGGATCCGGGTCAGGGTGCGAGGAGGAAAGTCAGAGGAAGAGATCCGGCTCACCAACGTACTCCTCTTCATTGGTGAGCCTCCTCTTTTACCGGACAAGCCGCTTGTGGGTGTCCGCGCTGCCCGCAGTAGAAACACAGACCTTCCTTGAATCGACGCTGACGTTCTGCCAGCGACAGCTTGGCGCGGCCCAACTGCATTGGCTCCTCCACGGAGCCAGGGGGCGCTGTTGTCCGGAACGCAGGTGGTGAGGGGTGACGGGGCCTCCAAGAAGAAGTAATATCCAGCGGCGAGCGTCTCCTCTGGAGAGGTGGATCAACCGCATCCTTGGATTTATTCCTTCTCCTCTCCGTCAAACGATTGTCTATACGTAAAGCCATGGATATGACAGAGTCCAAATCAGCGGGCAGATCGAGAGGCGCCAGCTGGTCTTGTAAAGAATCCGAGAGACCGCTGACGAAAGCGTCAAACAATGCAGCGGAGTTCCAGCCGCTGTCGGCTGCCTTAGTCCGGAACTCGATGGCGTAGTCAGCCACACTCCGCTGATGTTGTCGCAGCTTGATCAGAGCCCGAGCTGCTTCCCTGCCCGGCGTGGTTTGATCGAAGGTCTTCCTCATAGTGTCTATGAAGTTTTCCAGAGACCCGCAGATAGGCGAGCCTCGGGACCATTCTGCCGTGGCCCACGCTGCTGCTCGGCCGGAGAGATGAGAGATCATAAAAGCCACTTTGGAAATGTCCGTGGGAAAAGCAGCCGGTTGGTGGTGATAGTGTAACTCACACTGCACGATGAACGGCCGGCAGCCTTCTGAGTCCCCGGAGTACCTTTCGGGTGGAGCCAGACGCATGGAAGCCCTGTGCGGCTCAGTAACCCGGTTGGGATCGAATCCGGTCACCGCTGGAACCGGAGGAGTCGTAGGAGGAGAAACAGCCTGCAGGTGAGTGAGCACACGCTGAACCTCTGCTGCCAGTAGATTAACTTGGGTCGTCAACGATGTTTGTAGTTCCCCCTGGCTGCTGGTTAGATCCTGCACTCCCTGCTGCATGGTGGCCATACGCTCCTCTTGTTGCCCAAGACGTTGGCCCTGAGAACGGATAGCGTTCTTAATCTGATCTGAGTCGGCTGAGTTCATTTTGATGGTCAGTTCGTACTGTCAAGGGGAGAACACTGAGGCATGAACTCAATTGCACGACTCAAAACTCAGACTCAGATAGCGTTTCAAAATAAAGACTTTACTGGAATTTGCACAGTAATAAAACAAGGAAAACAAAACCACTCTTTCGAGGAAAACTATAATGCGATCTATAGCATAGGTCCGTGAAAGGTCCGTGAAAAGGTCCGTGAGGTAAGCCGATACGTGGTCTTCGTGAGACAACGAACTGACAATTAACAGGAGGGAGCTAACACAATATATACACAGGTAAAGGGGACACAGTTGGAAACAATCAGGGCGGGGAAAATAATCAAGGACGCAGGAGACAGAAAAGGGGCGGGGAGCGTGGAGGCCTGAAATGAGAGGAAGAAATAATTAAGGGTATAGACATAAAGCATAAGACAAAGGGACATGACAACTCTAACATAAAGAATAAACTTTCACAATAAGTTTCTTGGACATGACACATATCTATAAAAACACATTTACATTTGCTGTTCTTATGAGGAAGTCGATGTAGGAAGTCACAGCAAACTCATGTTCATGATCGTAAACCATGGTGTTGTTTACAGATGTTCATAACCGACTACCAACGCAGCGCTGCGCCAAAGTTGAATCATATTATCTCATAAACACATGTGAGTGTGCGAAGCTTCCCCAACAGCCCCCCCTTCCACAATGAGAAAAATCCCACCAAAAACCCAGCAATCAGCTCAGTGGAGTGTCAACGTGACCTCAGACAGCCATCGCCACAGTTCATCAGCAGCATCACTACCACGCAGACCATGGCAGCTGCTAATAAGAGTGTGAATGCGGGTCGGCAGCGGCTCGATGGTGACTCATCGGGTGATGCTCGACCGCCACAGCTAAACAAAATGGCCGCTAGCTGAAGGAAAGCTGTGTGTGTATAGAGGGAGGGAGAGGGTTGCAATAACATACGAGAGATAGCCAATTAACTTGAGCGTTTTAATGTCAGGTGGAATTGGCGAGCTGACAAAAACACACAGCAGGTGACTTTGGAAGATGAAGAGAGTGAAGGCGATTGGAGTTGACATTTATCAGGTTGGCAGCGCGAGCGACTGGTGAAACAAAGTGCAAGTTGGGAGGATGAGTCAAGAGGCAGGGTAATTGCCATCAATGGGATAAAATAAGCTTTTAAGGCATCAGCTGTCACCAGCCGAGTTTGTTGGTGGGGGTGGTCCCTCCTCTGACTCATTCAGTCTTTCATCCTTGCTTCTGTCGCTCGTGGAGGTGGAGGCTTATTCTTCTCATCACCTCACATATTAGTCAACCTGAAAGTTAGTGTTTTTAGGTGTGTGTGTGTGTGTGTGTGTGTGGGGGGGGGGGGGTATTGGTGAAAGTTTCAACCTTGTCTCCTACGCTCCTGCGACATTCATTTATATGCAAATATTCTGCAATAGCTCTTTATATTCAGTGTTAACAGTCAGTGGCAAAACAGGAGGTATTCTGACGTTCGTATATTGCAGTGAAAAGTAAAGGTGTAAAGGTAAATCTGAGCGTTAGTCGTTTCAGATTTGGCAGATTAGCCATAGTTAATTATTACTGGACGAAAGTAGGAAGACAGGTAAGATTGTTGAAGAACGACAAAGTCAGTGTTTGGAAGAGGCCGGGTGACCCTTTACAATTAACAATTCATATTGTCTTCTGTTATTACCAACCCTAATACCTTTTGTCCTGGCACATTTCAGATGTTAACCTAGAGTTATAGCTCTCCTGATAACAGTTGGGGTCTAATATATGGTCTTTTCCTGTCCCCAGAATTTGTAGATATAACTCCCGTCTGAAATCATTGGTGGAGTGATGAGTCCAGGAGGTCAGCCGTAAAAACCGGATTGCACACTATAGGGATGGATGACATTTATAGATAGATATAGATAGATAGATACGTAGATATACGTAGATAGATACGTAGATACGTAGATAGATAGATACTTTATTGATCACAATTTGGGAAATTATTTTGTTAAAGAAGCAGTGTGTTCAGACATAAAATACAAATACTGAAAAAGTGGAATAGAGCATTACAAATTAAATGAAAATGAAAAATAGTATATAAAATATAAACAATATAAAATATTCTGGATAATTAAATTGTTCTTAAAAAAGTAAAAAGTACTGCAGTAGCAGGAATATAGGCTTATACTTCAGGAGCATAGACATACTGTATACATATATGTATATATGATATACATATGATAGTATATAGCTTAAAGATATACAGAAAATTGCAAATTGTTTATGGTTATCAGGAAGGAGAAACTCAAACTAGGGAGCAGTGAGTTCTCTGCCAGCCAGAGGTCTTGTAAAGTGTTGTTGCAGAAGGCGGGACCACAGGGTTGTAATAGTGGCGGGTTCTTTTTTGGCATAGGAGCACATGACAGGTATGGGTCGGGCTAGTGGCTCACATGAGTGTTGTTCCACATAGGCCCGTCCCCAACCCCTAAAAGGAGACAATCAGAACGCCACTTTATAGATATTAACAGCCCTGCATTAATGTTGGAAGCAGGGGCGGATCTAGACAAATATTCATGGGGCGGCAGGAGAATTTGAGGGGTGGCATCCCCTGGCAGAAGTATATTCTGATTTAATCGCAGTCATATCAATCAATGTTAACTTGGAAATCCATAATATTGATATTTTAACAAAATAACATGAGGTGAGATTATTGTAGCACATCAGTAAAGCCTTAAATATAAATATATAAGGTGGCACACGTAATTTAATGAATTTTAACTGAATGTGTTGGTTTAACTCTTAGACCAGCAGGGGTACCAAATATGCAGACTGCTGCAATAAGTACATTAACTGTCTCATCGATGTGTGTCTGTATGAATAAGATAATATTAACAATCATATTATTCCTATCAGCTATCAATCACTGTTATGATTCACATATTTAGTGTTATTATTAAATAAACTATATTTTTTTGGAGGAGTTAATGATGAACGTTCCTCAAGATGCTTGCTCACCCTCCTTCAAATTTGAAAGACCAGTAATTACTATCATAATTCAAAAGAATCAAAGGAACAGTTCAGCGCCCCACAACTTCATTGCAAACAGTTACAACCTTGACAGTACATCAGAAAGAACAAACATTAAAGAAATGACTAACTGCATCAGTTAGGGTTAAAAAAAACTGTATTCAGCTAAAACATACATCGCTGCAGTTATTATCCTGTGGAATGCCCGTACCTACTGGCCTAGTTAAATCAAAGTGGTTACTTTTTTTTGGCTGGGCAGTGAAGTTTTACACACCGTCTTAATTGACTTTCTCAGGACTTGAAACTGTTTTTTGGGGGCAGACCCCCACAAAGAAGAAACATAAATTTACACATGTAAGGTCATCATCTTACATAGTTTATTATTCTCATCGACTCATCCGTGAGCAGATCATCAAGTTGGCATGTCTATAACAGCTGAATGTGGCGATTACCATCTTGATCAGCAAAACACCACACAAACTTATTAAGATTTAAAGCTATGGTGTGTTTTGATTCAATGCTGAGTACAGCCAAACTTGATAGGCTCTTCTTTGTCATAGTAGACCGCAAACAGTTGCGGCGCCAGAGTATTTGTGTTGGGTAATCTATGGTAGGGCTAACCCATACAGTGATGGGGCTCAAGTCAGTATTTGCAATGTAATTACATACACGCTCCCCTTGACAGTGAAACGCCATGCGTGAGGTTTAGATTATTTCCCTGTCTCAATCCAAATTGAACTGTATGAAATAAAAAGGCACATTTGTCTTGTAGTAAATAAAAAGGGCGACCTGGAGCCAATCCTGCAATTTCCCCACAGGTGAAATAGTTGAAAACCCAACCCCTGCAGGGGGGTCTGGGGGGATTTTCCCCCAGGAGGTTTTTTGAAATACTAACATCAAATACACATTCTGGTGCTCTCTTAAGAAGAAAAATAAATAAATATATATTACTACACAACGTATTTTAAAAAATGAATGCCATTTTAGTTTTTTGTTACTTTGTTCTGAAAGCTGAACCTGCTGCTCCTCACAGAGAGGAGAGGGAAGAGGCTGTGTGAATTACTTTACATTGTGGATAAGGGTGGATAGCCCCTATTGTTCTGTGTGTCAAAATGAAAGACAGCCCACACACCTATCAATCATCAAACCGTGGGGTCTTATAGTTGCACCGATGTATATCGAGATGTACTACAGCAAAAGTATTCTCCGTCGGGACTTCCTGCAACAACACCACGCTGTTATCTTGATTCTGATTGGCCAGAAGACATTATCAAAGATGCTCTATTGAGAAGACGATCACTACGTGACAAAAGTTTTCAAAACCGTTTCTAGTCTTCGGTATTTCCAGACAAGTGGCAACTGAAATCAATCTTACTAACTGCTGTCTGTGCAATTTACTCCGCGCGAGTTGGCAGACTTTATTTTGCTTACTTTAACATAATTTTTCATGGTGGGGCTAAGCCATTTATTGGTATGGCTGTAGCCTACCCCAGCCATACCCTGACCGCAAATACCTCATTCCTTCTGTCTACTTGTATCCGAAATGCTTCTCGTTTTGCGCGAGAAGCGCAAAACATAAATGTCCGATGAGCCACAACTTTTCTTTCAAAACAAAGCTGCCAAATGGGGTGGCAGCTGGGGTGGCAAGGCATTTTTCTGAGGTGGTAGCTGCCACCCCGTGCCACCCCGTAGAACCGCCACTGGTTGGAAGTTAGATTACGTAATCTAAATACAAAAAAGAAAGAAATGCATATTTCCATATTTATCTAAATTTAAAATAGATGGTTCTATTTGTTAGCTCATGAAATACTTGCGGAATCTTGTGTGTGAGAAAATGTAAGACTGTGCGGCTGTTCAAACCATGACAGGTGTTCACTGATTAAAATAAAGTTTCTATTTGTATTCCAAAATGAAATGCCACAGAGCTACACTGCTCCTTGCTTCCTCTTCTATATCTCAGACTGGAAAATACATTTATGAGTTTGGGTTGTCACCACATCAGATATTAGAATTTAAAAGAAATATTTTTGCAATTATTCTTATAATATTCTGGTGTCCGTTTTGACTTTGGGTAATTTCCTGCAACACTTGTCCGCTAGCATGTTGCACAATCTGCCTTTTTTCATGTATGGCCCTCAAGCATTGATATATGCTTAAAATGAATGAATTTGACAGAGATTCAGGATTTCCAAATACAATAACATTTTTAATTTATAGTGGTACTGAATGACTCTTCTGTTGTTACGTTTTGTTTCATATTTGTCTGATCAGCTGTTAGTATGATAGAGACTTTTACCATATTACATTTGTACTGTTTTGATACCTGCCCAGAGACTCCACATGGAAATTAGATAAATCTCTTTTCATTTGAGATTAATGTTAGATTTTAATTTAAGAAACCGTTTCTGCATGGTCCTGTTTAATACAGACAATGTTTAGATGATGATGTTAATGTTTAAAAAGCCTTAAACATAACCTCACAGAATTATGGCACACCGTTGATGGGCTCTTTAATTGCTTCCTGCTCCCAGATCCTCTCCAGGAATTCCTCTCGGAGGGGAAATGCCTCGCTTTAGTGTCGCCCCGCCCGGCTCCTCTGCAGGGAGACGTCTGCCTGCTCCTCTTTAATCAGTACCAGAGGCCCCGAATGATAACGGGCTTTAACTCCGTCACTGATTGAATTCAGGTAGGAGGACTCATTTCCAGCATTGATCGCTTCCTAAATGAACAGACACAACGGAGCCTTTCCCATCAAGACTCTGAGATTCACATTATAAAAAAGAAAAGAACAGAGATAACCTGGCCTGGAGTTTATCTACATCCACGTATATCGAGACAGGAACCGCAGCTAAAAGATATTAAGTAGCCATTAGCCTGTGTCAGTGGCTTGACTTTTAGGAGATGGGGAAATTAGCTTTTTGATCTTTTCGTTGACCTTTTACCAGGCAAATAGATTTTTTACAAGCCGAAAACAAACACAAGATTATGTGGCTGGTACAGCGGAAACGCAAATTATCTCAAGCAACAATTTACCAGCAGCCATTTGGACTCTCATCAGTGATCACAGTATGTGAGTCAGAATGAGACACTTTAATGCATTTCTCATTTTGACCTTCATGTGATTATCATTATAATGTCAGAGGGAGATGGGAGGAGGAAATAGGCAGTCAATTCACACACTTTAATCTCACTTAAAGCAATGTTCCCATTATTAATTATTTATGTTTGTGTTAGTTTAGGGGGAAAAAATGTGCCTCATCTTTTTCTAATGATATGACAGATTTGATACCTTCCTATTAAATGGACAAACACATCTCTGAGAGAACATGCCTGTACTTGTTCAGGATGGTTGGGTGGTGAGTCAATAAGTGATGGCCAAAATAAAGTTGAGTGTTTCTGCATCTCTAAAGTCCTATTCTCTGGGAAATCAATCAGTTTCAGTATTTCAGTCGTTCAGTTTCCCTTTCACACATAAAGCACAAAACGGGAAATTGCCTATGTCATAAGCACTCTCACACACTGGAAATACTGATTTGGATATGAGGTGTGGACCCTTGCTAGAGTGTAAGGCAAGGGAAGGCAAGGCAAGTTTATTTATATAGCACCTTTCAACACAAGGCAATTCAAAGTGCTTTACAAAAAATGAAAGACATTAAGAAAATGGCATTTAAAATCAGTCATTAAAAATAAAAGATAATAAAATAAACATTAAAAGAAAAAATACATGGATAAAAGTTAAAGGTTAATTTATGATGTGAATAGTTCAATTAAAAGCAGCGACAAAAAGAAAAGTCTTCAGCCTGGATTTAAAAGTAGTAAGAGTTGCAGCGGACCTGCAGGTTTCTGGGAGTTTGTTCCAGATATTTGGAGCATAATAACTAAACGCTGCTTCTCCATGTTTAGTTCTGACTCTGGGGACGGAAAGCTGACCAGTCCCTGAAGACCTGAGAGATCTGGATGGTTCATAATTTAGCAGTAGTTCAGAAATGTATTTTGGGCCTAAACCATTCAAAGCTTTATAAACCAGCAGCAGTATTTTGAAATCTATTCTTTGACACACAGGAAGCCAGTATAAAGACTTCAGAACAGGAGTGATGTGATCCACTTTCTTAGTGTTAGTGAGGACTCAAGCAGCAGCGTTCTGAATTAGCTGCAGCTTTCTAATAGATTTTTTCGTGAGACCATAGTCTCCTGGTGAAATTGTTACGTAAATGTGTGTGTCATCCGCATAGCTATGGTAACTTATTTTGTTGTTTTTCATTATCTGAGCCAGTGGTAGCATGTAGATGTTAAAGAGAAGAGGCCCCAAGATGGAGCCTTGAGGTAACCCACATGTCATATTTGTCAACTCAGATGTGTATTTACCTATAGAAACAACGTTTTTTCTGTCCTTTAAGTAGGATTCAAACCAATTTAGAACTGTTTCCGAAAGTCCCACCCAGTTTTCTAGTCGGTCGAGTAATATGTTATAGTCAACAGTGTCAGTGTAGGATGCACGACATGACGCTGGCTAAACTGTGGTCACGAAGTCCCTTTGTGATTTGGTAAAAAAAACTCCAAGTCTCTTGACGTTAGTTGTATTTGTCTGAGGATTTAAGCATTTTACCTTACTGACTGAATTATTGTCTGGCCAGAGTGTCTTTTATTATATATAGATAAAGCATTGGAAGGGGAGACAGACTCAAGCTGAAGTCAAACCTGGGTAGTTGTCGGTGAGGAGAATCCAGACAGAAATGTTTACAACTTTATTGGATTCATCATGGAAAATACCCTTCTTCATTACCATGTGATGTTTGTTTTCTTTTGGTTTTTCTTTAGACACAGTACAAGCGTTATCAACAAGCCCCCTTGTTGCTATGATTTCTCTTGGAGAATGAGGTTTATTTACACATGGGCTCATTCGGATGTTTTCACGGATTTAGTACCGGGGTAAATTCTGTTCGATTTCATGTTGAATGATTTGGATATTTTAAGTTCTAACATGCAGATCCTCCGGGTGATGTATAAAATGTATACAGTAAGGGTTACAGTGCATGTGTGGAGAGTGCTTTGGAGTCAAAGCCCCTTGCTTCTATCTGCGGAGCCCACAGCAAATTTGAACTCAACCAAGAATCTAAGCATAACAACTTCTGTCAGCTTGGATAAGGGAGCTCTCTGCCCGCTGTCCTTCTTTAGAAATGGAAATGACTGAGCGAGGGTACTCCCTGGAGATATTTCACTCCGATTCTCTAGTGCTTTGAATACGTTTCTGTGTCCTATCTATCCTTTGTTGCTCATCATTTCTGTCTCAGTGACTCTGGAACTTATTTTTCCCTAGGCTTACTCACCCAGGGTGTTTTGATCACCATCCCAATAACTCTCATAAACTATTGGTCGGGAGAAAATAAAATTCTTCCTGACATTCACACTGTTTTATGTTTCTGCCCTTTATCTTTCTCTCGTTTCGTCTCATAATGGTCTTTTTAATACCCTCCCATTTAAATGTGGTGATTATCGTTCAAAGGCTAAATTATTCTAGGACATAAGGTCCCTATTTTGTCTTGTCGATTGTATGTTTACTTTATTCATGAAGCCTAGAATCACAGATTTAGGCTAAGTACCATGAACCACCCACATATTCCAATTTGTAGTGCTTTGTCAATTGACATCCATTCATCACGGTTAATCCAAGGAGGTGACCTTGCAGTGGACAAATAGGATGAACGGCTTATTGATTAGTGTGAACAGATCAATTTGATTGATAGATTGCTTCTTTGAGAACACCTGTGTCCTAAATCCTTTTTCCCACAATGCAACACACAGTAGAAATGAAAGAGCCCCCCAGGGGAGATTGAAAGTACGGAAATTGTGCAATGACTCACACACTAAGTTAAAGGAGAAAAAACGTTTTGGCTAGTGTTTGAGTTTTCCCATGATTTGGGTTTTTGTTAATTTACTGACATTTACTGTCAGATGTACTTGTGTCCACAAATTAACAATTTATAGTAAATCATAGCATCAACAAAGATCCCTCTAGGAGAGCTACGCACACACACACGCACGCACGCACGCACGCACACACACACACACACACACACACACACAGACCCTTGACCTTCAGCTCTAGTATCTCTGATTCACATTTAATTTGTTCCTTTCTGTGACGACGGCCCTTCATCTTTATTTAAGTGTGCTTCTGGACTCACAAACACACACTCGCACTCACAGAAAAATAACCTTCACATTATTCATATATTTGCCAAGATTTTAGGTATGTTGTCCAATAAATGTGACTCAGCATATACTATCATGGGCCAAGATTTCCTGGTTTCCAAACTCACTTTCTGAAACATCAAGGAACCAAATACCTCCCCTCCCACTGACATTTCAACACTCGGATGTTTTCAGTTAGCATAGTGTGTCATGGGCAAAGCAAGTACAAACTTCTCACCATAGTTTTATGATATACGGCCAATATTTCGACCAGTATCGGGATTGGCTTAAAAACCTGTTAAACCCCATGCCCCCGCCCCCGGGGAAAAAACACAACAATATTCACGAAACTGTGTCTCAGGGCTTCTTAACATTTAACAACTTAACGATTCAAAAGAGGTGTCAATCACCAAAATCGAACGATGGGTTCCAGAGATATGGCAAATACACCCAAATGACCCCAGAGGTGGGGTTTTTTTCCTAGACCTCTCTAAAAAGGTCAAATGTCACTTGTTTTGCATCAATCTTGATAAAGGGTACTTATTATGTGTTATAGTTTAGATTCCTAAAGCATTTTGTCTACTATCCCATCATTCAAGGGTGGTTTTCACTATAAGTAATGGGGTTTTTTTGGACGGAAACTATCATTTATATTTGTTTACTATGTTCAATCTGAATTTACTTTAGAATAAAAACATCTATATTGATTCTGACTCTTCTACATCCAACTCACAGATTTATCATTGCTTTGAGAAAAAAGATTATTAATTTACCCCTTTTTAGAAGTGAAGATATAGTCATTGTTCTGGGCATGTCATTTTCGAGCCTGAAACCTTAACAGGTTCATTTCAAGGTTTCGAGAGATCTGCCCAGATGTGGTTTTGCTTGTCCACTGCCCACACAGGCAGCTCCTTCACATGTGACTCATTAATTCATAAGCATAACTAAAGTATGCATTATTTCCAGTGTTGGGACTAACGCGTTACAAAGTAACCCGTTACTGTAGCGCAACTACTTTTTGCGGTGACTAATAGCGTTACTAGTTACCTATTCCCATTAAGTAACGCCGTTATATTTACACAAAAACTTGTATTTTTATTGTTATTATTTTTAAAGTAAAGTAAAGTAACTTGTTACTAGTTACTTTTATAATTTAGTAACTAATAAAGTAACTAGTTACTTTTTGAGAGCAGTAACTATAACTATTTTCTAGTTACTTTTTTTAAGTAACTTGCCCAACACTGATCATTTCAGACGAAACCATGTTGGCTCTGGTGTTGGGGGTTACATGCATGAAATGTAAAATGAAGACACACTTCTCTATCCCTTAGTAACTGTTCGCTCAGCTACATATTGGATGGTGATGGGCGGGCGGGGTGCTTCACTGCTTTGGAGATAAAACTGGACATCACAAGAGCTGTGATTGGTTGCTTGAGCTGCTCGAATTTTCTCAAACATACATTGATTCTCGTAGAGGTATTTGTCATAGTATTCAATTCGTTTTTCACCAAATGATTTTGTTCATCTTTATTGTATTTAATGACCATATGCTTTGGTCAATGCAATTTATTTTCAGTAAAGCATCTGTGATAGGTTCCAACTTGCTGTGATGGGTAGATATTCATGGCCAGATGGATTCTAGAATAATTCGACAAAGGAACAATGACATCATTAACATGAAATCAGTTTGTGTTTCTCTCTTTTTGATCAGAACTGTTCAGGTGACTCTTTATGACAGCCGGGATTCTGGTTTAGTTTATTGTCTTTTGAGGTGTCTACTCATTTGCTCTTAAATACGAGACATAAACCAATTGATCAAGGAGCAGTGGATCCTGATAATCAAGGCAGTGTTTTATGTATAGAATGTATCCCTCCCTGAGTCAGTTGGTTAAGGTGTAGGCCTGGGGAGACAAATTCAAAACGAGAAAAAAAAAGAGAAACTGAGAGTCAAATCTCCCACATGTTCCCTCCCTGTGTCACTGATTTGGGGAAGTAAGATGAAGACAGACAATGTATGAGTCACCGGGCCTGCCTCTCCCTCAGATCCTCTGAGCGATTGTTATTAAAGATTGGTATAGAAAGAGGAAATGTCAAAGCCCAGCTCACTGTCAGCTTACATTTACACCACAGTCTGTGTACAGCATCAGCTTCAACATAACCGTCTTGATTACAACCCCACAAACACAAGAACAATGACCTTTATTGTGTGTGTGTGTGTGTGTGTGTGTGTGTGTGTGTGTGTGTGTGTGTGTGTGTGTGTGTGTGTGTGTGTGTGTGTGTGTGTGTGTGTGTGTGTGTGTGTGTGTGTGTGTGTGTGTGTGTGTGTGTGTGTGTGTGTGTGTGTGTGTGTGTGTGTGTGTGTGTGTGTGTGTGTTATTTCCCACCCACTGATAATCATGTCATTGTGTACCCTGCAATTAAATATGATCAGTATATCAAGTGTAATATCAATCGGCCCAAATGCAATTGCAGGATTGATTGATACTATTTATAATGTTACTATCAACCTTTTCTTTACATTTACAGAAAGTACAGTATGGTATTGTTGATTGTAACTCTTGTAGTGGTGCTTTTTTTGGTCATCTATACACGTGTTTGTGTGTAAGTCTTGCTGTGTAGAACCAAATAAGAAAACGTCCCTTAAGCTACTAGAAACGTACCCCTTAAAGGAATACTTCAACCCAAAAATGTCAAGGTGTGTTACGTTTGTCAACAAAACTTGTATTTGTCCCGTGAGAAAAAGCTTGATGAATTGAAGTAAAGGGGGCCGAGTTTCACGACAGCAAAAAAATATCAAAACACCTGCTATGTAATCAAAGTCTCATTTATCGAGTGTGCTCACTACATTCCGAATACATGCAATTTCACTAAAACCTTACTATTCAAAACAGTCCCGCATAAACCAATTAGTATTGTTCACGCAGATTGTGAGAGGTTGTTTACGCTTGTTTTAATGTCGTTTTTATGTACTTAAATGCAGAACCCATTTACCGATCTACAAATGATCATTTTGGGAGTAAATTAAGAGACGGATCACGTTTTGTTCAGTCGGATAATCTCCACATGTCTACCCTACTTTTATAATTTTCTAATCATAAATCTATCGATCATAAATCTATTGATTAGATTTACAATTCGAAAATTATAAAAGTAGGGTAGACATGTGGAGATTATCCGACTGAACAAAACGTGATCCGTCTCTTAAATGTGTGTCAACCCCAGACCTTATTCCGAGCTATTTTACAAAATTCTATGGAGAAATTGCATTGCTTTTTTGTCGAAGGAACCCATGCGCAGCTTACTCCCGGGTTTTAGAACGCATCACTGTGGCACTCTATTATACTGTTTTTCAACAATACAATATAGGTCTGAGATATATACAAAACATGTCTCTGAAGTGTTTGGCTCTAAATACCAAACAGATCATGCCTTGTAGCATCCCATAATCCCCTCTGTTTCAGCCCTGTTTCAAAAGTGCTGATTCTGTGTCTGTAGCTTTAAATGCTAATGAGCTGTTGCTGCTGGCAAACTTTCAGACAGGTTTTTATATAAATGGATCAGGTGGATTTTACATAATAGGTGACCTTTAAAGAAAGAATCCACCCTAAAACACGCTGTGGAAAATCGGTTTAACTGTCCCCAATGTCTTTCTTTTCATTTTGTTGCTTAATGGTGTGATTTTTTTCTCAATTTCTGCGACAAACTGGCACCTGCCCCAAATGATAATATTCAGTGTGTGTGTGTGTGTATTTATACTTACTATACAGTGAGTGCCAGTAACGTGTGTACCTACTTCCTATGACGTGGGCACTCCCCAGTCGCCACTCATATCTATTACATCTTTCCATCCCTGCCTCTGTCTTTCCATCCACTGAGTGGGAGAGTGGCTGTCTCAGTGTGTGATGTGCTTATGTGCATGTGTGAGTACATGTGTGTGTTTATGAGTGTGTGGGTTGTGTGTGATTAAAGTGGAGCAGTGCAATCTGTAAGGCCTCACTGAGTTTAATTCCAGCTGAGTGGATTTGGCTTTGTGCCTCCCACACAGGTGCTGAGAGGGGAGGATGGGGGGACAGGCCGGACAACAGGGGATGAGAGAAGAGGGTGGGAGTAAAACAGAAAGAGAGAGACAGGGGCGGGGGGCAGACAGACAAACAGAGGGGGAAGAGGCACAAGCAGGAGTGACTCTTAAATTCCGGTCCTTAGAAAAAAAAGAAAAAAAAATGGCTTCCCAAAAAGGTCACATTCTATGTTTTAATCTTGTGTATGTAGATTGTTAGGTAAAACCATAGCTGGTTTGCAGCCACACTACACTTCCCAGGAGTAACACATTCCATACTTAACTACATGTCAGGACATATTTCTTGTTTTTTAACAATATTTCTATATTTCTATTATATTTTAAGTGTTGTGTTTGTTGTAATAGTTTGGGCTTTTTTACATGTATTATTCACTGTTGACTACGATCCCCCTCTGTATCCATTTCGTATTGGACTGTTTATTTGGTAAGTCACATTAATGACTGAAATACTAACAAATAATACACCATTGTCTAGATTTTCACATCCATGTGATATATTTCATATTCACAAGAAATCGGGGAAGACTGCTTTCTGTCTTTATGGCCCCAAACTGTGGAACAGCAGTTAAAGATCAAAATCAAGACCTGTTTTAATTTAGTTTTTAATTTGGGTTAATTTTAGTGATGGGTTAGGGTTATCTAACTCTTTCTATTTTGTTTTCATTAATTGTTTTTTACTCGTATTAATTCTCTTTCAGTGTCGTTGTTTTTATGCATCTTATCTTGCTCTGCACTTTGGGCTGCATCTTTCACAAAAGGTGCTATATAAATAAAGTTATTATTATTGTTGTAGTTGTATTATAGTATGTTAACTGTTTATGTTTGCATATATAATTTGTATTGTATTTTATGTTGTTTTATTTTTTATTGGAAATGTAACTTTTAATTGTGTTTGTATAAATATATATTTTAATTATTTTCTCACATTTTTTACTTTTAAAAGTTTATAAAAGTATTTTTTTTTACTATATTTGAGTACTTACTTATAATTCATTCTTGAATGGGGCAACTGTCAGGAAACCCTATAAAGTATTCTTATTTTAAAATCATTCTTGTTATCTTAAAATTCTCTCGAATGTGTGGCATTTATATGTTCATTGTAAAAGTTTTTCTTTTCAGGTTATCATGGTCACATCTTTAGGACTTTTAAAACTGACTGTGCTGACAGATGTTGTTTCAATACTGTTTAAGATATTTCTTCACACATACTTTCACCTTTGAAACACACACACACACACACACACACACACACACACACACACACACACACACACACACACACACACACACACACACACACACACACACACACACACACACACACACACACACACACACACACACACACACACCTGCAGTATTCAATTGTCTACAGGAATGTTTTCGAGCTTGCAAGAGAACATACTTCCTTAAACAACAAAGGCCGGTTTGCCAGGCTGAGGGAAATGCTCAGTCGAAGCTGAAGGCTGTTTTGACTGTAAATCAGTTTTTTGTTAAGTGACATTGTCTACAAATGTATGGAGGAAGGAAACTGGGACTCTTCACAATGCTTCTTGAAACTATGCCTGTAGACCAGGGGTGTCAAACTCAATTTCATCGCGGGCCACATTAGCATTATGGTTGCACTCAAAGGGCCGGTTGTAACTATACAACTCTGCATCTATAATCAGGAAATAAAAAAGACATCATTGCCAAAAACAAAAACAACTCACGCGCCTGCTAAAAACGTATCTTTTTGACACTGCATTTGAGTGAGTTGTTCATATTCATACTGCAGTATGGCTTTTATTCATGTATTTTATACCTGTTGTGTTTATTTTATTATCTTTGCTTTTTAAATGCCTGTTTTTTAAATACCATTTTATAATGTGCTTCTACTGTATTTATTCTTAAAGGTCCCATCATGCTTTCCTGGTTATTACCCGTCCCCTTGTGTTTTGTGAAGGTTTTTATCCATGAAAACGTTCTGCAGAGTCAAAAACCCTCAAAGTACACCCTGTAGCGAGTAAAACTCTAACACAGACAAGACCAGTCTATGCTGCCACAAAACGCCTCGTTGGAGATTTCTCATTTTCCATTGTTTTCTTCCTGGGTTCTGTGACGTGTGAAAACCCAAATCGACAACAAATGACCGGATTGGCCCAAATGGACCAATCCGCGGAGCACCTCACACACCAGGACCCCTTAGTTAACTAACAGGGAGTCCCCATTGACTTGCATAGAGCTCCCTGAACGCTGGTAATAGACGAGTTGGGATTGCGGAGAAATGCTCTCTGCAGACCCATTCTCACAGCGTTATAAACCTTTTTCTTACTCAATATCAAGCCACACTTATTGTTTTTACTTCGGCTGTGACTGTTTGTGTGTGCTCAGGATGAGTTTCGCTTGTTCTCGCTGTATCGCCGACCCGGAAACCTGTCCGATCCTCGCAGTAACGAGCCTCGCAACGTCCTGACCAATCAGAGCACACTGGGCTTACAGGGATGGGGGCGGAGCTCCAACAAGCCATTTAGGACAAAGAGTGAATACCTGGTGAATACACATATGCCTACTATACAGCAGGAGTGGGGAACCTTTTTCCTCTCAAGGGCCATTTTAATTTTTTCAACATCCTCCGAGGGCCGTACAAATGATTGACATCTGCTTAAAAATACAAAAATCACAGCCCATTCATTTGGCCTTTCTTTCATGCTGTGCAAAGAAAAAGCAACCTCTTAATCCAGATATCTCACCATGACTCGCGCATGCACGTGCACGGTTGTGGCATGACCACCAAAACAGAAAGATATGGAAACAAGATGTGTGCAAATGTATTTAGTTTCCTATCCATGTGAACATGATTTAAGTGGGGGGGACCTAACCTCCTGATTTTGGAAAATTGCACAATTTAAATCTATTCTATTAGACCTCAACAATGGAAATATGATCAGTAGAAATGGCCATGACATGGGACCTTTAAATGTCTTTTATTTTGTTTTGTAAAGCACTTTGGGTTGCCGTGTGCTGAAAGGTGCTATATAAATAAACTTGCCTTGCCTATATAAATATACATATATAAATATATAATATATATAAAATAATGTATTATATTATATTATTGCCTCTGAATTGGATTATTATCGGATAGGGCAATAACTTAGTAATTAACTACGTCTGAAAGCAGAAGTCCAGGGCAAATAATTGCAAGTTTCTTCAGTGCGCATGTCACAAAACGAGATGCATTGTGGGACATGTAAAGTGGCAATTAACCGTATAATAAACGTATTATATTCTTTACAAGCTCTTGCGGGCCACATCAAATGAAGTCGCGGGCCGGATTTGGCCCCCGGGCCTTGAGTTTGACACCCCTGCTCTAGGCGTACGGTTAGTGAAACTCTGGGGAATTGTACCTGTTCAAACTTTTTCATCTTTATCATTTCCTGCATTCCATTTTAGTGTATTTAACAGCGCAGCTAAAGTGAGACAGATTCCCAGCCATGGAGTGAGTCCTCCACTGTGACCATGTTATGAAAAGCTTCAGTGTGCATTCATCTAACCCGGGTTATTTAGTTTGTTATGTAGGAAAGCTTGATGTACACAATCATAGTAAGTGCCTGTGGGGATTTATTCTTCATGGATTGGAAGTTGATGATCCACTGGGTGACTCACCGCCAAAGGCTTAAAGTGATATTTATTGCCTCTTCAAAGTAACATTAACACCCTCAGAGTGGCAGCTACATTTTCCCTTCTGCCCCTGCGTCTATTTATCTTCTCGCTTCCTTTCTCGTTCTCAGCTGTGACCCACTGCACTCAGCAGGAAGTGAAGATGGATAACAATATAGGGACATAAAATGTATATTTATAGACACTAAAATTAGTTAGAGAGCAAAGGGAAAGGCACAGCTTTGAAAATGCATTGTTATATACGTATGATGCTGAGGATGTGGGGGAATAATGCAGAGCGGGTAGAAGGCTGACTAAACACCATGATCCTGTTCAGACTTTTCACTTGATTAATTACAGACACTGTTTTTAAGTTTCTGATCAGATTTTACACATCCTGATGTAAAAGACCACAAAAAAGACATATCTGTTTCACTATAATGTCCATGATGCAAAATCCCTACTAATATACTGTAAAATATCTAAAAGGTTTGAAAGTATTATACATTTAAAGGTCCCCTATTATACTGTTTTTCATCAATATATTATAGGTCTCAAATATATACAAAACAAGTCTCTGAAGTGTTTGGCTCGAAATACCAAACAGATCATTGTAGCATCCCATAAACCCCTCTGTTTCAGCCCTGTTTCAAAAGTGCTGATTCTCTGTCTATTACTTTAGACAGAGGTCCCCTTTAAATGACTTATATTAATCTATACTTTGTGTACTTATGTTTAACAAGCCCCACAAAAAACCGTGCATCCATCTCATAATACTTTCTAAGCGATGCCCATTTGATCCTACTGAATTTTGTAACTCTTAAAGAAACTGATCACAAATATATAGTTTAAAATGTGTTTACCCAGAATGGGAGTAAATGGCAGATTTGTTGTGGATTATTTTTAGCTGCGGAGTAATACCCATTGCTCTAGTAAATATGTATGACATCAGGAGTAGGAGTGACTTACAGTAAATGAAACTACAGTGCTTTTCTTCATAACAATGATGGAATGTATCAGCCAGTCCAAATAGCTGATTTATGTTTGTAATAGGTTTTGGATAACACTGAAGTCTAACAGAAGAAGGAATAGGATACATCAGGCTTTAGATAAACACACATCATAGTAGGAGGAGTTTTCTCCTACTGCCTGAATTGTCTTGGAACCATAACAACCCATGGACTGGCATTTAAAGAAACGTTCTGTAACCCTGCTCTTAACGGGAACAAAGCTCAGGGCTGTCAGCAGAGTATCAGTATTGCGAACATTTTTTGTGGCAGAAAATGGCCTTGTAGAAAAGCCATAACAGGAAATGACCTCACTCCTTTGTGGTGATTATTACATATTACTGTTCTCGCCACATTTCTGTTAGATCTCTTCCCTGAATTACTGTCTAATTTCTAGGAAGAAGAAATAAAGGACAGAGAGTGCTTAACGCAGTGATAGGTTGGTGAGCAGCTCTGACGAGAAACAGCAGATATGGATGTGTGTTAATGTGAAGCAGGTGAAGAGCAGCTTTCCTTGATTGTCATCTGTCATGATAGCTTTCACAGCTCTACGTGCATGCTTGTGTTATTTTAAGAGATGTGTTAAACGTGGGCTCTTCAATGAAACTCCTCTACAGTAACCAGGCCACGCTGAGGTACAGTACTCAATGTAGTTCAGATCTCTGTGGAACATCTTGACCGAACTGTACACGGTGATAGAAATAACCAGGTGTGTATGTTCTCCTTTATAGCTCGCACGCCACAGAGCAGCACGTCAATGCTTCGTGGTCCACGTCGAATTCCCACGGCGCTCTTGCCTCTGCAGCATAAAGAGGGCAGGCCACATTTATCACCACCTGAGACAAGACTATTTTTATGCAATGGAAATTTCACCCGGAGACCCAGAGTGACTTTTCTTTCATGAAAAAAACTGGGGTCAGTTGAGAGGTGAACTACCTTCTATCATCTGGCAAACGTACCGAAGTACTTCAGGTACTGTGGTTACCGTAAGTACAATGATGAGGTACTTGAAGAGTATCTTTTATGGCATATTTGTATGCATAAAAACCATAAAAACACAAGAGATTATAAAATACAATGTTTTTTTTAATAAATTAAATTTGCCCATTTTAGTCAATTATTCTGGCCAATTAAGATATTTAATTTAAATATAATTAATTGTCATCTATTAAGATAAGGAGTACTGCATTGATCCCAATTTGAGGTCTTTTTATCGTTGGAGCAGCATAAAAAGACAAGGCATTGTACATTAAAGAAATGAAAAGACTAGAAATAAACATTCCAAAATGTAAACATCTCAAATAGAAATAAAATAGCATTGAAAAAGTAGAAAATATACATGTTGAAATATTATAATTTTATGTCATTTTCAAATGTATTTAGTTTTTTCCTTTGGGGTTCTTTTTGTTTAATTATTTTTAGATTTTTCTGCTTTGGATATGTTTAATACTTTCACTCTCCCTGTCTCACCTTACAGATCGTCTTGCTTGGGAGAGTCATGACATGACGGTGAGCAGGGGGTGGGAGTCGGCGGGTGAGTCAAGCCTTCGAGGCATTAGTGTGTGTTCAGCATGTGTCATCTGAGCCAGCATATCATGACTTGAACTCAGGAATACCAAACATTCCTGTTTCATATTGAATTTGGCAGCTACAGGTCGAACGAGGCATTGGATGTGATGTGATGCACACACATAAACAAAACCCAGCATGTGTCTACATGCCGTCAGCATTCCTACCTATACTTACTAACACTTGTAATGTGTGTTATCTTTTTTTTACATCTGATAACAATTTGTGATTTTTGAACAGTATGAATGAACATTATGTTGACAGAAAATTCCCTGTTTAATATATTACATTACTTTACATGTCATTTGTTGGACGCTTTTATCCAAAGTGACTTACATACATTGAGTACTGTGGACAGTCCCCACAGGAGCAATTTGGGGTGAAGTGTCTTGCCCAGGGACACAACTGCTGACTGCAGTGGGATTCAAACTTGCTATCCCCTGATTCGAAGTCCATCACACTATTCACTGAGCCACAGCCTCCCTACACTCGTTATCAATCATTCAGTAAGGTTTCAACTGTTCTAACTTTGTTTTTTTGTATTGACTTAATTTGATCATAGAAAACTGTCCTTATGGAGCTCATAATACAAGACGGATATAGGACACCATCCAAAAAAGCACAGTTGTAAAAATGATAAATAAAACATTAAAATGCACAAAGTACCATAACTATAAAACAAACAATAAAAACGTAATACAGTTGTCTGCTAGCGGTACTTAAAATGTGTTTTCACTAACAGAGAACACAGACATGTCCTTATCGTAACTTCCCTTTTTTTAATCAGTAATGGCCATATTTCCTTCAAACATTGTGTACACAAGGTTCACATGCTGAATTTGGTTTATTAGTTACTTGTGATGATTTTTCTTTTTTATTCTCTGGATTACCAGAAATGACTGCTGCTGTTTACATTTACATTTTAAACTATTAACTAGCTCTTTATTGGAACTGCTTTGAGTCATTTTTTGGTTCCCGAGTGAAATTCCAGCCCGCTACTCATTTGTCAGCTGAAGTGAGTGAGATGAGCAATGTCACAACATGGGCCTTATTAGGAAACAGTGTCATCATCTGGAGGCTCAGTCAGCACATCAGGAAGCACCTGTGCCGCTGAGGGGGGACGCAGGGGGAGAGTGGGGGGGCATCTCCCACTTAAGCGACCTATTGTGTTTTGATGCTTTTTATAAGTCACATGGTAAAAGGGAGATTCTGAACAGGAAGTGACTTGACGCACTTACATACCATACTAAAGCAGTTTGGCCAACAGTAATTGTCTGCTGTGAATAAAGAAAAACAGATACATGTGTACAAGCAAGGTAAACGAGAAACCGCTCAGCTGTTTTTAATCAGCCATCTCTCCTTCTTTTATATCAAGGTAAAATAATCCACATACACAGTTTAATACCTTCAACAAAAACTAGACTAAAGGAAGTCTTTTGTTTTGTTCAACAACTGGGAAAATGTTGACTGTGGCTAGAAGTAAAAACAACTGCATATTACAGTAAAGTTTGACAGCAGGGAATAGAACATTGAAATAGTATAAAATAAAAGTTATCCCTCAGAATAAAATACATTAGTTCTTTCTATATCCACCATTTTGGATCAGTGACTGAGGCGGCAAGAAATCAGTTATATAGGAGCCACAATACACCAGAACATAGTGCACTTGCAGGGTGTGTTTATGTGAGTATTTGACACAGTTCATGGGCAGGTTATTGGAAAACAAGCATTGACGAGAGAATAAATAAACTGCATAATTTCACAATAATTAAAACACATTTACATCTCAAAGTGTATTTTTTTCTTGTGTTCTTCCTCCTTTGAGATTTTTCTCTCAGCCTCCGTCCAGCCGGCTGCTAATGTTTTTCCCTTGAGGAGTACAAACATTATCTTATTTTACGTCAATGAGAACAGTAGTGCAGATGAAAAAATTGGCCGAGATGTTTTGAATTCCATGAAATCACTATGAGATCACTTTTATACAGGATGTAGAATTATTATACACTCCCAATGAATGTGGATACAACATTTGTTATTGTTATTTCCAATGAAATGTCTTGCTTGTGCATGACAAACGTAGTGGTTGACTAGTTAATACGTTGTTATCACCAAATCAGAGATAAATTGTTCCATGATTTAAAAAGGGTAGACAGAAGTTTTATTCTGTACACCAGGCAATCCTCAAAATAAAGTTTCATCCCAGATCAAATGTACTTTGAAGGGTTTGAATTATATTGTCTAAGTAATTGTAATTTTAAAAATGTATGTATCCTTAATCCTTGTTTATGTTTGCCTGTTGATGTTGCAAAATGCAGCTGTTCCAATTCAAGAGAAATTCCAACCATTATTGATAGATATCCAAACTGATTATTTCTATTATTAATTGTTTGGAATAATAGCAACTAGAAAAGTTTACAATGAAAAATGTGTTCTCTTCATTTGAAACCCAATGATAATCTGTTATAACATGCAAATATCCACATTGATGAAGCTTGAACCTTAGAATTTGTGTAATTATTTGTTGTCAAAAACACTTTTTTGACAATCCTCTCATCAAAAATCTATTTGTTGTAGTTGTTCCATAGTCTTGTTTGTTTTTCATCTTTTATCTTGTATTCATTCATATTTAATGTTTTTTATTCAGCATTGGTTGACAGCATTGGGACAGGTACATGACATTGCAATTCCCATGCATTTAATTATTAATCAAGTTTATCTTGAACCAGGGATGAAATAAATCATCTGTCCTGTTGTACTTGTAAACAGATGACATCACCACACAGGTGACACACTTTGAGAAAATACTGCAGACACGCTGACACAACAGTCCTAATAGCCGACCAGCTGACTGCAGGGCTTTGTGCAAGCAAGATTAGAAATTGCCTGCCTGCTTCCTAAACACATTAGCAATACTACAGAGCCACTAATGTACTGAGGCAATCCTGTTAGCAATGTGGTTTGGTTCAAAACATGTCATCGATGTGTGAGTGAAGGAGGAGAGAAAAGAGACCAGAGGAGGAGCGAAGAGGGAGGGTACACAACTTGTTTATCTTGCTTGTTTGGGACTACTGTTGTTCCTTACAGCTGACACTAACACACCCCATAATGAAATGAAGGCTTGTAAACGGATGGAGGGCCTCCCCGCTCATCAGCCATGATGTCACAGGCCCAGATTAGACCGGACCATATGGCACACTGCCTGCTGTCCCTCTAATCCTCAGCCGCCATCCAGGCATCCAGGCATCCCGCCACCCAACACGCCCATCCATCCAACAGTGCATCCATCTCTCTGTCTGTCTGTCTGTCTGTCTGTCTTCCTATCTCTCTATTAATATTTCAATTGATCTATTTATACTGAGAAAACTGTAACATTGACTTTAATTAAATGTATTGTCAACTAATTACACATAATTGTTTTAGGTTAGTTGAAAACAATAATATTAAATTGAACCGTGACAATAATCTCATTGATTTAAAAAATGCAGACGTGAATTCATTCTTAGTAGCTATATCAATAGGTGTAATTTGTTGACATAATACATTGAATTAAAGTCAATCTTTCAGTTTCATCTATCCATATCTCCATCTAAATACATACACACAACAGAACAGAAACAGTCCTCTTGCCAGTATTGGATGAAATACTGTCATGGCCTAGGGCTCTCTGTAATTATTATATCTTTTTTAATGTTTTTCTATCTATTTGTCTCATTCCTGTTGTTGTTCCATGCCTCCCTCCCTCATTCTTTCTCTCTGTTTTGCTATTTTCCCCCACGCATTCATGCAGCAGCAGACACAACATGATGTAACGCATATTTGTTGGATTGCTTTCACTAAAGAGGCTTTCAGTACCTCTTGTTTACACCATGTATGTAGTACATTTTAAGCATGGCTTGGCCTTTAAACCTTGAGCTTTTGCAACACTCTGGCCCTCTAAAAGGATTTCGACACATACAGGATGCAATGAAGAAATGCAGAAATTAAAACAGTCAAAGTAACCTGTCAGCTATAGTGGCTGCTTTAGTAACTAGCCATTGTCATTTGAAAACACTAAAGCAATAGTTCAACATTTTGAAATTGCACTTTTGCGTTGAAATCGCCTCCGAGTATGAAATACAGTACATTGAGTTCAAAATGTCTTCTGTTGTAAAAAGGGAAAAAGTTACACATTCAAATACAACACACACAAACAGAACCCAAACACAGTACATGCTGCATGTTACATTTGAGTGCACGTCTTGTGAGTGCATGCAGTGTGCAGTTTAAACCTGTTAATTCAATTGGGGGATTAGGCTTACATACTGGGGGATATAAGGCAGGTTCCCTGGGCTATACATAGGACTAAGCGGAAGTTAGAGGTTTGTTTTTGTCAGCTACTGAGCTCTCCTTAAAAGTCCCCACATGACTGCATGAAAGATTATTCACAAGCTTTAACAAAATAAATCACCATTAAGGATTTACAGAACAGTGAGTGTGCTACTCACTAATGAGTCTATAGTGTATGTGAGCCTTAGTCATGATAGCATTTCTTATTTACAATTCAATCACTGTAAATGTTATCTTTTAACAGACATTTCAGTCATGGGTCCTGTATTATCACTTCAATCTTTTTCTGTAATGTTCCTCTATAAGTGTGTATACATATGGGAGGGATATATCCAGTCTCTGATAGTGTTACATTATTATGAGAGTGTTCTCATACTTATTTGATTCTGAAATTGTATATAAATATATATGTGTGTGTCCGCATCAGCCTGTTGTTGTCTCATTATACCACTGTCAATGAATTAAAAGTAAATCTATAAGTCGTCATGAACACAGTTCTGTCCATCAGACAGAGTACTGCTGTGCCTCCTGTCATCATTAAGGATTTCTAATTTCTCTGAACCCCTGCTGTTTCCCCTCCTCTCTCCTCGGTTCCCCTCTTCGATTCCTCCGCTCGCATCTCCTGTGGGAGGGACTAAGACACGAGGATAGGAGTCGAGGAGGGGAATTAGAGAAATTAGAAACTTTCACTGAATATTGAATCAGACACACTGCGGTAGTAGGGTTTTGTTTACCAGTACCCGGGGGTGGGGCCACAGCCGAGTCATAGATGTGGGCGTTTTCTCTTTCACTGCGATCACAACTCGCCGGTGTCCATATATGGTTCGTGACGTCACTAGCCGGAGGTCCCGTTCACATAAAACCGATCGGCCGGAATCCCCTTGGAGGACATATAAGCACGGACGCGCACGGGAACCATCGCTCACCCTTCTCTTCCAGTTGAATTCTTTAGGCAATAATAATAATAACAAATCCTCTGCGTCAAAATGAAAGTCACCAGCATAGACTGCCGGCGTCTGAGGAAGATCATCAGGAAGGAGTGCGCGAGCTGCCTTATTGTGGATTGTCGACCCTATCTTTCCTTCGCGAGCTCCAACATCGAGGGCTCCGTCAATGTCAATCTCAACTCAGTGGTGGTCCGGAGGTCCCGAGGAGGGCAGGTGCCTCTGCAGTTTGTCATCCCGGATGAGAGTTCCCTGCTCCGGCTGCGGGAGGGAAGCATATCAACCATTATAGCCCTGGATGACCGGACGTCCCACTGGCAGAAACTGAAGAAGGACAGTGTAGCACAAATAGTAATAAACACTCTGTCGCATCTGGCCAGCGGGGCAAACATCTGTTTCCTGAAAGGTGAGAGCTTTGTGATAATGACAAAAAAAAGAGAGAATAGAATAGAAATCTAAAAAAGCAGGCAGGGTTATTCACATCTTAAATGTTTCACAATGTAGCTTTTTTAAATGTATTTGTCTTATTTTGGGATTAAACCGTCTCGGTTGTAGTTTATGCCACACAGATGTAAAAGTAACCTAGTAGCATTAATAATTGTACCTATATTTGGGGCATAAAGAAATACTTGTACGTTTTTTTTATCAGGGCTCATCGGTTCCCCTTATTACCATATGTATTTCACATTTAATTATACTTTACCTAACAATTCGGATATAAACCCAAGCCTTATTTTTGGAGTATTCCTCTCGCCTCTGTTGAGAAAAAAAGCAAATGTTTCTCTCGCTTCTTGGAGAGATACATGTCCTGTGTGCGTCAACGAAGCGGATGAGTCAGTGCGAGAGAAACGTTGGTGTTGCAATGATTTTCTTTGATAAATAAAAAAAGAAAGAAAATGAAATCGCAGTTAAACAACACCATCGTGCTTTGGATAATATGTTGATGGTTGAAACACATAAATGTCCGTCTGTCACCTCTGCGTCCTCAGGATGTGGCCCCCCTTACATGATTGCCGGTTTCACAACTGTAATTAATTGGGCCCTTTTAATCAGGTTATAAATGTTATAATCCGCTGCTTGGACGTATTTTTAAGATTTGCCATTTCACAATAATGTGTTGTGTGTGTGTTGGGGGCATGGAAGGAGAAATATTCTAAGCTTATTCATTAAATGATGTGTTCATGTTTTTTTCTCAGGAGGATACGAGAACTTCCACTCTCAATACCCTGAACTTTGCACTGAGATGAAAACGCTCGACCAGAGCGGAACTGAAACCGAGAAAAGAGTCAACAACCACAGCGACAAGCTTTCTCACCGCAAACCAGATTACGATCAGGTATGGAAACACCCTACAATACATTACCTCACTCTCTCACACATGCCAGTTTTTATTTTTAACCTTATCAAAAAAAGCACACACTTCCAAGCCCTGCTGACATCAGAGAGAATTATATGCGGCATTATTTTTGATATTATCTGACCTTCACTGCTCCCTGACCATCTCATATTTTGCTAAAAATGGGAGAGCCTATTCACTGATGCCCAGCTGACATCAAAATACCCCACAGAGGAAAACACTCTTTCATCTCTGACCTTCCGTCTATCTCCTCCACTGCCCAAATAGAAAGCATGAGGCATGTCAAAGAACACTCTATTGAGTCTGGTTGATATATTGTTGGTTATTTAAACATGATAGGAGAAATCCCTCCATGCAGATGTACGCATCTGTGTGTGTTTTTCTGCATATGAACACAATGTTCTTCCCTGCAGATTAACAGGATGGCAGGTGTTTGTATGTTGTGGCTCGGACCCTTTATCTCAGGGGTGGATTATGGGATGGATTAAAGCCGAGGCATCAGTATCTGGGGTCCAGTGTTGTGTCTTGTTAGGTGGCCGTGAATACAACTGCCTTGTGTATTCTAGTCCTCGACATGAACTAACATCTATTTTTCTCTCCCCCTCAGGGTAAACCTGTAGAGATCCTGCCTTTCCTCTACCTCGGTAGTGCCTACCACGCCTCCAGACAGGACTATCTCAGCGACCTTCACATCACGGCCTTGCTCAATGTGTCGCGCAGGGACATGCAGCCGGCCAAGGGCCTCTACGACTACAAGTGGATCCCAGTGGAGGACAGTCACATGGCCGACATCAGCTCCCACTTCCAAGAGGCCATAGAGTTTATTGGTGAGTTCAAGGGAATGCATGTTTTGCCTGCATGGCTCTCCTTTTATTTATCAAATGGTTTGCTTTAGTTAAAATAGAAAAGAAAAACACATGCACACACATAAACACAAAATACACAATACACAAACAAATAGGCTACATTCACAAAAGTACATCATGGTTCTGTCGCTCAATCTATTTTAGCGAAATACATTTACCACCACCAAGATGGCGTCTTTTCTAGAACAAGTTCTCTATTTCAAATGCAACGTCACCTTAAGGAATCTCCTACACATAGGTGTTTGAGATGTGTCGTCAAATAAACCCTATGTCGCTGCCTCTCGCCTGCATTCATTCACAAATAGAGGGCTGATTAGAAATCCTGTAATCAGTTTAACTTTATCGTCTTCCTTCAATCCCCCACTAACACATCCAGCCAGCCTCATTCAGGATTTGGTCACTTCCCCCGTCCCCCTCTGAACTCCCTCCCTTGTCTTTACTTGAAAAATACACTCCCATGCCGTCATCGCCTCCCAGGCATTAATCTCTGTGGCTTTGCTCTGCCGGGTGTGGCCAGTCAGTGTGACAACTGTGTGAGCTGTCCGTGTTTCGTAATGTCCGGGTGGAGGAGGTTTGGGGCTGACTGTCATTAACACACAGTTGTTTGTGATGGTTATATGGAGCAAAAAAGCCAGCTGACTGACACATAATGAGATTGGGTAGTTGTTGGTTGCTTGCAGGTGTCAATACTGTTGGACCTTATGACAGGGGGGAAGGGAATGTCTTACAGAGGAAGAAGAGGTCCTGGATAATAGCAGCAGCAGCAGCAGCAGTAAAAGATGCACATAAAGTGCTTTTTGCTATTTATAGCCAGGCATAACCAAGGACAGCACCCACGAGCAGTATTGGGTGTCTAATGTTTTTATTGTGCATTTGGGGATGCGGCCTACATTCAGGTTACCTTTGTGTAAGTCTGTTTATTTTTTACATAATGCTGAAAATTGTTCAGGTTTAGACTACATTCAGAGAGGGCCATCCAATTTCATTAACTATGCCAAGTGATTATGGTGCACACGAATAATCTCCGGGCTGCTGCTGGGCCCCGAACGAAAATCAATCACCAATCACCAATCACAATCTCTGCGCACATGCATGGTGACTGATGTACAGTCAGAGAGGATGTGAAACATATTATTGACCCACTGCTGTTTTCACGCTGTCCACCATCCTGCACTCCAGATGGGAAGATCATGATTCATTTATGCGGTTTACGTAGATAAGAGCAGTCAGAAATCATACTTCTCCCTGCTGTGTCTTTCATAACCAGACAGATGTGGCCCTCAATGTTTCTAGTTAACAGAGAGAGAGATGTGTTAGGGTCTGAAGTGGCTTTGTGTAACTAACTATATTATATTAATCACATCTTGCAATGGGTCGTGAGTGACACTCATAACAGAAAGTAGGTTTTTATGTGGGCATCAGAACATTCAGATAAGTGTGTAGGAGTGCTGAAACTCTAAACTGGAGCACACAGTGAGCTCTGCAGCAGCACCCAGCGCCCCCACAGCAGTGTAGGAGAGAGACAGTCTCATGTACCACTGCTCCCTATGACTCAGAAAAGCCTCACAAGTGTCTCTGCATCCCCAACTAAAGCATTTCTGCTTCCCTAAAAAGCCTACTGATATGGTTGATGTAACTGTTTGTCCATTAAATCCTGCTTTTGTTTGTGTGCGAGAGACAAGCTAGATGGATTTACAGAAACGCGTTAGTTAGTGGGAGTTAAAAGTAGGCAATGAATACCCTATCTGGGTGATTTTTATTTGTTATTATTGACTTTTTAAAACGCCTTCTTGATTCTTTTTAACTTTTCCCCCACATAACTTGACTTTAAACATCCATTACAAACACCAAAACAGAATAGTAAAATATGACACAAAACCATGGCCATTATTTTGAATTGAACTATTATAATACAACTTTTGATTCTGTACAACCATTTTGCCTATGATCACAGAAAGAAAGAACCATTGTGCATTCAACCAGCCTCAGGTAATTAACGTTGTCTTATTCTTCCTCTTGTCCTTGCAGATAACGTGAAGCAATCAGGAGGAAAGGTTCTAGTCCATTGCGAAGCAGGCATCTCCCGCTCACCTACCATCTGCATGGCCTACATCATGAGGACGCAGCAGCTGCGGTTGGATGCGGCCTTCGACATCATCAAGCAGCGCCGGGCAGTCATCTCACCCAACTTCAGTTTCATGGGTCAGCTGCTGCAGTTTGAATCAGAGGTCCTCTCAATGGCCCCTGCTCATGCCGCCACACCTGAACCTGCCACACCCTGCGCCCCAGAGTCCGCCTCCTTTTTCGCCAACGACTTCAACACCACTTTCAACACCAAAAACTTTGAGCCATCTGTGTTCACCCTCCCTACCTCTTGCCTGCAGTCCCCGGTCCACCACCAGTTCACACTGAGCCCAATAACTGCACTGCCTTAAAATGAACCATGACTGCTTGTATCTTACTTGAAAAAATAACAATTGATGCTCTCTGTGTGCCTCGTGTTGAAGCCAGCAGAGCAGATAGACAGAAACAGAAGCGTCAAGATAATAGTATTCAGTTCATGGAACTAATGAAAAAAACGATGGGCTACAGACCTTGTTTACCTGTCCTCTGTACTTCTATGATGAAACAACACAGCACAGTGATATACTGCAATATACATGCCTTAGGTTGATATTGTGATTTATGCCTATTCACAAATACAGTCAGGCATGAAACCTAATTTATTTGAAAAATTGTCTGTCTGATTTTTTTCAATAATGTGGATGTTAATATGTGTTTAATAAATGTTTTCACCATGAAAATTAAGTTGTTGTCACGTTGTTATTCCAGAATTATGTTTAGTAGTTGATGTTTGACAACATCAGAGAGTAGTAAGAATAGTTTGTTTACATGGGCCTTATTATCCTTACTCGAGTTAAGATCTTGTTCCGGGTATGATGTTTACATGGAACATAATAAACTTAGTTTATCATCACCTGATTTCAAAAGGTTTCACATTTTCTGATCATCTTTGTGTCGTAGTTTCTCACCATCTCAGTCACTTCAAAAATCGTTATACTGTAAGTTGTCCATGCCACCAGTGGTGTAAGAAGTATTCAGAAACTTTACTTAAGTTTAAGTGCAATATTAAACTCCCGTATTCATCCGTTGATGTGAAAGGATGTGCTCAATTGAACTATTTTACACATTTCAATAGTTTCCTTTGAGAAATTGTGGGGTAAAAGTAGGCTGCAAAGTTGCATACAATTGAAATACTTAAAGTATCACATTTGTAGTGAAGTAAGTAAAGTAGGTTAATTTAGTTCCATGCACATCCCACCATGCCACTGCAGGTCCTGGTTACTGTCTGAGAGACCAAATGCACGTTTCTGAAAGCTGGATGTTTACAATCACAATATAACAGGGATATTACAAAAATCATAACCAGGACACTGGTGTGCTCACAAACACACTCAATAACACTTTTGGCATTAATTGCATTTGGGGATTAGAAGTTGGACAGGCCCAAATGTGCAGCAGAAGAGGCAACAGTGACACCTGCAGTGACTGAGATGGCCTTTATAAGTATATTGAAATGAGCAGCATTGCTCACATTCATAGTTCTGATTAGACTGCACTTATATCAGGTTTAGTCAGGTTAGTGTTAGCAAGTGCAACATAGGCAATGGAAACTGATGAAAACGCATGAGAATGAGAACAAATGAAAAAACAGCAACAGGTTAAGCTTTTTTGTCCACATTTCCATATGAAACAGTTTGAAGTTGTACTTTCTAAAGAAAGAATAACAAATTAAATTGGGGGGAAATCGGTAAACAGAATTGTTTATCGATTGATAAGACATTCAATTTGAGTGCATCTTCATCATCGACTATTTTATGTGTTTGGCGCCTAAGACAGACAGCTACACTGTACCAGTGGAACAGATAGGGAGCTAGGTTAACAGCAAGCGTGTTCAACCTGTTATTTACATACAAAAACATTGCTTCAATGATTGACGATACTCAAATTACACATAATTTAATCGTCTATGGTCAGATTCTGTCTAATTTATAACACCATCACACGACATTATATATGTTTGTATTACCACAACCCTGTTTTCACATAATGGTATCATCCATTTTATCCCGCCCCCACCGCCATTTTCCATGTTATTCTCTTCTCCCAGTGTTTCACCAATTTTGAATAAATTTGGGTTATTAACTTCCCGGCTTCTCCAGCTAAGTGCTGAGGGAGCTTATCTCCGTAGTTAGCCAAGGAGCCGCCTTGTTCAGACAGCCATGTACATCAAACAGGTGAGATAACGACACCAGATTTGTGCGTGTTGCCGACTTTCACCAGGCTATCTTTACGCGTTATTCCAACAAACGGTTCTTATTGGCAAACCGAGGTTTTGCACACACTCTAACGTTAATATGATTGTATAGTTATGCTAACGCAGACACACTTAGGCTAAATAGCCAGCTTGCTAAAGCTAGCAAATGCTATGTGGATTAATGTTGAGTTGAATTGCCCGTCCCACTTCCCGGGATGCTAAGCTACCGCTACATGCTAACCGGTGGGTTAGCGGATTTTTCGCTTTTCTATAACTTTTGCTCGATACAATGCTGCAATCTTATTCTTTAAATGCAAATGTCCTCTTTGAAAACATCGTGGCTGTCAAGTGTATGGGTTATTCTGTTAGCAACCTTGCAAACACGTTAATGTCCTGAATGAAAACTGGCTCATACTGTAGCCGACAGACTAGGCCCTGCTGGAAATCATCGTGCCCCGCTTATGATACTCTGATGCTCCGCTGAGCACATCCATGCTTAGTCTAATTTATATCGGAGGCACCAAGCTGTAATAAAGCTGCATTCATTAATTGTCCCTGGCTTACTACTAATGTCATGTCATATACATTTTTCTAGCTGCAGTTTGTGTTTATTTTTTTCCTAATTATGAGGGTGTTATCAGTGGGAGAAGTACTCTCTTGTACTCTTCTACTAATCTTGCACTTTAGTAAAAGTTGGAGACCAGAGTGTAGGAATACTCTTGTTACAAGTAAAAGTCCTGAATTCAAAATGTTACTCAAGTAAATGTATACAAGTATAAGCATCAACATATACTCAGAAGTGTTTCCCACATAATTTGATTCTATTTGTGGGGGCACCGCACAAAAAAATAATAATATATATATTTTTTTATGAGATCCATTTGTGACGGACGATGTATGGGAAACACTGAAGTACTCAGTATGCAAATTGGCACATTTCAGAAAAAAATTGTGATTTATTTTGTGATTATAATATTGATACATTAAAGTGTTATCAAAGCTGGTAAATATGCAGCTAGTTTGATTACTTTTTATGCTGCAGGGTAGCTTGTGAATGTCCAAACTCCATGCAACAAAAAACAAATGAATGTGTTCTTTATATTTCGCATTATTTATCCAAATGGACAAGGTAACTAACGGTATTATATAAATGTAGTGGAGTAAAAGTACACTATTTACTATTTGTATGGAAATAAAATTACATAGTGGCAACACATTGAATTACTCAAGTAAAGTACATGTCTCTCAAAATTGAACTTGAGTACATGTAATTAGTTAATTCCATCTCTGCCTAACTTTGTCTAGCCACAGTTTGTGGTTGACGTTGTCGTCAGTATGAGGCTGACCTGCTCACAGTGGTCTCTGGGTTCTTGTGCAGGTCATCATCCAGGGGTTCCGAAGTTACAGGGACCAGACTGTGGTGGACCCCTTCAGCCCAAAACACAATGTAATCGGTGAGTATGTGCACAGCACACCTCAACTTTTCTCTCATGTTGTTGTACTTTACCGTATTTAAAACAAATATGAAGTGTAAGGTGATGTACTCTGAATGAAGGCATTTACTTTTAATGCTAATAGAAATCGGTGTGCCATGTCTCATGTTGGTGGCTGTGCACATTATGTCCCTATGTACTCATCTTATTTGTTCTTTTCTGTTTACAGTTGGAAGAAATGGATCAGGAAAAAGTAACTTTTTCTATGGTATGTCTTCCTTCATTATTTGTACTATATACATCAGTCAAACATTATTCTGTACATGTTAAGTTTTTTTTTGTTGTCTAAATCTGTGACTCGGCTTTGCTTCCTTAGCCATCCAGTTTGTGCTCAGTGATGAGTTCAGCCACCTGCGACCTGAACAGCGCCTGGCTCTGCTCCACGTAAGTTCGGGAAACTTTCAGTAACTCCTCACCCTGTGGTGGTATACAAATTGCTTGTTAGCCATACTTACGCTGACAAAAGCTTGTGCAACTTCCTAATAACTGAAGGATTAGTTGCATATTTGTTGAAATAATACGTTTTGATGGAGAATGAAACACAGTGGGAAACATATTTTTAAATACAAGGCTTATGAATAACATTTTAATCATTATGTTTTTCCTCCCCTGTCACTGTAGGAGGGAACTGGTCCTCGGGTCATTTCGGCTTTTGTGGAGATTATATTTGACAACTCTGACAACCGGCTGCCGGTAGGAATTGCAAACATGTTATGTTGATCCAATTATTGTAATCTTAGACACACCAATTTATTATTTCCAACCTGATACACTTGAAGTCCTTTCAGTAAGCCTCTCAAAGAATACCCATCTTCTGTGTGTATGTGATAAGTAATTGGTTGTTTTAAAAGTTGAAGCCTGTTTAAGCTAAAGCAAGAGGTGTACTGGTTTATTGGCATGTTGTCTGGATTGACCAATGTAAGATTAAATGTGGGTACCATATTTCCAACTTTTAAACATATATGTAAGGCTTTAAGAGATGCAACGTAAACCATTTAACATCTCGTTTGTACCAACAGTACAACTTATTGACCTCTCGTTTCATCAACATCTTTATTCTAGGCTCCTAGTGGAAGTGTCATCACTATAATATGTTGTTGAGTTCTTACTGAACTGTTCCTAAATTGGTGACGATTGCTGTGTCTAGTGATTGTAATCCCAGTGCCTCCAGTACACAGTGCTCACTGCTTATTATTCTGATGATGAAGGCCGGATGTTTGCACTTCTCTAGAAATCCAAAGCCTGGTAACACTGACATAACCAGTCAGTTCTGCTGATGTGTGTGATTGTCCTCTTCAACTGTGATGCCTGTCTCTCCCCTCAGATCGACAAAGAGGAAGTCTCCCTCCGGCGTGTCATTGGCGCAAAGAAGGACCAGTACTTCTTAGACAAGAAGATGGTGACGTAAGTATTGCAGGGGATGGACGGTACATTTTTTCAAAGGAAATAACAACCCTATGAATTCATGTTATCACTTGTTTGATTTTTATTGTTGCAGTAAGAACGACGTCATGAACCTTCTGGAGAGTGCCGGCTTCTCTCGCAGCAACCCCTACTACATCGTCAAGCAGGGAAAGGTGAGAGAGGAGTGGGTGGGCTAAACTTCACACAAGACAAACGTTTCTTTTTGGCTGTTGTGTAATGCATTGCAGTATTTAAGCAGGGCAGTAAAAAGAGTGCCAACTGTGTTTAACTGAATAGCTTGGCCTGTTCAAATCTGCTGATTTAAGGATTAGTGTAAAAAATGAGGAAATCGGCTCAAAAGTATCAAGAATTAAAAATGCCATGCAAGAAAGTCTTGGACCTAAATTTCACAGAAGTGTTTTTCACCTTATGCATAATTTCAATGTTTTAATACAGATCAACCAAATGGCCACAGCCCCTGACTCCCAGCGTCTGAAGCTTCTGAGAGAGGTGGCGGGAACACGAGTGTACGATGAGCGCAAAGAGGAGAGTATTTCTCTCATGAAGGAGACAGGTCATTATTTTCTTTAACATTATTGTCTCATAGATTGCCATTGTTATTGTTCCTGCTATTGGTAGTCAATACCTGTACCATTGAAATGTCACTATTTTTCATACAGAATTTGATCCCACTGTATAAAACAGAAACAAAACATCAATCCCAGGTCCTTACAAATACTCCTTTGTTACATTTTCATACAGTTTAAAAAAATTATGTATAACTCCCTTTTTTCTTATTGATGTGGAAACATTTCATTTTTATTAAAAAAGGTTTTAGCAAAAAACTTGTTCTTGTGAACAGATCCCTATAGGATTATAATTTACCTTGGCTCAGTGCCACATGTACGTAACTCCAGCTTGAACATGTCATATTATAAATCAAAGGAATCATCTTTACTGGCTGCTAACAGCTAACGTTGACTAGCTCTTCTCCTACAGACTTGTGTAGCATTGTTAGGAAAAAAAATACTTGACCAGTAGATTATGATTTAACGGCATCCTAGTGGATTTTATTAATACAGGATGCTGTTAGTCTAGAGTCCCCTGGTATTGTAGAAAACACTTTTAAGAATTTAAAAAAATAATGACAAAACAATGACCCAGTCCCGATTAATAGTGTATTACATGTTTAAAAAACAATCTGATGTGTTCTTCAGAGGGGAAGCGAGAGAAGATCAATGAGCTGTTGAAGTACATCGAGGAGCGTCTGCACACCCTGGAGGATGAGAAGGAGGAGCTGGCTCAGTACCAGAAGTGGGACAAGATGAGAAGAGCCCTGGAGTACACCATCTACAACCAGGAGCTGAACGAGACCCGCGCCAAGCTGGACGAGGTACCCAACTCAAGAGAAACAAATACGTTCTTTGTATATACAAATTACAGTTTGTGGTTGTAAACATTTGTGTTGATGCCATGGTAGGAAATGATCACTGCCCATTCGTCAGAATATTACATATATACAAAATAATACAGAAAGTACTTTTTAGTTTATCAGCCTTTTTGATGTCAGGAATAACGTTTTTTGAAAATAAAAAAATTATATAAAAGATCCAAACAATGAATGTAAGAATCGACCAATCTGTGTGCACAAATATAATTCGTTTTGTCATCTGTTGTGTACAGTTTCAAAACCAAAACCTTTTTGTCCTCTTTCTCCAAAGCTGTCCAGCAAGAGAGAGACCTGTGGAGACAAATCCAGACAGCTGCGTGATGCTCAGCAAGATGCCCGCGACAAAGTAGAGGTAAGGAGTTCAAATACATATTGTTACTAACACTGCAGCATGATGGCAACGTCTATAAAAGAGGATTTGCAATATTTAGTGATTTACTCAAAATCATAAGGTCAAACTTCATATTTTTAGCGTCCATAAAATCAATTCATTCATCATTTTAAATCAAAAAAATCACTTAAGTAACTTGTTTTTATTCTCCTTTTGAATTGAATCTCACAGCCTTTTTGTCCTCTGGATCCCTTCCTGTAGGAGACGGAGCGTGTGGTGCGAGAGCTGAAGTCCAAGATCTCTGCCGGGAAGGAGGAGCGCGAGCAGCTGGGGGCCGAGCGCCAGGAGCAGATCAAGCAGAGGACCAAACTGGAGCTGAAGACCAAGGACCTGCAGGACGAGCTGGCAGGCAACAGCGAGCAGAGGGTACGGAAGCCTCCCATCTGCGTCACTCTGCACACGTGACGCTGCACCAGCAACACCCCCCCTTCCCCTGCACCAGCAACACCCCCCCTTCCCCTGCACCAGCAACACCAACAGTAGTCTCCTTCTCATTTTACAACCCCTTACTCATCCTTGTGGGTCAAAAGATCGTAAAAAAAGTTCAGTTTGACTTTATGCATGATTTATTAACAAAACTCTTCCTGGTGAATTTCCTCGTGGTTAACATCATCAATTCATCAGCTAATCATAAAGCATGTAAAGAGTTGACAGTTACTGAGTCCTTCAAAAGAATGTTTGCCGGTCTAATAGAGGGGAAAATTGAGAACCAAAAAAGAGGAAGCTCCAGCCTGTGTACGTAATGTTTGCCATCAGCTCCACTTTACATCATGGCAGGAAGCTGTGTGTGTGTGTGTGTGTGTGTGTGTGTGTGTGTGTGTGTGTGTGTGTGTGTGTGTGTGTGTGTGTGTGTGTGTGTGTGTGTGTGTGTGTGTGTGTGTGTGTGTGTGTGTGTGTGTGTGTGTGTGTGTGTGTGTGTGTGTGTGTGTGTGTGTGTGTGTGTGTGTGTGTGTGTGTGTGTGTGTGTGTGTGTGTGTGTGTGTGTGTGTGTGTGTCAATCATTCATGCATAACGGCTTTATTGGCGCCGTCTGTGTGTGACCCATGATGGGTCCCGGGCAGCATGCGGGCTGCTGGCTGGATGAAGCCCACCTGGCTGTGGCTGGCAGAGCAGCAGCCAAAAGTTTGTGTAGCAAAATGCAGAGCAAGGGAAGCAGATCTGCGTCACTAGATGTTTCTGAGGCGCTTTTGGGGAAAGTAGAGGTTTCATACCTGTGAGATGAAACCCCCTGTCCCAGCCCATTGTTGTCTAAAGATGGATTTTTCCTAATTGGTTCACATTTTTTTCAAAAATAATTATGTCTACTCCTCACTCTGCGTTCCAACCTCTTATTATATTTGAATGTTGCACGTGTGCAATGTAGGTTGTAATTGAATGTGAATTTTGAAGCTATGTCCGTTCATCATTTTACATTTACTATAATAAATGCATGTCACTAACACTCAATCTACACATTGGATACACACACTTAACCCAATATGAATATTGCGTAGGAGCAGCATGCAATGTTCCTTCAAATGTTTTTTATTTATTTTATTTTACAAAATGTGTAGAACCAATTTTTCGTGCAGAAACCTCACACTTTACATTTTGGAGTTAGATACACTGGCAGTAGAAAATTAAGTCTATAGATAAAATATTTAAATAAATACTTCCCCTTAAATTCCGTTCCTGCTCTTTCAGAAACGCCTGCTGAAGGAGCGTCAGAAGCTTCTGGAGAAGATCGAGGAGAAGCAAAATGAGTTGCAGGAGACTGAACCCAAATTCAACATGGTGAAGGAGAAAGAGGAGCGGGGCATATCCAGGTAGGGATGACGCACTCTCAGCCACGGCTCCTCGATGGTCAGGCATAATGCCATGAGTCAGTCACTCTTGAAAACATTTGAATATCAAGAGACTGAGAGGTATATGAGATATTTATAAATTCTCCTGCAAAGTAGTTTGATGCAAAAGTGTGACGAACATTTGTTATCCAGAGTGGGTGATGAGAAGAAAATCCAAATACTCCAATATTGATATTGCAACAATATTGTACAGTGGACTTTTAAGCTTTCACAAACTATTTAATCAATAATTATTTGGAAATAATCATCATCAATGTTGATTTAAATTTAAAGGGGACCTAATATGCATTATGCACTTTTTGATGTCTTTTTATACATACAGTGGGGCAAAAAAGTATTTAGTCAGCCACCAATTGTGCAAGTTCTCCCACTTAAAAAGATGAGAGGCCTGTAATTTTCATCCTAGGTATACCTCAACTATGAGAGACAAAATGAGAAAAGAAAATCCAGAAAATCACATTGTCAGATTTTTAAAGAATTTATTTGCAAATGATGGTGGAAAATAAGTATTTGGTCACCTATGTACTCGCAAAGTGTCAGAAAACAAAACCCTCTCTTTTCCTCCGTACACACATCTAAAAAAGAAAAGGGGCGGTGCTAACAAGCAGGTCCTGAATTTTCGCTCCTATAACATCATTGGCGACATCCGGCCGACGTGACACGTCCCAACCTATCGTCTCCGGCACACGTGACGTGTCCCAACCTATCGTCTCCGTATACAGTCGCAGCTGTGTCTGTGTGTATTCAGCAGGATGTCTGCAGGAGGCTTAGAGTAAAGTTGATATATATATATATATATATATAATGGCACTGTTCTATCGGTAAACACTTAAGAAAGAACATGTCAAGCTATGCGCTGTATCAGAAACAATGCGCGGCGTGTTTTGAGAGTAATATGCTGTGTTTTTACATTAGCAAGCATGCTAACACACAGCTAACCATGGAGCTAACGCTGTAGGCTACTGGAGAGAATATGTGTAACGTAATGTCCTTGTGGTAAAGAGAAAGTTTTGAGCTCCATACTGTTTCAGAAATAAAGCGTGAAGTGGTTAGGAGCATAACATGGCATTTAATCACCGCAGCGTTTAGCTGAGTTTCTCCCAGTAGAAATCTCTCTCGAGCAGGGGAATACTGTGTGACGCTACAAAGGGGCGTGGCTAGAAGCAGACGTTCCATTTAAAGCGGAATCAGCCTGTTTGGAACAGGGCTGCAAAAAAGGGTATGAGCAGTATGAGACATGGCTACAATGCGTGATCTGTTTGGTATTTTAAGCAAAAAACTTCACAGACACGTTTTGTATAGGTATGGCCCTACAATATATTTAGCCAATATAGCATAATAGGTCCACTTTAAGGCAAATAATAGAACTTCTAGAACATTCAAGTAAATTCTGAAAATGAGATGACTTTACTCTAATGCAGCCTTTACAACCGGAAATAGACAAACGTATAAAATCCGAGGTATTTATTCTTGTATCACACCCTTTTCAAAACCCGGCTTCTAGTGTGTCGATTAAATTCAGCACATTTAATTCAGTTGTCGTTACATGGGATTGTGAATTAATCTATAACTGTTGGAAAAGGTTGTTGACTTTGAACATCTGCATGCACAGTTTGTCAGGAAATGGCCCCATTGTGAACTTGTGATTTAGTTAAAAAATATTTTACTATCTTTGTGTTGCCCTGCAGACTGGCCCAGGCGACCCAGGAGAGGACAGACCTGTACGCCAAGCAGGGCCGAGGCAGCCAGTTCACCTCCAAGGAGGAGAGGGACAAGTGGATCAAGAAGGAGCTGAAGTCTCTGGACCAGGCCATCAACGACAAAAAGAGGCAGATCGCAGCCATCAACAAAGACCTGGAGGACACGGAGACCAACAAGGAGAAGAACCTCGAGCAGTACACCGTATGTTCTTTTTTTCGAAAGACAATTACAAAAAGATACCCTATGATATGGTGGGGGCATTGAACTGATACAAATGTTGTGGTCACGGATCAATGTCACTGTGACCCTTCAAAACACATTTGACCATAAATCCAGTATTCTTTTGCCAATGAACACAACTTCCCACAACTTTAACACTATAACATGAAGAAGTGAGCAACATTTTGATCAACATGTATGTAAACTGCAACTGGTTGGCATACAACTGTGAGGCGGTAACGGTTTTTAATTTGAATTACGAGACGTTATAGCCGACGGCAGCTGCTGGTGATTGGGGTGTGAGAAGGAGAAAGAAGCACCGAGCAACATAGTTTTTTGACCTGAGAGAATATGTGTTTGTATTTGATACCTTTTTGTGGAAGTGAAAAACAAACTATCCTGAGACGTATATTTTGTCCGAGTCAAGCTTATTTGCTATCTGTGAGCCGAATTTTGGATTACTGGAACTACAGTGAATTCACATTGTCTCCTGTAGAACTGTAAATCTTTATTTTTATTTTTAAGGAACATTTTAATGCTACTTATTCATCTTTTTTTTCTTTCTAAACTCTCTGAACAACTTTCATCCTTGTCTCTTTAGAAACTCGATCAAGATCTTAATGAGGTGAAGACCCGCGTAGAGGAACTGGACAGAAAATATTACGAGGTGAAGAACAGGAAGGATGAGCTGCAGAGCGAAAGAAAGTAAGAACTTCACCCCATCTTTCTGTTCGACCTCACATCTTGAGATGCATTTAAAGCCAAGCCTTTTCTTGTGCTCATGGTTTTTTAATATGTTTAGGTGCAGTGACACAGGGCAGAGCATCACTTGGTGTACATTTGTCTTTAAATGAGTCATTGCTGCGTCTTAAGCTGAGTTTGAATTATTCACCCTTCCTTTAAGCCAATATGTGTGTTCTGCTTGTATCGTCTGCTGTAAATGTCATCAAGCCTTCTCTGTGCAGTTAAACAATTAGGATTATTTATAAAACAGAGAGGATGATACCTCCGGCTGTGAGATGCCTTTCTGCTGCTCCAGGGTGGATGATGATGTGTTTCATAGTGAGAATCTGCCCCAGACAGCTGCTTCCTGAAACACGACAAACTGAGTGTCTCCATTCAAGTCTTCAACTATTCGTTTAGAGCAGGGGTTTTCAAACTTTTCAGCCCGCGACCCCCAAAATAACAGTGCCAGAGACTCGCGACCCCCCCGGGGGGGGGGGGTTTAATTAATTTAAGTTTTCCGCACTCTCGCGGGAATATCTCCGCAATGTAGCGAGCTTAAGTTTCACTTTCGATTGCATGATATAGCCCAGCGCAACACCTTGTCGCCACTTGTTTGTACCCTTTTCAGTCGATTTGTAATCTGTTCTAGAAAAACGATATGTTTTTTTGGATTTCAAGAAGCATATAGAACAAACAATGGATGTATTTGATGAACATTTATGCATGCTGAAAGTAGATTTAGATGTTTTAGGAGTTAGATAGAGATTAGTATCTAATATATGCATCCAATGGAGCATTGCGTGAAGTCTGTTGATGATCAGAGGCTGTTGTTGGGGCTGCATAAACGTTTGTTTATTTTTGTTTTGTAGGCAGACAATGCAGGCCTAAGAGTTAAACTTGGGCCTGCGACCATAGTTTTACTGTATTTTTTGTTTTGAAAATCCACAGCGGAGGTTTGTGTCGTACTACATGCGGTGTTTGCATATCTCTCAGTAGCCAACGATCTGTGAGTCTGTTGGACATAAACTCCGTAATAAATTTTGTCTACATTTCATAAGAGGTGTAAAACCTGAGATCATTTTAAATCGCATTTGAACGAAATGCTTATATAATCTGTAGTTGTATTTGTATTGTTGTTTTGATGTGTGAACGAGGCGATCTAGAGAAGGTTAAGCTGTCATTATTAGGCTGTAATTGGTTATATACTGTTGGACTGGTAAGCAGGCCTATTGTTTTTGGATATTTGTGGAGTTAGGTGGTCCGTGAGTGTTTTTTTATTGGTTAAATGTCCTTGGTATGAAAAAGTTTGAGAAACACTGCGCTAGTGGATTGTCAAAGGGGGAGCCTCGTTGCGGGGAAATTATACAGATGGCTAGTCCGCCCCTGAAAACTGTCTATGCAAACGTTATTATTATTAATAATAATAATAATTTAAATTGATACAAAAATATATATTTTGTAACCATCTCGCGACCCCCACTTTGGGAACCCCTGGTTTAGAGCCGGGGTTTTCAAAGTGTGGGAAGGTGAGCCTCCCCTCAGAGGACATAAGAACAGCCACGCCCCCCCTCCCAATTATTGTTGCTATGACTCCGACTGTTTCTCTCCTCTTGTCTCGTCTCTGTGTGTGTTTGAATCTATCGTGCTGACCACTGACTGCACCAATTTGATTGGCTGAGTAGCGTCACCTCCTTAAAACATTGAACAATAAGTTTTTTAAACCTTCTAATCTTTATGTTTACATTTTTTTAATTAAATGTTCACATTTTCAACACTGTGGATAAATCCTTATATGCTCCTGGCAACACACTGAACGTCAACTTTGCCTCCTTATTACACTCACCCCTACTTTAGTGGGAACAATGGGTCTGCGTCTTTGATGCACACAGGCGGATGATTCGGGATGCAATGTAGACAGGAATAAACGCAGATCATCCTCTGGCTGCAGCCTTGACCAGTACTTGCTTTTGATCAAAGCCAATGCGGAAAACCTGCAATCACACACACACAGGTAGGTGGAGGCAGGGGCGGACTGGGACTAAAAATCTGCCCTGGAATCTCACCCAGCCCAGCCCACACAAATTGGTAGAGCACGCTAGTGAACTGTCAACGGGGGGGGGGGAGCCTCGCTGCGTGGAAACGGACCTCTGTCGCCTGTCAGCGCAACTTAAATGATGCCGTTTAAAAACATAAAAAATACAGGGCGGTGCCGGCCGTCAGCAAACCGAGCCGGCCGTCAACGGCCCGCGAACGACCGGCCGTTCTGTGATTCTCCAGAACACACAGATGGCCAGTCCGCCCCTGGGTGGAGCTGAAGGGAATGAACACTTTTATAGCCTTTTTGGCGAGGTGGGGGAACTCGGTCTCCAGAGACAGCCAAACGTGTGCAAGAGACACTTTAATCGTCTTTTTCTCGTTATTTCTTTCTCACGCTGCGCCTCCCCTGAAGCTCTCAAAGTGTGAGGCCCCCCCCAGGGAGGGGGGGGCCTCACACTTTGAAAACCGCTGGTTTAGACGACACGCTCAAGGAAAAATGTGTTTTTTAATTTAAGTTTAAAAACATATATTTGGACCTTTTTTAAAAAGAAAAAAAAGAAATAAAATCCAATAAACAAATAACAGGTGCTCAGTAGCAAATGAAACATATTTCATGAATATGTTTGTGTTTGTCTCATTTTGAATTCACTCTCCAGTTCGCTGTGATCCATTGTGTAGGTGTGCCGGTGAAAAGGCAGCATAATGACCGCTTTGATATCACAACATGCAGAACCCACAGCTGCAAGCCTCATCTCAAAAATATCAACAAATGACAAAAGCATTACCGTAATAAAAACAAGAGGGGAATTGTTTTGGCATTTGTTTTGTTTTTAATTATTTAAATGTGATTATTTAGCTATAATAAGGCACCTAATATTTCACTTTATGCTGCATACATGCATGTAACAAATCTACATTATTGTTATTTACATAAAAAGATGTCCTTATTTTTACCTACAGTGTCATATTTATAAGTGTTTTTATCACGGACTGCCTTTCTCTTCTGTTGGTACCATGGCTGCATTGAGTTTTGGGTCTTGTGACACAAGTGTAACCGTGTGTGACGTCTGTCTGTCCAGCTACCTGTGGCGGGAGGAGAACGCAGAGCAGCAGGCCCTGGCCGCCAAACGAGAAGAGCTGGAGAAGAAGCAGCAGCTCCTCCGAGCGGCCACCGGCAAGGTACCGTGTCTCTGCACGAGGCTGCATGATTATTGACTTGCTTAAGCAGCTACAGGGTTCCTGATGCTTCCTTCCTTCCAAAAGGGAAAGATGTCTCTGTGTGAGACAGAGAACAGCAAAGTGGACAATACTTATCAGAGGATTCAAATGTAAGACACATGGTAAATAAATAATAGGACACACACTTACCTGCCTTTTTCAGGAAGGCAATACTTGTCAGATGTAGACCTGCCACGCCACACATATTATTAAACCATCATACATTTGCTTACCAGCCAGAATACTACAAGAGAGGAAATGTGGAAATAAAACTAAATCAAACCCCAAGTGAGAAAGTGCCTCTCTCTGTTTGAGCCCACCTGAACCAAGCAGAGGACTCACTTTGTGAATCAGCCAGTTGTCAGGACAGGTTTATCAAGTGGAATCATTCATCTGCCCCGCCAATGGCACCTTATCATAGCTATCTAAATCCACACATGACTCACTCCCTGCTGCCGCATCCAGTAACTGCCGGTCGTTTCTTCTGGGCACATGCATCAATCAAATATCACTTCTAACTAATGTCTGCAGAGATGAATGGTTTGTAGCTTCATGGACAAATGTCCTGCATTCATTTTGCTTTCATCGACCCGGCTGACTCATCCTCTCGGAACAGAACGGACTCTATCCATTCTTGTTTTTTACCTGTTATGTTATACTGTACAGTTAATAATGAAGCACAATATTAGGGAAATACAGAGATCTCTTTCTGTGTTTGAGCTAAGGTATATTTGAATTATTCCCAGAATGCAGCACAGTGTGAAATCTGTTAAACATGTTTTTCTCTAGAGAAGAGATCATGGCTGCAGTTGTAATGAGAACATTTAAAATAGGTTTTTATATTCTGTTCATTTTAACATGGATATCAATTCAATATGTTTTATATATTATTGTTAAGGTTATTTAGAGTTCATTGTCTCTCTCCTTCCCCTCTGCTCCTCCAGTCTATTCTGAACGGCAGTGACAGCATCAACAAAGTCCTTGAGCATTTCCGTCGCAAGGGTATCAACCAGCATGTCATCAGTGGTTACCATGGCATCGTCATGAATAACTTTGAGTGTGAGCCCGCCTTTTATACCTGTGTCGAGGTGACAGCTGGAACCAGGTGAGTCAGGTTAACTACATTTTAATGGCTTGCTCATTATGTTATTTCCAGTAATAAGTATCCCCATCAAACAAAGTGTACTCATCATAAGCTCTGTTTTTGTATATTTTGTACATTGAATGCTTCCGCAGAGATTTGTTGATGGTTTACAACGATGCAGCCTTGATTTTTTGTTTTAATCTTAGATGGCCTTCTACGTGCTCTCTTGTTTTCCAGACTGTTCTATCACATTGTGGAGACTGACGAGGTCAGCACCAAAATACTGACGGAGTTCAACAAAATGAACCTGCCTGGAGAAGTCACATTCCTGCCCCTGACCAAGCTGGACGTCAGGGACACCGCCTACCCAGAGACAAACGTAAGAACATATCAAAGTTACATCTGCGACTGTAGGCAGGCAATTTGGACCGTGACAGCAAATATTCACAATGAAACAATCAAGGTTAAAGATACAGCAGTCATGTGTGTTAAATATATGCCAACTGAAGGTGAAACAAGACGTGGCGTGTGGTATCTGCCACTGTGTTCATACCAACGTGTTTCTGCCCCATAAGGATGCCATTCCCATGATCAGCAAGCTGCGCTACAGCAACACCTTCGACAAGGCCTTCAAGCACGTGTTCGGGAAGACTCTGATCTGTCGCAGCATGGAAGTCTCCACCCAGCTGGCCAGAGCCTTCACCATGGACTGTATCACTCTGGAGGGTAAGCTGACATGCAATACACAGTACTTCAAGCATATAAGTAAGACGGCAGCTCTAAAATAAATGGTCTCTATCTGCAATAAACTGTTAAAAGATATAGGTAGGCATTAGCAAGAAAGAGTTATCACCTTGGGATTTTGTAACTTTGGGTATCAGTAATATGTCAAAAAACGTAGCTAATACTTCTGTTTGTACTCCGTAATGGGCCAATCCTATTCTGTAAAACCTCCTCTCCAAAAGCCACCTGTGCAAATACAGCCTATAGGACAAGTATGAGCTATCGACCCGGTCTGAATCAAACTCCATGTTCAATTCAATGCATCAATCATTATATTCTTACACACATATTTAAAAATTCCCATAATCAAGACATTTGACTTGCCTTTGCTACACTGACGAGACCTTGTATTTTCAGTGCTCTAGTCCATCTCTTATATGTTGTACATTGTGTTGCGACCTTCCAGGTGACCAGGTGAGTCACCGCGGAGCTCTGACCGGAGGCTACTACGACACCAGGAAGTCTCGCCTGGAGCTGCAGAAAGACATGAGGAAGGCCGAGGAGGAGCTGGGGGAGCTGGAGGCCAAGCTCAACGAGAACCTGCGCAGGAACATCGAACATATCCTTTCAATTATAGCTCGTCCACATTATGTTACATCATTAATGCCAGCAGCAAGATCAGAGCGTTATGTTTTTAAGTTTATTTTAAGGACAGCACGCAGTAAAAGGCCAGCTTTAGCTTGATGGTGTCTGGAACACACAGAAATAAAAGGTGTGATAAACCGTAGGCACGTGTGATATTGGCCTTGGAGAAATGGAAGAGGAAGTATCATAGTCGTGAACAGTCAATATATACCAAGTGTGTTAAAAATATATATATCTGTCTTTAAAAAAGCATCCTTCACACAGTCATCTTCTGGTTATAAAGATGTTTTAATATATATGTACCTCTGCAGCTTATCGGAGCCTTTTAAGAGCTCTTTTGAAATAATGTACAACACCCCTTAGTGCATTCTTCACTGAATTAGTGCAAGCCTCTATTTTTAAATGTGGATTTAATCCATCTCTGTTGTGTAGCAACTTCTGTTAGCAGGAGCCTGGTGCAGCGAGAGCAGGGTTAGAGAGGTCAAGAGGGATTAGTGTAAGTCGGGACATATCGGCCAGAGCCATGACTCACTTCTGGAGGGCCGATAAAAAGCAAAAACAGGCAGACCAGAGGGGATTTAGTTCTGCATGTACCCTATGCTTATGGATATGGTCACTTCCGCCCCGGTATGATTATGTGTGTGTGTGTGTGAACACCTGTGTAGTTTCTCACCCGCAGACAGCACTGCGTACATGTTAATGTGCGCACCTGGGGATTACGTATGTGTGTGAGTAGGCAGTGGATGACTGAGACCATGGCATGGCGCTAGTCCTTCACTCCTGCAGCGGTGAGTCAGAGAACAGATCAATTATTTAAAAGCCGCTTTTTGTTTACATCCCCACCTCTGCTCTGTCGATACGCATGAGAGTACGCTGATGCACCTCACTAATCCCCCTTTTCAAGGTTGTTCTTTCGTTGTTCCTTCAGGCCCACATAGTCGAGTGCTCATAACTCTTATCAAATGGATTATTTGAAATAAACCTGTTTTATAAGTTACTCATGACAGTTGAAGTGGTCATCCCAGAGATGAATGCCTTTTTTTCCTTTATTTATAAATACCTAAATGAATTCAGGTGGATTAGTGACCTGATTTCAGCTGTTCCCATTCATGAACGTGATCGGATGACCTTAAAGCATCTATTACCTTTCATATTCTCTGGGCAGCTCTTTCAGTAGCTCCTTGGCCTAAGCCTCAGTGTTTATTGAGTCCTGTTAAACCTAAAGGCCCATAATGTAGTGCCAGCGATCGATGAGCCTGTCTGGTCAATTAGAATAATGAAGTGACGTTCTTAATCCTCTGCCTTGACATCAACGGTCGTAGTCTCCCGTCTGAAGGTAAATTGAGTTATCGGAGCACTAAAAAGCCTACAAGCTAGCTGCCATGTTACCATATATTCTCCAATGACTACAAAACATCTCTTTGTTGTAGTTTTTTGTTCATTCTTTAGGTTATAATGCATTATTCCTGAAGCAAGTACTGTTTGAGCAGTGCAAGTCTTCGAAAAGACAGTGGAAAAGTGCCTAATGTTTCACACATATTTAGAATTATATGTTTTGTTTTCTATAATGTGATTTTATTTTATAATGTTTCTCTTGTCTAAATACAACAAAGTGTTTCTGAAACCTTTTTTAAATGTTTTCCATTCAGTTGTTTTTAGGAGTTTTTTCTTTTCTTATAATGTCGGGAAGGTTGTAGAGTCTCTTGAGACGGATTGTGATATGGGTTATACAACTATAATTGACTCAACTCACACTTCTAGGCTTTGCAACACGGGTGATTTTAGCAGCTGTTGTCTGTAGACATTGGCTCACATAAAGTTGGAAAAACTATACTTAGAATAAATACAAGGTTAAACATTGGCTTATACTTCCTTAATCGCTGCCTTCACGTATCAACAATGAGATCGACCAGCTGATGAACCAGATGCAGCAGATTGAGACTCAGCAGAGGAAGTTTAAGGCGTCCAGAGACAGTATTCTGTCTGAGATGAAGATGCTGAAGGAGAAGAGGCAGCAGTCAGAGAAGACCTTCATGCCCAAGGTGATCATATAATGAAGTTGTTACAATATTTTAGTTTAAACCTGCATACAAGCCCAGAGTTAAAGGTGATTACGACCTCGTGGCTGTCTGTGTTCTCCACTGATGTGCGACTCTTTCTTCCTCTGTAGCAACGCAGCCTGCAGAGTCTGGAGGCCAGCCTCCACGCCATGGAGTCCACCAGGGAGTCACTGAAGGCCGAGCTCGGCACAGACCTGCTCTCTCAGCTCAGCCTGGACGACCAGAGGCGCGTCGATGACCTCAACGACGAGATCCGCCAGCTTCAGCAGGTCAGCGGCAGCACTACAGAGGACCACATGGATTTCTGTCTCTGGTTTTGCCTTGTAATGTGGACATTTAAGAAAATGTTGTGAAGCAAACTCAAAAGAATAAAATATGCTTCTCAAGTATATAATGATGAGTATATAATTATTAGTTATATTATATTTTATTATAAGATAGACTCAGTGATCATTTAGATCAGTGAGCTATAGAACAGCACTGTTATGCTGAAAAGGCTGATGCACACACATCCAGTGTTCCCCCTATATACAAATAGTGGCGGCGCAGCGCCGCTGCTGGAATATGAGCGCCGCTGCTAGGGGGCGCCAGCCAGGTACCCCAAAAAAAAAAGAAGTTGCGACCCTTTTTCCTTTTTGATTGTTTTGTTATGTGGATGTCAATAAGTTTCTTTTTTTGCAGTGTATTTGTCTTTTGTAGAGATTTTTCATTTATTCTTTACACATAAAGTGTCGCCTAAAATCTCACCTAGGGCAGCAAATTGTCTAGAACCGGCCCTGGTACTAGGCCTCAAGAGCCTTTCTTGTGCTGACACATAGAAACAAATTGCCGGGGCGCACTTCGCACGCGCACATACTAAAAGATTCCACGCGCTCCGCGCTCACATTATGCTGGGCCCACGTGCCTTAGCACCGCTGCTATGACTCCATCCTAGGGGAAACACTGCACATCTGTGCCTATATGTCGTTCGGAGAAAACGCAGGTTACCTACATGTAGGTGTTCCTCAGTCCTCTCCTACTCCGCCTCCTGCCTGTGTTCACATGACCTGAGTGAGGTGAGAGGGGCAGACAGCATCTGTGTGTGGGAGGGTCCTGTTATCCAGCGTCCCCCCCCCCCCCCCCCCCCCTCTCTCTCTCTTACTGCCAGCTGTTCTCAGCTCTCCCCTCAGCAAACCTCAGCTAGTCTCACTTTAGTTGCACAACAACTGCGCCCCCGCAGCATGGAGCCTTTCATGTTTGCTTTTACACTAATCGCTTTTGTCAAATTATATTGCTCGCAACATAACACTATGTTGGGAGGCATTGTTGATAGAGCATTTGTCTAGGCTAAAGTTGTTGCACAACCTAATGTGTTTGTGTACTTTTTGGGCAAAAATGTATGTATGAGTATCCTCATGATATATGCAATGGTGGAAGAAATATGTAGGTCTTTTAGTTATGTAGAAGTACTAAAACAACACTGTAAAGATACTGTGTTTCACAGAGCAAGAGAAAACTAAGATTGTGAGCTGCTGATATTTGACTAACATCTTGTTTGTCTGCACTTGGCAAAGAGTAACTATTTTCGTATTTTGTTTGTTCTCCCATCTACCCCCCCACAGGACAACAGACAGTTGTTGAATGAGAGGATTAAGCTGGAGGGCATAATGACCAGAGTGGAAACGTATCTCAACGAGAACTTACGGAAACGTCTTGACCAAGTGGAGCAGGTACGCTGTCTCTTTAACTCTCTACCATAAACACTTCTCAAAGTGTGTCTCTGCATACAGGATATTCTTTCTGCAGCGTATTGAGTAATGTATAACCAGGGTTCCCGTGGGGTCTTAAAAAGTCTTACATTTGATTAAAAAAAAAGAAGGGTCTTAAATGTGATTTAGAAGGTCTTAAAACTGATCGGATTGGAAAGGTACTTCTGTGTAGCGATCGCGTCTAAATGAGTTTTGGGGGAAATGTCCGGGCTGCAAAGTAACCAGTACGGTAAGAGCCTTTCAGTTCCCCCCAACAATTTGTATTGAAATAAATCAACATGGAACCAGTAATCACTAACTTTGTTTCCCCCTGCCCCTTATCGGAGAACACCCAGCTAGTAACCTAGCAACCAAGCTAGCGGCAGTCAGAAACTAAGGTATCTTCGAATCTATTTACAAACAAATATGGGGAAGTGTAAATTCAACCATATTTGGTTGGAAAACATCAAATTTAGTGCTTGGTTGAAGTTGAAACCAGTGGAGGGGGACGTGAAGCCTGCTGCCCCTTTTGCAAAAAAAATAGCGTTTGTTTTGCTAATGTAGCGTTAGCTTGCGCAGCAGCAGCTAGTTCCCCTCCTGGGTTTTAGGCGGCGGAAGTGACGTAATCTGCCACCAGAGATAGGGTCGTTACTAAAAAAAATGTAATATATTACATATTACTTAAAAAAAAAAAAAAGTAATACATCACACTACTTCGTTACTCTCTACATAAAGTAACTCGTTACTTTACTCGCCGAGCACGTATGAACTGCGCATGCGTGAGTGGCAATAACTCTCCTTACCAGCAGGCGACGGTAGTGTGTATTCGTCATTCAAAACAGGCAACAACCGGAAGACAGAGAAGAATAACAGACTTATGTGATATAAACAAACAACAAATAGCGTGTGCGTTAGCTTCACCTTAGCATGTGTTCTTTGCAGGTGCTTGTTGAGGCTTGACGTGGTGTTTACAGCAGTGGATAACAGCTTCAGGCCTGGACACAGTTTGCACCTCAACGTCACATTCCTGTCTATTCTTCAGACGAACTCAAAATAATGGGCATACCTCCACCCCTCGAAAGTTATCGCTGACTCAGCCATGTTTATGCAGCACTGCACGTGGAGATGTGGACGCGCAGATAACGTACATATAAACCTGCGGCGGAAACCCCTCTTGTCTGTCAGTGTGATTATGACTGATTTGTGTAAGTAACGAAGTAACGCGTGTCGGGGCAATGTTACTAACTGTAGTGTGATTACTGAATTATAAAAGTAAAGCGTTACACTACTCCGTTACCGACAAAAGTAATATTATTACAGTAACGCCTTACTTGTGTTTCCTGGTATAACATTTAGGTTATAATAATAATAATAATAATAATAATAATTTGTAGATTAAATTAATTAAGGTATTTGAGTTTGTTTCAGATTAATTTTTGTATTTGATGTTGCAATTTAATTTATCCGAGAGACAAAAATCACTAAAAGATCTGGTGGATATCTGACCAGTATTTATATATATATATATATCCTAAATGTTCTTTGGGTTTTATCCACAAATGCAACACAATTAAGAACTGTAAGTTATTATTTAATAATCAATGTAAGATATATACTTTATTGAAATGTAAGTATATTTCACACATTTTAATGTTATATAGTATGATCTCATTATTCGTTAATGAACCTCATATTTGTGACAAGACGTGCGTGAGCGGAACCCTCCTCTATTTAGGGTCAACGTTAAACTTTTAATACAAAAGTTGTCGACTTCTCATCCACGATTACGTCACTTCCGCTGCCTAAAACCCAGGAGGTATACGATCTAGCACTACACGCACACACGCTAACACAGTTCTGTTGTTATGTTCAGTCATCGTTCTTATGTTGAACATAAATACATTTCATGTACGTATTTCTTCTTTCGCAGCAATTTTCCTTCATACTTTCTTGCCGTGAAATAGGTCTTAAATTCTATTCAAAGTGGTCTTAAAAAGTCTTACATTTGAGTTGGTGAAACCTGCAGGAACCCTGAAAACTGAAGTTGGGTTATTTTCTGTTATAACAGAAAAAAATATATACATCAACACATATATATGTTGTGTACATTACAAATATATATACATTCTTGCATGCATACCCACCCAGCTCAAGGTTTTTGTTTGCAACTGTTAGCCGATTCAATGAATGTACTTGCAGGTGATGTAAGTACAGAGTCCTGGATTGAAGTCTTTACTTCACACAGGTCAGAAGAGAGGTGTTGGAATTTGAATGACCCTCCTTTTGTTGTGCATTGGAACAGGAGCTGAACGAGCTGCGAGAGACTGAGGGAGGCACTGTGCTCACAGCCACCACGTCTGAGCTGGACGGCATCAACAAACGTGTCAAAGAGACTCTGTCACGATCAGAAGGTGAGCATCGCACTAAAGATACAACACTGGGAGGGGGAGCTTAGCCTGAAACTTAAAGAAACAAGCTTTAAACAAAAAGGTGAACCATTAAAAACACTTTCACCTCAGTACCCTCAAACAAAACAAAAATTGTGTGTCATTCACACTAATTCCTGAATAATTCAAATGTATAAGAGTGAGAGAGATATCATGATTTGTGGATTGAGTAATTGATTGAAGTAGCGCTGTTAAAGGAGTACTCGTCATTGCTTGGTAGCCATATGGAAGAGTGTATTTTTATAAACGAAACCAAGTTGCTCTATTGAGCCCAAAATAAGCTGTCATCGGGGAATTTAAATGTAAAAACTCGACGCTGTCTTAAATAGGATGGCACCAACAGCAGATGGTGAGGTTTGCTGTGATGTAATGGACTAATGTGGATAAAAAGCTGCATCAGAGACAGCTTGGCTGATGGAATAAATGCTCTGCTGGTGCTGTGACTCAGATGAGGTTGATGGAAGGCAGTGATCCTGACTAGAATTAATTTGCATGAAATCATGTTTCATTACTGTTAATAACCAATTAAATACATATTCACAGCACGACCTCTTCTTAAGTAGGCTTTATTTCAAGCCTTTGTTCAATTTTCCATTTATGATTCCGTGAGCAGTTTGCTTTTCTTTTGTCTCTTTTAAGAAAGTTAGCATCCACATTAGTAGGTTTTTGATTAACAATATACATTTGAATTAATAATGGAACTCCGGCTTTTTCGTTCCTTCACAGTCTGTTTTGTTAAAGTTCCATTCAGTTGACTTTTTAAGAAAAAACAGTTTCTGCACTAATGCCTCATTTGTAATAAAACCAATCACTTCTGTTGCACTGCCTCATCCAATGTCTCTTCCCCAGATCTTGATCTTCTGGTCGACAAGATCGAGGTCGAGATCAAGGACCACATAAAGAGCATGGAGCGCTGGAAGAACATCGAGAAGGATCAAAATGACGCCATCAACAGCGACACCAAGGAGCTGGAGAAGATGACCAACAAGCAGGGCCTGCTGCTCAAGAAGAAAGAGGAGTGCATGAAGAAGATCCGAGAGCTCGGCTCGCTGCCTCAGGAGGCCTTCGAGAAGTATCAGACCCTCTCAATCAAACAGGTACACACACACACACACACACACACATACACATACACATACACATACACATACACATACACACACACACACACACACACATATTTTCTTTAAACTGACCTCTCAAGATGGGTGCAATTTCTTTTGCAGGCCTGTATTACAACAAAAGTCAGGTGCTCAAATGAACATTTCATTAGGATTGACTTTGTTCCGTTTATTCTGACCTTGAATACAACCTTTTTGTAATGTGCTTTCAATGTAAGCCATGACATACGCAGTCCTCTTTCTCTGCAACAAGACATCCCACAGCTAATCTACAGATGATGACAAATCAGGTGGATATCTCAAAAGGGAAACAAATCAGAAAATGTTATCTGTAAAGCACCGGTTAGTGACGTTCAAATGGACAGATGACTGACAAACCAAAAATAAAAACCAACAGGTGCAGACTACGAAAACATAAAACTTGCTCGAGATACACTTTTTGTTATATTCCATGGAATGCTCTTAACATCCCGATAGCAATGAATATCTGAAGTGCTTTGACAAAAAATCCACAAAAAAATGTAATCTGTGGAAGCCGTAGCGCTGTAAAAAGCACGACCAATCATTTTAGCCGGCCCGGCTAAAATAACTGGATGGCCTACCTGCCTGTCAGCCTTCCATCTGTCCACAAACTTATCTCATGCCCTCATTGGTCATGTGCGCGTTCGTGTGTGTTGGAGGAGGGGCTCTGTAAGGAAGTGGCAGATTTTTTCCGGTTTTGTATTTTCAAATTCTAACGCACTCGAGCTGGTTTCTCCAATATTACCTACCCCACCTTTAAGTGTATAAGAAAATAATCTTAATCATCTACGTTTCTTGCTGTTTTACTACAGTAACAAAAAGTAGGGAGGCGTGTGGTGCAGTGTGATGTGTTCGGATAAGGATGTCCGACCCCCCCAGCCCAATCAGAATCAGAATACACATTTGTTACAGCAGGAAAGAGACAAAGATAGCTTAACGTTAACTAAGAAGCATGCATACAACACATATTTAAGATAAACAAATTTAAGAAAGTTACACCATTTACAAAATACGCATCTGTAACAGTTCTGAAGATGTCACAATCTTCCATTATGTTAGAAACAAAACAATTTTAACACGTTAAAAAAAAAGCCAGTCCCACATTCTTAAACTTCTAATGCACACTGAAGACAAAATAATGGCAACAATAACCATGAAGATCTACTGAAGGTCAGTTTTCATACTACCTGCAACAATTCTGAGTGTGTGCATAACACACACACACACACACACACACACACACACACACACACACACACACACACACACACACACACACACACACACACACACACACACACACACACACACACACACACACACACACACACACACACACACACACACACACACACACACACACACACACACACACACACACACACTCGCTCTCTCCCTCCCCCCTCCTGCTCAGCAGTGACTCAGACACTAGTTAGTGCTCTGTCTCTGATTTATTTTCAGCCAGCTGCCTCTGGGAGACTGAGCTGAGGAGACTTGGCTGCATCTTTCACAAGTGTCTGATTATGTGTGTGTGTGTTATCTCCCCTCCTTGACAATGCTGGAAATAGCCTCACACTTTCTCATGAACACTCCGTATAATTAATCGCTCTTCACAGGACTCAGCTCCAAGGAAAGATGGTGCCTTTGATTGCACAAGTGGGCGAGGGGGCCAAGTAATAATGCCACTTGCTCGTGTTCCCTCGGCCATTAGTGGTTCAGACGGATGAATTTATAGTTGGAGAGTTTGTAGAGTGCGTGTCACTTTGGATCGAGGCTAAGCTGGCTCTTAATCAGGTCATGTCATCTTGAGATATGAAAAGAATCTGGCAGCATACTTTGAAACACTGAACTGAAACATGGATCTGAATTGATGTCCCTGTTAAAGTCAACAAGTGGTTTTCAGTGGAGGCTCTTAGATAGTTATATACGGCACATTCTTTAGCTTTGTAAAGAGTTTCTCAGCTGATGATACACAGGTTTGATAGAAGAATTGTTTGCATGTTTTGGGCTGGAAAAATCTGAAATGAATTAAATCACCACAAGATTTTGTGGCAGTGCAAATATAAAACCACTCAAAATAGTAATATAAAATGGATTGTGTTTTCAGAATCTTTAAACATGCATAACATTTTCTGAAACAAGTGTCTCACTGTGTAGAATTTACTCACCAGAAAGAAATGAAACATTTAAAAAATATGCAAGGCTCTGGACACAAGTTCAAATGTACAGCCGAGTCTGATTCACCCGTAAGTTATTGATGATTAATCTTTTCTTTCTCTCCTCCCCAACAGTTGTTCCGTAAACTGGAGCAGTGCAACACAGAGCTGAAGAAGTACAGCCACGTCAACAAGAAAGCTCTGGATCAGTTTGTGAACTTCTCTGAGCAGAAGGAAAAGCTCATCAAGCGCCAGGAGGAGTTGGACCGCGGTCACAAATCCATCATGGAGCTCATGAACGTCCTGGAGTTGCGCAAGTACGAGGCCATCCAGCTCACCTTCAAACAGGTGCGTGTCTGTTCAGAGTCCACTGACATCACATGTTCTCAATGCTTCGCAATAAAATATGAGCCTGGTTGGCAGAACCATGGTAGCCTGACTGCCCTTTTGAATATGTTTAAATACATGCATGTTTTCTAACACCTTTGGTTGTAGCTGACATTGGCCCAATGACATCATATATCCAATGCAATCCAGTGTATTTATAAAATATGGCCCTTAGCGTTACGTTTTGCGATATCAGACTAATGAAAAAATGCGAGTGGCTCAGTTTTGTTCTGCTTCAGGGATGCAGGTATTTATTGTATAACAGTAATACAGGCACAACTACAACTGTTATTTTTAGACTTTTTAGATCTGCATAGTATTAAAGACTATCAACAATATATTGTATTGGCCATACGCCTTTCGGAGATGGATTTAGATCAGAGGTGCCCAGTACGTCGACCGCGGTCGACAGCGGGGGCAATACTGGTAGATCGCGAGTCATTCATAATAAAAAAAAAATCCAGCTCCTTTAAAATAGACAAAACAGGTTTTGATCCCTCCTCCCGTGGCCTCCCTGCCACTTAAATCAGGGGTTTACTTGATTGACAGAAAAAGGGACCTATCGCTTTCCAGTCTGTTAACGCAGAATGCAAAGTGATACAAAATCAGTCAAGTGCCGGGAAAACTCAAATTAAGAGGCAAACCAGAGACAAACAACAAAATGAGTGCGGGACCGAGCAAAAAGCTAAAGACATACCACTTCCACACAGAATGGGAGGGAGAATCTTTTTTTGTGATGTCACATTCAAAGGTTATTTGCCTTATTTGTAAAGCAAGCGTCGCTCTGCCAAAGAAAGGTAACGTGGAGAGGCATTATCGGAGTGTTCACAAGGCATATGACAGCGACTTCCCTCCGAGTAGCGAGTTGAGAAAGAGAAAGGTCATGTATTATTGCTACACAAACATTATCTCGCAGTCTTAGTGTCGCCAACTCGTTTCTAACATGCAAAAAGACAAACAAATGCGTCTATGGTCGGTGTATTTTCTATCTTTCCAATCCAGACCAGATCTCTCTCTCCCGTCTGTGTGCGAGACACACGCATCTGCTACATGCAGCAACACACGCAGGAGATGGCTGAGAGAAGCGCTCCAAGGTGTGGTTAAATGTTACCCGTCTTGAGGTGGACAATGCTCCTTGCCAAGAGTGTTTAGCATGTAAGGGCGGTAACACGAGCAATTTGTCTAAACATTTAGCAAAAGTGCACCACATTCAGACGGAGGAATGCACCGGGTTCGACTGTCTTTCTAGTAGCTCTGTAGCCCCATCCACGAGTAACGTTTCCACGTCAGGTGTTATGTATGCTAGCAGCAACGCACGGAGTTAACTCAATTATTCCAACATGGGTGATTAGATTAGATGGGAGGATTAGAGGTAACAGAGTTACTCTTTATTTTGTTAAAGTTTCAGCTATTCTGTTTACAGTTCTGTCATCAGATTATTTAATACGATTTGTCTTTTGATGTGAAATATTATTTATTTAATTTAAATGAAAAGCAATGTTAATTTTGTTCACAATTTGTTAAGTTAATTTAATAATATATGTATTTTTGAATCAAGTATTCATCTTTATTGTATTCATTGTTAGTTTCCACATGCCTAAACCAACCTCAAACTAAATCTAAAAGTTGATGGCTAAATAGGAGCGTTTGAGAAATTGTGCAAGGCAGAATAGTCGATTAATCGTTTCATTAATCGATAGATTAATCGACAGATTAATCGATTATCAAATTAGTCGTTTGTTGCATGCTAGTTATCCCATGTATAAATAAAACGTGTTATTCAGCAATCAGATTTTATTTTTGGTTGGTAGACCTCGGTGAGCTGGTCATTTCAAAAGTAGCTCACCAGCCAAAAAAGTGTGGGCACCCCTGATTTAGATGAATAAAAAAACTGACATACATTAATAGCATGAAAATAAAACACAGTAAAATTGTAACCGTAAAGCTGTTAAAATGCAATATCATCTGACTGCAGAACAAATATTCAATCCGATATATTAGTTCCCATTCGAAATGTATTCTCCTATTTTTACTTTTAGAAATGATTTGTTATTGTCTCAGTCCAACAGTAGATGACTAATACTCACTTTGTTCCTCTTTTTGCCACGCCTTCTCTCCCTCAGGTGTCGAAGAACTTCAGTGAGGTTTTCCTGAAGCTGGTACCCGGAGGCAAAGCCACGCTGGTGATGAAGAAGGGCGACGCAGAAGGCAGCCAGTCTCAGGACGAGGGTGAGGGCGGGGGAGACAGTGAGAAGGGCTCGGGCTCCCAGAGCAGCGTTCCTTCAGTGGACCAGTTCACCGGAGTGGGCATCAGGGTAACTCTTTCTGTTATGTTGTACACTTTGTCTGAATTTTTTCCCCCTTATTTTATGAAAAGTGATGAATATCAAAGGCTTTTATGACGATAACAATTTTTAAAAACTCACTATATGGAGTGTTTTTTAGTTTTATTACTTAAAGCCAGTGGTAACGTATTGTAAATTAATAAGAAGATGCAGAAAGATGAGCATTTCTTGAGTTACTTATATTTGAAAGGACCCACATTCAAACTGAGTTAGAGCCAGCAGTGCAAGGATCTCACTGTACCCGTAGTGTATGAGGGTTTCCTTGACTTTTTGTCTTGGGAAAAAGGAATGTGCATTTCTACCAGGGACCAACCGGAAATCACTCACGTAATGATTAATAGCCAATTCTTTTCACCCTAAATCCATCCGCATCATTTTAAAATCTCTCATAACCCCACATAAGCATTCCTACCATCTGTCAGATTGTGTGTCTTATCAGAGAATTTAAGAATAAAGAGAAGATTAAGTGAAATTATCAAGTCTCTGCTTTTTCCTATTCTGGTCTAAAACATACCCCCCCCCCTCCCCCGCCCGTTGCAGGTGTCGTTCACAGGGAAGCAGGGCGAGATGAGAGAGATGCAGCAACTGTCTGGAGGTCAGAAGTCTCTGGTGGCTCTGGCCCTGATCTTTGCCATCCAGAAGTGCGACCCCGCTCCCTTCTACCTGTTCGATGAGATCGACCAGGCCCTCGACGCCCAGCACAGGAAGGCTGTCTCAGGTAACGCGGAAGTATACAAATATGGAGAGAGGGAATTAAGTAAATCTCTTACATGTAGTTAATCCCGTCAAACCGCTGACGGCGATGTAAACATGTGCTGAAGAGGGGGCAAAACCAGCTGAAACATCAGAGCTTAAAGCCTTGTTTGCCTCCTCAATAAATATTTTGTTTTGAGAACAAGTTGTTCCGCCTCAGCTGCGTAAGCAACAGAGAGGGTGGGATGTGTATCTGTGTTGCACTGTTCTAGGTGGTGTGACTGGAAATGCATTGAACATGCTGTCCCATAGGTCATGGTCTCAAACAGATCAGGCAATCATCACTCCCGTACTGTATTTTTTTTTTAATGTGTTTTTTTATGTTTTTAAAGCTGTAACTTGCCTTTTGAAAATATCTTTGTTCAGTTTTTGATATGCTCCTTATTGCTATGCCAAAGATATTTGACCAGTGTGCTACCTTAGTCCCCTGCAAATGTGACCTTTGCGCTAGTTTTGACTTTGTAGGATAAATGAATCCCTATGCATTTCTGTCCACTGTATCAAATTCACACCTAACAGTAACTTCGGTGGCTTGTTGTCATAATGTCCGACCCATGTCAATATGAAATGCATGGGTTCAGATTTGGTGATGTTGTATAGGATACATATTCTTAATTTAAAAGATAGTTTTTTAACTGATGATCACAACAGATTATCATTGTTTCCCATTCTTTGTGTGAAAGCCTTGTAAGAAAGTCCTCATCCCTCTTTTCTCTTTGTGATTTCCCGTCTGTTTCAGACATGATCGTGGAGCTGGCCGGCCACGCCCAGTTCATCACCACCACCTTCAGGCCCGAGCTGCTCGAGTCCGCTGACAAGTTCTACGGAGTCAAATTCAGAAACAAGGTGAGTCCACAAGAAAGAAATCCGGTTGTTGTTATCTTATCTGAAGAGGTTATAACATGCTGTAATATGTTTCTTTTTTTTTAACCAAATAGTCAGTCACTCAAATTAAACTTTATTTACATACAGATTTTACAATGCATCCAAAGTATATTTCCTGTAAATGTAGGTTGCAACGTTCTGTTGATTAAAAACTTCTCTGTAGGCGAGGGTGGTTTTCTGCTTAGCTCCCTTGTTGAAAAGGAAAAATGTCCCCTTGAATTTCTGTTTGAAAACATAAAATATCACTGCTTAGTCAGAGTTGCTAAAGTGGAGGTCTTGTTTGGTCATTAACTGTGTCTGTGTCTGTGTGTGTGTGTGTGTGTTTTATTAGGTGAGTCACATCGATGTGATCACAGCGGAGCAGGCCAAAGACTTTGTGGAGGATGACACCACCCATGGTTAAAAGCCTCAACTCTTCATCCTCCTCCTCCTCCGCCTCTACAGTGCACTGTGAAGCTTGAAGCCTTCCACAACAGAAATATCTTGCTCTATACACCAGCCTCTTTTTGGCTTTCTGTTAAAGACAAACAATGCAGCAAGTGTTATGCTTCTCTGACCATCCACCAAGACTGCAATAGGATTGGACATGTTTTGATAACATTCGGAATACCCCAGTTTCTTTTTTCATTCCAGGCTGATAAAAATACACATTTGATTAAAAAAAGAAAAAGCATGCAGGGGCCACTGTTTTGTCCCATTCCCTGCATTGCTGTGCCTCTCGTGTAACAACCACACTCTATCTGACAACTGACAAAACTGTAGTTGTTTAACACTGAATCATTTTGTCTAAAGAGGTCCTTAAGAAAATGTTCTGGCCAAAAAAGTATTGAGCCGAGTTTTGGTAATCTGTTATTTGCAATGCCAGAGGCCCTCTAAAATGTCTTCATGACCTTTTCAGACAGCAAATAGTCTTCTGTACAGTTCTTTTTTTATATATACGACTTAGATGACGATTGTTAAAAGTGGAGATTGGAGGGTCTCGTAGTTCTCAGCTTTAGTTGTCACCCTGTTCACTCTGAGGTTTCTGTATTGTATACTCCTGAAACAATGCTAACCTTTATTTGTCATAACCAGCCACACAGCTTCAAGTGTTCAAAGGTTGTGGTTCCTTTTATGGTTGTTTCTGTAATGTGTTATTTCCTGTTTTTAGGGAATGTAAGTATATTAAATGTTTAGTTCCAAACCACAGATATCCATTGTTGAATCAAACGCAACTCCACAGTCGACAATTCAAAAGCAGAAGATATTCAGCGATGGTTCCATTTCTATTTGGGTCCTGAAATAACTTCAGTAGTAGTTTTGCTTTTCTGGAATGCCAAGTTGTAATGTATCATTTCATTTCCTTACTGGATGAATTGTTTGGGATTAAACTCCTCATATGTTGCACCTAGTTTCAAATCTACTTTTTTAGATGTTTTGGTTCATTTATATGTAATGAGAAAACTTACAAAAATAATAAAATATTTTTTAAATAAAACGATGTCATGTTTAATAAGGCCACTAAGAGGTGCTGTAACACTGTTAGTTGACCTCACATTGACTAATACATATTTATACAGTGAGTTAGAACAGGGAGTTTAAAGAAATGTATGATGCATTGTTCAAGGGGATTTTACAGAATTGTTTATTTTAATATTAATCTAAGATGGTGTTGCTGATAGTAAGTTTTGAAAATGCACACAAATATTAATAGATCCTATATAGGATCGAAGCCCGAGGACAAAACACCAAATAACATATGTTAAATAGAAACCTAACCTTATTGTCTTCATACCCCATAAGAAACCTACCTGGACATTATAAAATACAGTATATCTCGCGGAAATTAAAACATAATAAAAATAGGATATTTTAAACAGCTATTCAAACCCTTACCCCGCTAATCTATCTGTCTACAAGTCTAATTTTCTTAAAAGCAAATATACAAAACGCAACACCAACCTTACGGTCATCATGGTCTACTCTACATTACTACGTTTGAAAACTAGAACTATATGTAATTATATGCTTTGTGTATTTTTTGTTGTCTGAATTGTATTGTATTCTGTTTCAGAGCTCTCTCTAGCATAGACTGTATAAAGCTCTCTAGCCATGAAGAGTTGTATGGTATTAGTTTTGTGTCATCAAGATAAAGCAACACTTTCTCAGTATGAAAGCGGCACCCCTGCGGCACGCGCGCGGAATTCTCGAGGTAGACGCGCAGCAGTTCTTATTTTTTGTACTTAGATTTTGTGGTCTGACCTAAATCTAATGTTTGTTGGCTTTTTATTGATTTATCTTTAAAAGAAATACACGGACAGGCAGCTATACATCTATTTTATCAGCAACATATCAAATTGAAAATGCCCAACCTTTCTACCCTTCTAAAACGATTTCTTTTTTGCTTATCTTTGCTTTTTATTCTATTTACGTGCACAGCTCCCTAACTATCTTATACATACCTAAACATTTGAAGAATAATGCTCCCTCAAACTCTACGGTCCTTTGACACACTCTACTGGTGTTATTTAGAGATGGACATGAGTTCTTTTTTAAATCCCTTAGTGAACAAAGTAGAAAACTAGCAACAATGCTTGAGGAGAGCTTTCATTTAAAGTCGGAAAGATAATTTATCAACTTCTTCCATACAGCATGTATCAAATATTTCATCTGTTCTTTTGTTGAGATAGAACTACAGACATAACATACTGTGTTGCTAGAGTGGCTATCATCCCACTGCCTTCTAGTCCCCGCCTCCATCCGAACCACTGTTCGAAATAGGGGGGAGCCAGGAGGAACTAGGCTCCCCTAAAGAGGGGGGGGGGGGGAGCTACCCTGAAGGCTGACATTGAGAGAAATAGGGGGAGCCCCAAAATAATTGTGCATATGTGCAGGGGCGCCGCCAGGGATTTTGGGCCCCATGAAAAGATATCACGTTGGGCTCCACCACCAGGCCCAGGCCACGCCAACCAAGCACAATGCTGTAACCACACCTCCAGAACCCAACCGACTCATTTATGCTTTAAATAACTACCTGTACAGGCTTGCATCTATCTTGTAGTCCAAAACTAACTGCAAAATATTTACTGACACTGAGTGGTGAAAATATAACACTGCAGACGTGCAACATTCTACTGCAGTAGAATTCACTATTTTATATAACACTAACATTCCTGACAATAGACCTCAATAGTCATCTTTTATGGTGTACATGCCTTTTTTAATAACATTTTTGAATGGAACATTCAAAATAAATATAACTTAAATATACATGAACTCGTAAATTGAAATAAAGTGAACATTAACACCAATATTATCATTTATAAAATGCTACAGCAAAAAAAATAACATAAGCAGCAGATTTGTTTTATTAAATATACATACCAACTACAAAATAAGCGGGTATTAAAGTGTAAATGGACAACAAAACGGAAATGGAAGTGAAAAGGATTGATTGAACATTTTATTAACAGATTGCAGAATGGGTACAATATAGTACAGTTCAATACCCACAATTGTTAAGAGGATGCAGACCAGAGAAAGACTTTCGTCTTGTTTACATCCGGGTCCTCCATTTTGATTCATCATAACATATATGACATACATGACATACACAGATAGATTACATTTTCATTTTAGATTCATTTTCAATTCATCATAACATATATGACATACAAACAGACAGTACTGTTACATCTAGACATTTATGACATACCAGATCTACAAATATACAGCACTGTTTGTGAGTACAAAAAGAGTCTAAAAAGAGAGTATATACATTTGGGGGGGGGGGGAACTGTATATTGTAGGGGGTTAGGTTTGGACATTTACAGGGGCCAGTTTCGAATTGCAGTCTCCCGTAGGTGCTTTTTTAGAGAGGTTTGAAGGTGGGTAGTGATTCACATTCCCTTACAGCTGTGGGTAGGGTGTTCCACATTGTTGTGGCATAATTACGAAACGTGTTTCGTCCCTTGTTTGAGCCAAATTTGGGTTTAACATGATTTGTGGAGCTCCCTCTGGTGTTGTGGTCGTGGTATTCACTGACCTTTGGGAAGTATTTTGACATGTACATGGGTACCTTAGTGGTGTAGTGTATCTTGTAGACCAGGCCCATTGCAAGTTGCTGTACTTTGTCGTCTACTCTAAGCCATCCTAGGTTGTCAAAGTGGGCAGGGGTGAGGTGGGTTCTAGCAGTAAGGTCAAGTTTGTAATTTTGTTTTTAGCGCCTTTGAGGTGCTTTGGTACCATGAGGTGCAAGCATAGTCGTAGTACCCTTGAATGAGTGCTCCTGCCAGAGTCTTCATGGTATTCTTGTTTACCAGAGAGGAGATCCGGTACAAGAATCTAGTTCGTTGGTTGACATTTTTGATTACATTGGATGCCATTCTGTCACAGGAGAGATTTGCCTCTAGTATGGAACCTAGGTATGTAATTTCATCTTTCCTTGTGACAATATTGTCACCCACTGTAACTGAGAAGCCGTCGGTCTTGCTGAGTTTGTTTTTTGAACCGAAGAGAATGGACTCTGTTTTACCCAGGTGTAATGGTAGTTTGTTATCGGCGAGCCAGCTGCAGATTCTGCCGAGTTCCGAGCTGAGGGTTTTTTCAACATGCAACCTGCTCCTGTCAGAGACCAGCAGGGCTGAGTCGTCCGCGAACAGGAACAAGTTGCAGTCACAAGCTGACGACATGTCATTTGCATAAATTAAGAACAGTAACGGTCCTAGTATGCTTCCTTGTGGAACACCACAGCTCACTGGGAGGGGGGGACGACAGAGTACCGTTCACCTCCACCATCTGTTCTCTCCCCTCCAGGTAGGATTGCATCCAGCTCACCGATAGTCTATCAAAACCAATTGCTTTAAGTTTGTCAATCAGAATGGAGTGATTGACAGTGTCGAAGGCCTTTTGTAGGTCCAGCATGACCATGCCGCAGTACTTGCCCGCGTCCACCTCTTGTTTGATGTGGTCGCTCAAATAGAGAAGTCATGTGTCAGTGGAGTGGGATGTTCTGAAGCCAGATTGGAATTCAGAAATTAGATTTTTTTCCGCGAGGTACTTTTCGACCTGTTTGTATACTATTTTTTCCATGACTTTGGAGACTTTCCATGAGATGGAGGTAAGAATAGAAACAGGGCGGTAGTTGCCTGGGTCCAATTTTCTGCCCTTTTTGTCCAGGGGGGTTACTCTCGCAATTTTGTAGTCTTTGGGTACGTGTCCCTGTTTTATCGAGAGGTTTATTATGTGTGTGATGACTGGGGTGATGGCGGCTGCTGAGTCTCTGAGGAATTTGGAGGGGATATTGTCATGGCCAGTGGCCTTGTTAGGTTGGAGGGCGCTCAATTTTTTTTGTACATCAGCTGTTGTTACCATTACTAGTTTGAAATCATCTTTGCGGACCCCTAGGTTATTGTAGTAGGCTAGGATGTGTTCTACCCCAAAATGCCCTGAGTGGGAGGGTAGTTTATTTACCAGTGTTGTGGCTATGTTTGTGAAGAAAATGTTTAAGTAATTGGCCACATCCAGCTTGTCTGTGATGAGCATGTTATCTGTCTTTATGTTTATGTTTGAAAATCTGGTTTTAAGTTTTTTACTGCAGCCTAGTTGATCATTGAGTAATTTCCAAAGTTCACAGGGTTTATTTTTGTTTTCCTCAGTTTTGTTATTGATGAAATAATTTTTTGCAGTTTTGATCATGGAGGTTACGTCATTTCTTAGTCTGTTTCTTTGTCGTTTGAGTTCAGTCACGTGGGCTTGGTGTTCACTGCTCGAGCTTTTGGTAAGCTTTGACTTTTGACTTTTACGAAACTCAGAGCATTTTTTGTGAGTGCATCCACGGCTCAGCACGATTTTTTACCCTGGTAGTTCTTAGGGGGGCCCAGCGCCATATAAATAGAAGAGTTACGACAGCGGAAGTCCAAAAACGGTTATCGTCACGTGGTTCATGTAGACGAGGATCGTTCCCCGGAAGTTCATGGCGGGGAATGTGAATTCATTGATAACAGGAGATAGAACTACGATTTTTGGTAATTATTAGTGAATAAAGGTTTTGATTTGCAATATTTATACAACAAATCGATATGTGTATGTATTTACATCAATATGTTTTTACAAATAAAATAGAATTTACTAATATTAAGTGATAATATTAGGATTAGTGTGAACAAGTAGTTTACATGTTAGGCTAACAGTGCCTTGGTTAAAGAGCCTGTTTATTTATAGCTTTGAATTCTTTAAAAACCAATATTATCTTCTTAAACTTGTATGGTAGTCAGGAGCATCACTTTCTAATGTTTATTGATATATTTAGAGGGAGGGGATCTAAAGGAATGCTTCAAAATTCAGATTAGATTCATTTCTACCATTTTCTTAAATTCATGGTAGTTTCAGTAATCCCATTGTAATTGAGGACACAAGTTATCTAAATGACTAATGTCATCTTTATGGCTTTCAGAAAGGACAGGAGACCGACAGGTGACTATCAAAGGACTAGCAGCAGCAGCAGCAGCATGATGATGATGATGATGTTAAATGTGTTGTTTTAGGAACATCCATTGCAAATACATGGAATTCAATAAACATTGAATAGCATATCATGCAGTTTGTCTGTGCCTTTTCCTCCGTGTTGTCCTGGTTTGCTGTGCTGCCTCCTAGTCGCCACCATGGTTTGCTGTGCTGCCTGGGGATGCTCAAATCGCTCCGAGAAAGGAGTACGAGTGTACGGCTTCCCCACTGACACAGAGCTGAGGAAAAAATGGCTTGCTCAAGTTAGCAGGAGCAATTTCACGACCAACAGCAAAAGAATATGTGAGGTTATTATATACAAACACTGCATTTGCACTTTTTCACAAAACGAAAACCACACCATTGGGAAAGCTTAATGTTTTGTTTAAAACAAAAAATAAGGGAAAGGCTTGAAAAACACTGAGAGTTGAGACTCAGGGTGCAGGGTGAGGGTCTCAGTGCAGGTATTCAGGCTCCATTGAATCCCCTCTCTGGTTCTTGTGCTGAAAGAGGGAGTAACAGACAGGAGAAAGGGTTATACACACCTATATAGCACACCTATTGGATGGGAAATTGCGTTGGGGAGATAAGGTGTGGTCTTTGTTCCCAACTGAAGTTATGGAACTTTATTATTTGTGAGTTTAACAAAGTATGACAAATGGCATCAGTAACAGATGTGATATGAATTTCTATAAAGTTGTTTCACATTCTTGGTCATATTTTATATACAGTATGTAATGGGTATAACATGTCCAGTAAGTATAAAGTGTTTCCTAATACTGTGTATTCAACCACTATGGTATGGTATCCTAGCTTAATCTGTTATCTGTAAACGTTCCCTAAATCTACTAATTTAGGGATAATCCACTCACATCCTTTAATACACACGTTAATTTGAATCAGATGTACTGGTAATATCCGCAATATAAATCTTTAAACTTCTTCTTACCTTTAAAAGTCCGTCACGAACGGTCTTTTATGCTGCAACTCTACAGCTCTGCTAGCCTTGGCGCTAACTTCCGGGGAACGATTGAGAGGCTCCACGATCCGCCATTGCTGTAAAAAGGTGGTCCATTGGAGTGAACGGAGATGACGTAACTCTCAGTCTATATGGCGCTGGGGGGGCCATGTCGTTTAGTACTGTTGAGAATTTGGTTTTGAAACCAAGCCATGTTTCTTCAACCAGTGTACCACTGAGCTCCTCTGACCAGTCCAGGCTCTCCAGTTCTATACTCGCTAGAGTACGTTTTGAGGTCTCTAGTTGTGACTGTTTTGTGACAGCCGGCCTTTTGTTTTAGCTTTTTGCGGGTACAGAATAGCATATAATGATTGCTTAACCCGCATGCTATAACCCCTTTACTGGAGATCCCGGACCTGTCAGAGGTCAGAATGAGATCAATGGTAGTCTGTGTTGATTAACATACCCGGGTGGGTTGGGTGATTAGCTGGCTGAAGCCGAGCAGATCACAAAACCTACTGAAGGACCAGAAGACGGGTGCATCTTTTCGTTGCATATCCGTGTTCCAGTCCCCAATAAGAATTGTTTCCACATCCCCAACTCCAGCCAAACACCCATCCAGTGTATCATAAAAGCCACTCTGTTCTGGCGGTCTGTAGATTGTGCCGACTAATACTGATTTAGCCCGTTCAAAAAGGATTTCAAACCATACAGTTTCAAAGGTCTCGTGATTCAGGTCAGTACGGATAATACATTTGGTGTCTTTATGTATGTACATGCAGACACCACCTCCATACATATTCCTGTCATTTCTGACTACTGAGTAGTTCTCAATTTCTATTTCTGGGTCTGTCACAGAATTTTCAAGTTTTGTTTGTGAGAAGCATAATATGTTTGCCTTACCGTTAATGAATAATTGTCTGATTTCAGCCAGTTTGTGTCTCAGGCTGTTTGTGTTTAGGTGAAATATATGAAGTCCATTTGTGTTGGTTATTTGATTGATGTCGTCAAGCTGGAGGTATTTCTGTTCATCTATGTCCGGTCCTGCGGTGGGGGGAGGGGGTGCTTTGTTGTTCTCATTTGGTCGGTGAGTGGGTAGAGAGAAAGAGGGGGGGGGGGGAGAGAGAGAGAGGGGGAGGGGGGGATCCCCCGTCCTGGGACTCCGCCCGCAACGCCAGCCAGCACGCCATCGATCCCTTGCTCTGGGCCGGCCAAACTGGCCATGCCAGCCAGCCGGCCATCGGGTGTCGAGTCGTTCATGTCCCGCGTCGAGTTGGTCGTCGAGTTGTTCATCATGGTGGCTGCGAACCTCGGTTCCCTTCCTCCCGTCACGGCCTCACGCGTGTCAGTTTGCTGAGGCGTCACCGGGGGAAAGTCGCCGTCCGCTCTGCGGATGTAGCCGTGGGGCGCCTTCTGTGCAGCCAGACCAAGTCTTCTAGCTTGAGTTTGCATCAAAACCGGGCCTGGATTTAATTGAATGTCTCCCGAAAGTAGCAGGACCAGGATGATCATGGTCCTTCGGTCCAATCTGCCAGACGGGGGTAGGTTCTCGCGTACCGGGTTTGCCGTTAGTAATGCGTGAATAGACGTAGTTCCAGCAGCTACAGTAAGTGTTTCTTTTCCGAGCCATTGAGAAGGTAGAAGTCACTATGTGTCTCTTTTTCTCCGATTTCACTTCTCTGCACTTCTGATTGGTGTTGCTTCATTAATGAATTGAGGTATGAGTCCGTAATCCATATTAGCAGTAGGAGGAACTGTGCACAAAACCGTGTTGTTTGATTCTATGGCGAGATCTCTGAGAAATGCGACTCTTCATGGCGGTGGCCCTGAGCGCCATGTTAGCTCTAACAGGATGGTGGTGCTAAATCAGAGCCTATTACCTGTTCTCAGTCTTTTTCTCATCATGCATCTTGTGAGTAGTGATCCAATATCGTTACCATAGCCTTACCCTTCAACAGTTATTACGAGCCATTGCTCAGCCTTACTCACCAAGAGCCCAGCGCCTAGCCTTCTGGCAAAGTCACTGATCAAGTCCTTGAAGTCCAGCTTTCTAGCCAACTGGCTTTCAATGGACGGCATGGCAAGACTGCAAAGCATTATGGGGGGACAGGGCTGCTGAGCCTAGAGATGGATCTGTTGGTCCTGGCACCAGGGGGAGGGACAACTGATTTAGTATGAATAGCTGCTAAAAATGCACCCGCATTTATTAAATGTCAGCTAAAAGAGGAGTGAAATGAAAAACCTCAGCATTTTCTGTGAAGATATTAACAGTACTTAAAGGTGGGTAGGTAATTTTGGATAAACCAGCTCGAGTGCGCTAGAATTTGAAAATACACAACCGGAAAAAATCTGCCACATCCTTACAGAGCCCCTCCTCCAACACACACGAACGCGCACATGACCAATGAGGGCAAGAGATAAGTTTATGCACAGATGGAAGGCTGACAGGCAGGTAGGCCATCCAGTTATTTTAGCCGGGCCGGCTCAGATGATTTTTTTTTACAGCGCCACAGCTTCTACAGATGACATTTTTTAATGGATTTTTTGATATAAGATATTGATTGCTATCGGGATTTTAAGAGCATTCCATGGAATATAACAAAAAGTGTATCTCGAGCCGGTTTCTCAAACTTACCTTAGCTAACATACAAATTTCCACCACTCATGGACCACACCCACCTTTTCTTTTGAAAAACTGGGTGACATACTGTCGCCCTTTAGTCCCTCTCTCTTGTCTTTCTCTCCTTTCTTTTCTTTTCTTAGAGCCTGACTTTTTGAGAAGTTGAGACATGGCACACACAAGTACTCGCATCCCTCCTCACATGCTAGCCTCTCACTCTCTACTAGAATGGGCCGGTGGCGCACAGCGTTTGGAGGCGGGACCAAACCATTACATGTAAATAGAGGGGGGTGTTTGATGCTTTGGATAATTAGCTTTTTGAAGAAAATAATTTAAATGAATCGTAAGTTTAGTGAGTACATTATCAATATGACGTTCTATTAATGTTAATTATTGATAATTAATGAAAAGTTACTTAAACATTTTTTCTTAATGTTCTAAAAATGTTTGGGGCCCCTGTCAGTCACGGGCCCTTAGAATGGTCCTAACTTTTCACCTCCTTACATGTGTTGGTAAATATGTTACTTACATTTGTTATCACCAAAAATGTGTTCCGTGAAAGTAAAGCAAGCTCATAATTATATAGACATCGTGAGGTATTTATTTTCGGTACAGTTTATGTTGAAACCGTTAGAGAGATTGGCACACTTGTTAGCCTGTTCCATTCTTCTTCTTTTTCCGAAGCCGTGGCTTGGAAGTATACTTGCTTCATTTCTGAAGGAAGTGACTTGGAAGCAGTGGCGTAGCCAGGAATTATTGTGTGGGTGGGCCTGGAGAAATGTAGGTGGGCCAGGGGGAGACTCATTAAGCGTGGGGTCTGAGCTCAAACTTCATTAATGATTTTATTTATTTTTTAATGCACTAATTAAACATAAGCATAAGCATAAACTAGCAGTGAAAACAAAAACATAGGCACGGCGGCCTCAGAATGTGTGTAAAACTGACATCCATATGACTGGCTCGGCGGCCACAGAATACACAGGCTCGGCGGCCTCAGGTTGTTTATCCTTGACAGTCGCACACACGGAGTCGCTATAGCCTGCGAAGCGACGGCATCCTTGAATCGGTATCATAGAGAGCGGCGATACTGCGACTAGAACACACACGCACACACACACACACACACACACACACACACACACACACACACACACACACACACACAATAGTCTATAACCGCAGCTTCGCTGTTATTGCAAATGCAACAGTCTTTTGTGTCTGCTGCGAGACCCCATCGCGCGTCATCGTATAGAAGACGGAGGAGAGAAGAGTAGATAAACAAAATGGAACTGATGGATAAAAGACAACGACGAGGCATGGACATCAAACGCTTCATGAAGAGTAACTGGCTGCTCATCGCTACGACGATAGCAGTGGTGTTGTCATCCACATGACTGGAACGGTGGCTTAAGGTTTATCCCGCATCCACATGACTGGATAAAAAATCCAAATAACACCCAAATAAAAAGTAAAAAATATAAACAATTATTTGATATTGACGCACCAAATAGCTAGGCTTCATTACAATTACAAATTAGTGAAATGTGAATTAGCCTACCTTTTTGATGATCACAGCAGGAGACGACGGGGCTTGGTATTGAACACTGAGATGATCTCGTCATGCTGCAAAGAGTTGGCCAGTTCTCTTTCAAATTACAGGAGCGATAAACTAATCAGACAGCCAGTCATCATCGATGCCCTGTTGTCTGTCTTGATTCGATTGACTGTAGAAAATAGTCTCTCCACAGAGCAACTGGTCATCGGTAGAGTAACGAGTGCCCTCAGCAGACAATTCACATTTGGAAATATGTCATTTGGGAAGGTGTCGATAACTTCCATGAGTGATGGAAAGAGCCTGCCATCTTCCTCCTTTCTCTTTAGCTGCTGTACAAAAACAGTGTGTTCTGCAGCCTCCACTGTTATTCCAAAGTGGGCATTGGGTGACTGTATTGCTGCCATCTCGCCAAATGTCTCGGAACTGGGCATGCAGGCCGCTGCGGCTTTCATCAGCCCATATGAGTCTGCTTGGAAACGAGTGTCTAGCTCCATTATCTGCCTGTCCAAGATGTCATTATATAATCTTCTTAAATCAGAGTTGTCCCTCACAGCGGTCGCTTTGCCCATTGTCGATTCCACATGAGAGTCACCCAACCTGGCTGGCATCTTCCTCTTTTGGGAGGCAGTGACGTCCCAGTTCATAATGTCGTATTTCAACATCAAATCCTCCGTCAGTTTCATTACTTTGTCCATGTCATTTTTGGAATTATCCCTGCATGCACTGAAGCTCTCCTTAAGTCCCTCGATAGATGTATCCAATCTGTTATAGATATAGTGGCGGATTGCAGGCCCTTCGTGGCGAAGTCACTCATTTCAAACAACATATTAAATGTTACGAGAAGAAATACAAATGTCTTGTTCTGGATTTGTTGTAAGAGAGAGTCAGCCTCGATTTTCGTCTGACCAGTGCTCTCAGAGAATTCGGCAAGCGTTTCTAATGTTGCATCAAAAAGACTCAAAACCTTATTGACTGAACCAGACCTGGAAGTCCATCGCGTGGCGGAGCCCCTCTCAAGCTCTAGCGCTGGTTTATGTGGATTTCTATACATTTTGCATGTCTATGTGACCCAGTCATTAAACTATGTAAGGAGTTCAAAATATCAAAAAAGGTTGCGACGCTGGGTGATGCCTTGGATGCTGCGCAAAGCACAAGGTTGAGACGGTGCGAGTTACAGTGCACATAAACAGCGTGGGGGAACGTTTGCTTCAGAATTACTTGAACCCCACCTCGATGCTCCATCGAAACTAAATCCAACACATAACGCGGGATCAAGCTCTAGTGCCTCCAGTACTTGTAAAATATTTTCTGATATTACATTTGCAGTCATGTCCCCTGTCTCTACAAAACCCACAGCCCTCTCCTTCAACACTCCTTTGTGTAGGTATCGAACACAGACAGCCACCAGTTCTCTCTTGGAGAGTTCTTTACATTCATCTGCGAGAATAGCATAATATGTATCCGGCTGATCATGTAATTCACCTTTTATTTTCCGGATGAGTAGAGATGCAGCTATTTCCAACAACTCATTTTGTATGTCAGGGCTCATGAGTTTACCATTCTTCGGTAGTTCGTCCAGGCGCATTTTTATGTCGGGGTCATAAGTACAAATTAATTTGAATAACTCCCAAAAATTCCCCCTGTTCAATGCCTCCTTATTTTCGCGGTGCCCCCGCAAAGGTATATCTTGCTTGGCGCAAAATAAAACGAGGTCTATCACAACTTTTATGTGTTTTCGATTTCGTTCTATAAATGATCGATTAGCAGCATCCCTGTTAAGCTGGTTAATAATATTTCCCTTCCCTGACTGGTGGCATTGTTTATAGCCTTCTACTTTTGCCAATGCTGAAACATGTTGTTTGCTAGCCTCATGTTTTACACAAAACTGAGAAATATGCTTCCAGTCCTTAAATCCATCTCTTACGAATCGATCTTCGCCTGTCACTTCAGGGAAATGGCGACATGCCTTACAAAACACTGCATCTCTGGATGTGCTGTATTCAATCCAATGAAATCGGTCATAGCACCGGGCAGAAAAACTCCTACTTTTGCCTGACAAAAAATTGGTGGCTGGGAACACCTTGTGTTTGGGCTGTGTCGGGGGCTCATCTATAACTGACAAGTCGGATGGTGCTGCTAACTTTAAGTCTATTCCACCTGAGGCTGAGGTCAATGCTGTAGGTTCTTTGAAACCAGGTGGAGTGGAGGCTGAGGTCGATGTTGTAGGTTCTTCGAGAGCAGCTGCAGCAGAGGAAGGGAGTGGAGGAGGATGAGTTGTGATAACGTTAGCCATCTCGAATGCTGACTCTGGCGCTTGCTGGGAAGAACCACTGTGAGCAGCGGCAGCTGCAGTCGGTGTCTGGATGGATTCGGAGGTAGACGCCTGTAGTTCAGCAGAATCCTCTGTGCGAACTCGTTTTAGAAATTTAAACAAACTAGTTTGTTTCGCCATTTTGCAATCAACTTGGTACTGTACAGTTGCGCTAGCTACTGGCTGAGAAAGAGCGCGAGAGCAGTCAGGAACGTCAAAATTGCTGTGACACGCTGATTGGCTGTGGGTGGGCCAGACATGCATGTGGGTGGGCCCAGGCCCACCCACATGCATGTCAAGGATGCTACGTCATCGAGTCCCGCCGAAGGACTGTTCCAATGTCCCGGCTCCTTGGAATTCTACCGAGTCCGGCGTCCTTCGTAGCGGGAAATTTCGAGGCTGCACATGTGTATCCTCCGCGGTCTTAAAATCCCAACAATGCTTTGCGCAAGGACCAATTTCCCAAATCTTTGGTGGAAAATGGCTGAATCCAGGCAATACACATTTAAATGTAAGTATGTTAAGTGGCTTAGTAAATGTACACATGACTTGTGTTTAAAGTTTATAGTCCGTTTGACTTTTGCCCGTGTGAACGCAAACCGAACCTTCTGAAAAATGAAACAAACTGTCGTCTGGTGCGCACCAGAGAAGCGGACTATTAGTTTATTTTTAAATGCTGACACCTCTTCTCTTTTCGCCCATAAATGATTTCCTCCACAATCTAATCTACCCTTTCCTGCTTGGCATTCCATCTCCCCAAAAACAATCAACAACATTTTTATCAACCATCCACTTGCTCCTCTGCCCTCTGATATCAGGATTTGGAGTGCAGTGAGGAACAGATGACGCTAGCTCACATGTTCAAGGTCCTTATCATAAAAACATGCATAAAGCTGTCTTGGTTTTTACGACCAACAAGTTCATTTGTTGTCCAACAGGTGTGTATTAACTGCTTGCAAAGTTGGAGGAGGAAGGGGGATCCCATGAACAGACTGTCTCTGTCCTTGCACTTCATGGTGGTCCATCTGCCTGCAGGCCTTACACAGTGACTGACTATCTCTCTGCTGCTCCAAAGTCATCTCCATGTCCGTCTGGGTTATCTGCGTGTCAGACTATAGGTCTGTGTGTCATCTGTCAGCTTGTCTCACTGCCTATCGCAGAAATATGATTCTGGTCTGAGTGGAATTCCCTATATAAACACTTTACTGTCCCAAAGCTGGAGCTGGCTCCGGAAAGGTGATGACAGATGAGTTGCAGGCGGCAAGACAAATAATCACTGATGCGTTGTGGTTTCATAGGCATCTCTCTGGAAAAATGATCTCCTTCATTAACTTAAATCATGTCATTCATTAAGTTAACACTAACCTTAATGAATGATTAAGTTACCCCCACTCCAAGTTACAAATAAAGGGTTCTATACCTTAGCAATATTCTTTTTATCCTGATATGTTTATGCTAACTAACAATTATCTCTTATAATAGGGTACCTAACCAACCCAACCAAAGAGCCCAATCAAACGCAGAGTAGGCCCGTCATGACTTCACATTGTCGAATTCATAATTGTATTGGCCCCCACTTTTGAACCCTTAGTGCTGAGGCAGGTGTGATCCCATTGCAATTTTTTAAGATGTATTTGTATGGGTTGTTCGGCCACCATATGTTTGTTTATTTCCAGGCATTATTAACCTGTTAATATAGCTCTCTTCCTTATTATTGTGTAACGTTAACTATATTATACTAGCTTGAACTCCAAGATGGATATCCTCATTTCACCACCTCCACCCACTACAATCACACGTCCCAATGTTATATTTAACTAATGTTTAACTCCCTCCACCCCGGATAAAAGCACATTAAGAAGCCCCTTTTCTCTAATTCCACAACGTTGGAGGAAATCACATTAGGAGAACGGATTAATATAATGGATTAATAGGCTGTTCGTGGTTAACGTGTGTTGCTAACTTTATCCGGTATCATCGCCTTATCTGTAAACGTAAAATATACTGATTTAAGGGATAATCCACTAACATATGATTTAAGGGATAATCCACTAACATCCTTTAATACACAATGTGTAGTTAATTTGATTCAGATGTTCTGATAATATCCGCAATATAAATATTTAAAAGTCCATCACGAACGGTCTATTATGCTGCAACTATAGACTGCTAGTCGCAGATCCTCTCAATAGTTCCCCGGAAGTTAGCGGGCAAGCTAACTTCCGGGGAACTAATAAGAGGCTCCGCGATCCGCCATTGCTGTAAAAAGCTGGTCCATTGGAGTGAACGGAGATGTCGTAACTCTTCTATCTATATGGCGCTGCGGCAGTCTAACACAGTGGTTTTCAAAGTGGGGGCCGCGGCCCCCTGGGGGGCCGCCAGGGGGCGCTAGGGGGGCCTCAGAAAATTGGAGGGAAGATAAGAAAAAAAAAGGAAAGACAAAAAAAAAAAATTCTAATTATTTTTTAATAAATATTTTAAATCTGATTTTAAAAAAAAAATCATAATTATAAAATATAATTTATAATAATGGAACATATAATTTGCCATAGTCATCTTTCTGATTGCCTACCAGTCAAAACATCGTTCACGACGCCATGACGTCATGTTTAGACCTGGCGGTTTGCGCCATTTATCAAGCTGCTTTGCTCCTCAAGCGAGCAAGCTAGCTAGCTCAAAATGGACAGGTTTTTGACAAAGAACAGGTCAACGGAACCGACCAACAGCCCTGCTGTGGAGGACACTGCTGCAAAAAAACCTAAGAACTCCTGGCCAATTAAAATCAGAAGGTACGAGGCAGCGTACATTAAGTATGGCTTTACAGCCATACAGAAAAATGGCCATGATTGCCCGAAGTGTGTGCTCTGTCTGGAGACCCTCTCAAACGAGTGTTTAAAACCTTCGAAACTTCAGCGTCACTTGATGCAAAAACATCCGGCAGAGGCCGAAAAAACGGCAGACTTCTTCAGACGTAAAGAGGAGCATTTGGCCAGGCAATCTGCTGCATTCACACAGCAAGCTACCGTTCCCGAGCGGGCCCTAAAGGCATCATTTTTAGCTTCATACCACATTGCTCGTGCAAAAAAACCTCACACAATCGGAGAGGATTTGCTTTTACCAGCTACCAAAGACATTGTCCGAGAATTGCTTGGCGAGGATGCTGCTAAAAAAATTGACGCTGTCCCACTCTCGAACAACACCGTCAGCCGACGGATTGGTGACATGGCGCAGGACGTATCTGCTCAGCTTTTGGAGCAGGTGAGAGCCAGCGAGTACTTCGCTCTTCAACTAGATGAGAGCACAGACATATCGAATGAGGCCCAACTGCTTGTGTACATTCGATTTATTTCCCAGGAGAGATTTGTCGAGGAAATACTGTTTTGTAAAGCACTTGAAAGAAGAACCACTGGGAAAGATATTTTTCAAGTTTTGGACGATTACATCGAGTCTAACGGATTGAACTGGGCCCGCTGTGTGGGGGTGTGTTCGGACGGAGCCGCGGCAATGACCGGCAAGATCAGTGGAGTGACCGCTCTCATTAAGCAGAAAGCCCCGCATGTAGTCGCCACACACTGCATGCTCCACCGTGAGGCACTTGTCGCAAAAAGGATGGATAACGAGTTGAATCAGGTACTACAGGAGGTTGTACAAGTGGTGAATTTTATTAAAGCCCGCCCCTTGAAACACAGACTGTTTACCCTGCTTTGTAATGAGATGGGCGCCCGTTTTGAGGGGCTGCTGCTTCACTCAAACGTGCGCTGGCTGTCACGGGGCGCAGTTTTGAACCGTGTCTATGAGCTGCGGAGGGAGGTTGGAGAGTTCCTCTCTTCTGAAAAGCATCAGCTGGCAGAGCGGTTCACTGATGCAACCTGGATCCGCAAACTTGCATACATGTCAGACATTTTTCTGCATCTAAATGTACTGAACCAAAGCATGCAAGGACGTGACACGTACATACTGCAGGTGCAAGACAAAGTGCGTGCTTTTTCCAAAAAGATTATGCTGTGGTCAAACAAGCTCCAGGAGGGAGTCACAGAGATGTTCCCACTACTTCACCAGGAGCTGCTGTCATGTGATGATTTGGGCTCCATCTCTCCAATGATCCAGTCCCACCTGGAGCACCTCCAAGGATATTTTAAAGACTATTTCCCTGACCTTGAAAACACACATTTAAACTGGGTTAGGAACCCCTTTTCCCCCGGTGTCGGTTCTAGTTTGGACATAAAGTCACAGGAGGAGCTGATTGAGATGACAAACTCAGGGGATTTAAAACTAAACTTTGAGGCTCTTCCCCTGTCTAACTACTGGCTACATGTAAGAAAGGACTATCCCACCTTGGCTGACAGGGCACTGAAATGCCTTCTCCCTTTTGCAACAACTTACTTGTGTGACACACACACACACACACACACACACACACACACACACACACACACACACACACACACACACACACACACACACACACACACACACACACACACACACACACACACACACACACACACACACACACACACACACACACACACACACACACAGAGAGGTTTGGTTTCTTTTTTCTGTTTTTGTATCATCAACAGTTTGTTGAAAGGTTTGTTATTCAGTGGGAATATAGTGTTGAACTTACAGAACCAAGTCAGTTTAATAGATTTTTTTTCTTTTTTGACTGAAAACTTTTGAAGACATAATGCAAGAAAGACAAAAAAAAAAAACTCTTGCATATGTAAATATATTTTCTGTAGGGTAAAATGTATTGCAACATAGTGTCTATAATAAGAAAAACATTGTGGTGGAACAAAGATGCCCTGCCATACAAATCTTATTCTGTGTTGAAAACATATTGTTAATATTATTCTCATGCTAAACAAATGTAATAATTACAGTATTGAATAGAGAATAAAAGTAACAAAAACGTTCTTAAAGTTGATGTGTGACATATTTTGTAGCATTGTTGGTGGGTTTGCAAAGGGGGTCCCCGGCCAGAAGCTAATGATTTTTGGGGGGCCTTGGCATGGAAAAGTTTGGGAACCCCTGGTCTAACACACACACATGACCAAATAAGGACTATGTGGGAGTTCCCCTCGATTCCATTGGCTCTGACGGTTAGAAAGAGATGTCACATGTCAAAATCCAGCAAGGGGGGCCAGAGATATGAAAAATCCACCCAAATGGCTCCAGAAGAGGTTTTTTTTGGCTAAATCTGTCTAAAAAGGTCAAATATTTGTTTTGCATCAATCTTGATACAGGGTACTTATTATATGTTGTACTATGGATTCCTAAAGCTTTTAGTCTACTAACCCATCATCCAAAGTTAGTTTTCACTATAAGTACAACATATTAATTTACAGTTTTTTACCATGTTCAATCTGAATTTTCTTTAAAATAAAAAACATCTATATTGATTCTGACTTTTCTACATCCAACTCACAGGTTTATTGTTACTTTGAGAAAAATGATTATTAATTTAACCCTTTTAGAAGGGAAGATATGGTCATTTGTTCTGGGAATGTCATTTTCGAGCCTGAAACCTGAAAAACAGGCTCAGGGTTTAACAGATTGACTCCCTGACTGTCATGTTATTATCTGTTTTTCACACATTATTATAGGCTTAATTTTAGTCAGTGGTGTAAATAAACTAAGTAGATTTACTTTATTTTTACTGTACTTAAGTACAACTTTGAAGGACTACTTAAAGAGCAACTTGCAGGTTGTTTTTTTTACTACATTTATGCCTAACCTTGCCTGAAAATTACAATTAAAAATGTTAATGCAGGATTTGATATGTTTTACAAAACATAAGGGCAGGAATTCAGAGGAAAAGGAGCCGTTTTGAGCTCTGCTACTAAAAACTGCTTTTTTTTAACGTCATACGTCAAACGCGTCATATTACGTCACATGGAGGAGTTAACTTTCTCGGACTCGTTCTCTGCCCAATCCGCGGTAGCAGTTTGTAGTTGGTTTGAGCGGTTGTGATTTAGTGAGCTGGTATTTTTTCGGTAATTTTACATTGCATTTCACCATTTGTAATCATGGTGAGCTTGTGTTTGTGGAGGTTGCACAAACTCAAGCCTGTCAGGGCATCGAGTCCACAGTTTCCCTCACGGGAAAAGGACCGGAGCTAGCGTTCGTTCCTGGGTGCGTTGTGCATCCACCTCCCTGCAGCACATACTCCGTCTCAACAGCTTTATCAAGAAACCGTATTACATCTCTCTCCCCCCCTTTGCTGCTCTCTCTCCCCTCCGGTACACGGCACCGTAAGACTAGTGTGGAGTTGCATTAGGTAACGCTGTGGTGGCTGTACTGCTCCAGCCGTCTCCTTTGTGTTTGTTTGTTTCCCCCTGTCTGTGTTGTTTGTGTGGGCGTGGTGGCTGTCACTCCTGGCTCCCGGCTCAACCTCCACTCACCTGCTGCAATCAGCTGTGCACCCTCTCCGACTACACACCTGCTTTCCATCAAGCCATTTACAACTGCATATCAACGGAGGCTCCACAACCAGATCGTCAAGTATCAGCCGTATCTCGCTTCTCCCCTCCGGTCAGCACCGTAGTGTGGAGTTGCATTAGGTAACGCGAGATACGGCTGATACTTGCGCATTAGTTTCTGTTATGGATCAGTATCAACAGTCCTGCCAGTAACGTTACTATATTATCATTATTACTTTAGTTATAGCCTGATATATGATTGCTAACTTTACAATGTTGTGATGTGACTGACGTTAGCTAACATGCTAACGCCGGTCACTCACCAAGACAGCTGCTCTGTTCTCCACTGGTTATCCACACACCAAAGCTCCATTTCTCTCCGATGACCGTTATTTGTTCTAATCCTTGGCTGCTCCTGGTCTCTTGGACGCCTAGCAGGCTCATAATTATAATCATATGCATTCGAATATATATTTTCAACCTCTTCTGTGTCAAAACTAGCATTGTGATCCATTTTTATTCATACGTTAGACCGGCCGCTCTCCCCCTTGTTTCCCCCATGTTACGTCACACGCGGGAGGTCACGTGCGGAGGCTTTTTTATGCGGAAGTGAAAATGTCTTACTAAAACGACGCCAGATGTCACTGTAGTGTCATCTTGCGTTTTCTTATCAAGCTCCACTTTTGTGGAATCAGCTTCCAGTTTGTGTTCGGGCGGCAGACACCCTATCCGTTTTTAAGAGTGCGCTTAAGACCTTCCTTTTTGATAAAGCTTATAGTTAGGGCTGATTAGATTCAGCCCCTAGTTTTGCTGATATAGGCTTAGTTTGTCAGGGGACATCTTACTTCTTCCTTCTCTCTGTCTATACCTGTGTACTCTCATGTTCCGATTAACCCAGCTTCCCCAAATTTCTTTCTTTTTGGTGTCTATATACGCCGGGATCCGGAGTCATGGATGATCCTGCAGTCCTGTGTCATGGATCGCGAGTCGTGGCTGTGGTCCTGGATCATAAGTCCTGGATGGATATCCTCGTGGATTCATCTTCCTATTATACACACATGCATTTCCAAACCTTTGGACTACCTATGTTGCAAATGTACTATCTTTTCAATTTACACACGGCATCTATTGCACGTCTGTCCGTCCTGGGAGAGGGATCCCTCCTCTGTTGCTCTCCCTGAGGTTTCTCCCATTTTTCCCTTTAAACTGTGGGTTTTCTCTGGAAGTTTTTCCTTGTGCGATGTGAGGGTCTAAGGACAGAGGGAGTCGTATTGTCATACTGATATTCTGTACAAACTGTGAAGTCCACTGAGATAAATGTAACATTTGTGATATTGGGCTATATAAATAAACATTGATTGATTGATAGTGTATATTTCTGTATATTTTTTGGAAAATGTAGTGTATTCATCATTTTCTACACATTTATTCACTGTTGTCTCTAACCTGCAAGTTGCTCTTTAACTTGAGTTTTTCAATTATTTGTTACTTTGTAGGCTACTTTTCAAAGGTATATCGTGTATCTTTTAGTTACTTTGCAAATGTTGATTATTGATGTGAAATATAATCAACACTCAAATAACACTTTAGACTTGTAGCCTACTCATGAGTATACAACTTATTTAAAATTAGCTGCACCTTTACCAGCTTTGTTAACACTTTAATGCATCAGTAATTATAATCAAAATATATATCTGAAATAGGCCGATCTGCGTAATGAGTAGCCTACTTTTGGTACTATAAGTATATTCAATGCTAACGCTTTTGTACTTTTACTTTAAATTCAGGACTTTTACTTGTAACAGAAGATTACTACACTACATGTAGGTAGTTCTTCTTTCACATAAAATATCTTACTTCTACAGTACTTCTTCCTCTGATTTTAGTCAAAACAAATAATTAAAACCTCTCACTCTGTCCTGTAAATAACCAACATTTCTGTGTTCCTATGAATGCAGCATCACACTTCTGTTGCTCTGCGTTACCACCGGTTAACACCCACCACTCTTCCTCTCAAGGTAACACACAGAACTTTACCGATATTTAAACCACTTAAGTGATAATTTATTCCACAACCTTATTTTTAGTTTAGGTTACATTCTTATTCACAACGCTTCTAACTACGTTTACATTAGCTAGTGATATGTTGTAGTAGCTCACATGTAGCTAACGTAAACTGTGCTACTGAAGCTAACTTGCTAACGCTAATGTTAAGCTAAACACATGGGTCTGTTGGTAAGACTGCATTACTGCAACTTAGTCAATAAACATGTCTTAATTTAAAATCCTAATGGTAAGTTAACATGGCATCTCTGAATGAACAATGCTAAAGATAAACAAATTAAATGTTTCTTGGAAGGGACTTCAAGCAAGCAAAGGACTTCAAGCCAAGCAAAGGACTCTGGAGACAAAATGAAAAAAAAGCCCTGGGTAAGTTATAGTTTACTAAACGTCTTTAACCACAGACACTTAGAAGTGTTAAAGTGTTGTTTGTGTGTGTTGCACATTTCCTCATTGCTAACAGCTAACTGGTAAACTTAAAAAACATTGTACTGAACTTAAACTAGAGAAGGCCTACTGTAGGTCCTCACTACTGGTCCATATTCATATTGATTTGTCAGGAAAACCACAGGTGTTACCAATTAACGATGGCTCTGTTCTAGTCAAGTCTCCCTAATAATGTATTGTATATTCAACCTGCAATCAATGGCATTTCAAGGCTTTTTACTGTTGCAACATACCTAGTTGCTGACATGAGTGAATACAAAAAGAAGAAGACTTACTTTATTAATCCCCAATGGGCAAATTACTTTGATCACATACATTACATAATGCAGGTTGATATGTGAACATATGCAGAAACAGAACCACATGTAGGATATGAGATGGTGATTGTGACATGAACCTGCGACCCTTCGGTTCCCATGCCAAGTCCCTACTGACTGAACCACTGCTGCCAAACAGTTAAGAAGTTAAAATGTTAGATTAGTTTATTGTATTAACCAAACTGTTGGCCATCATTTCAGTCATGTTGCATTTAAGATTCAAGATTCAAGGCTTTTATTGTCATCAGTGGCATAACAAGGTTGTGATTGGTCCAGATGCAAATATTGTTTTGGGCCCCCCATCGCCCCAAACATGATGCGCTCAAACACGCACGGACATACACAACCACTCAGAAGCGCCACATGTAGGCTATCAACAACAGCCTGCCCTGGCCTCAAACCACCACAGCCTGACAACGGCACAGCGAACCAAGCAGAGGATTACACCTGTTTCTTGATGTTTGTCTCTTGGGAATGGGCCTGTATGCCTACATGGACCGGTAGGGATGGGTATCGTTAGGATTTTATCGATACCGGTACCGCTTATCTGTATTTTTCTATACTCTTATCGATACTTTTCAATAATTTGGTGTTAATAAAAAAAAAAAAAGACAAGGCGATGTGCCTGCAAGACTGCACCCAGGTAAACAAAACATATTACCCGTGCGCAGCAGTTAACCTGCCTGCAAGCCTTCGCTCAGGTCACATTTACACGCGGCGCGGCTGAAGCCCACTAGCACTATTAGCACTATTAGCACTAGCAGTATCGCTAGCACCGTTTAAGATTCAATGAGTGTCTCGTTTGCAAATGCTTCATTAAGTTGCTTCTGTTACCCCCTTTACGAGCAACTAATTGAGTACATAGATTGCACCTTGCACGATCGCCACTACATTTTTTTAAAAGTGCATCCAGACCTTCGATCGCTTCGCTCTGTCCTCCATGCCTGCGGGAGTCTCACAACAATAATAAGAGCGCTGTTGAGAGAGATGAGGAGTGGCATTTACAGTGGTCAATCAGAGGGGTTTCAAACCGGTTACATCACACGGGATGAGGGTTCCCAACCAACCAGAATGGTTTAAAGTTAAACTAAGGAAGTAGACGGAATATATATACCGATAGCAGCACCGTTTGTCCAGCGGCTTAACGGTATACCGATACCGTCCAATCAGGTACCGGTATTGACTTAGTACCGGTTCTCGGTACCCATCCCTATGGAACGGTATGGTGATTGATATCGTACAGTAACAAAGTATTTGTACATTAAAAAATAAATTACAGTGTTACACTGTACTTTATTACTTTAATTCAAACTGTATTCCCTTCTTATCATGTAGCCTACACCAAAGTCCTGCATCGGGTCGGGTACCCGCGGGTACGGGTGGTATTTTTTCAAACACTTTTTTCCGGGTTCGGTTCTGGGTAAAACAAAGATGATGCGGGTCGGGTCGCGGGTGTTGCATAATAAATATATTTAAATAATAATAATTTAGTTTAAATCCTCAGACCTCTCCCCCGCGGGACCGTGCATAATCATAACTTCTGCAGCGCATCAATCTGCTTCTGAGCGCGCCACATTCTGAATGGCTGAGGTGAAGCTCTCTATAGCGGAGAATACAGCATTTTCCAACACTTCCTCAAGAGCGAAATCCAACGTCTGGGAGGCTTTTGGTGTCCTCCTAGATGGAGAGAATAACCAACATCCCACGCTTTTTGAGAGAAATATGCAACTGCGTGTGTTAATAATTGCACGTTTTCACTGCTCATATATGCGGGTTCGGGTCGGGTTGCGGATCCTGTGGCGACGGGTCGGGTCGGGTTGCGGAACTAATTGGTAATATGTGCGGGTAGCGGGGCGGGTTCGGTATTGCACGTCGCGGGTGCGGGGCGGGAGCGGGTCTTGAAAATCAGACCCGTGCAGGACTCTGGCCTACACACTTCTTCCTTTCATTGATACATTTAAATCACCTGACTACAGCATATAACATACCTGCTGCAACCCTGTGCTGCTGCTGCTTCTATCTGCCTCATTCTCTATTGCTGGAGGCAGCTCCACCTCATCTGATCTCTGATATGAAAGCAATAGTGTTATGATCATATTGAGCTATTGGTGTGAGTCTAACATTAAACAAGCAGTCTGCTTGTCATACATTGCTGACGATACATTTTAAGTGGCAATTTGTTGAGTCACTGCCGCTAAATGCCGGTGTTGCAGTATAAGTTGAGTCATGACAACTGGCGACATTCTATTATTTTCGTCATAGGAATCCGGGGCGTGTACATTGAGGACCCATTGTTGACTTACCGGCAAAGAAACATCGTTTGTCGTTTACGTTCATCTTTTGCTATATCTGCCTTCCTAAGATCACTTTGCTGCACATTCAGTACTCGTATATGAGGTTGTGGGTGAGAGGCCGATATCGTGACGCTTACAGGGAGGTATCGAACATTACAAAGTAGGTGACTGTGTGGATGCCTGTTCAAAACATTGCAAACTTCAATAAATCATTTAAATTATATATTTGTGTCCGACTTTCATTTGTTCATCGTTCTTAATGTGATGTATAGTAGCTTTGATAGCTGTCCATACCTTCAGACAGCCTAAAAGTAAAACACAAGTTGTTTATTCACAGCCCGAACGCTCATCGAGATGACTGGATCAGTCATGACAACTTGTGATCAGCTCCGATTAAATTGTGATATCAATTCTGTAGCTAACCTCCAGGGAGCACGTTTATTTGATGAAATACCTGTATCCCTCTCATCACAACAAGACTCTACACTGTGCAGGAAAAACAATTACATACATGAAAATAACCTTCTCCCGTGACGATAACGGCTTGCGGTTAAAAAATAATAATAAACAAATTTGAAACTGGGGGGGGGGGGCACAAACGGGCAGACAGCAGAGCTGTTGTTCTTCTTATTCTTCTTCTTCTTTAGTGTTTATTGGCGGTTGGCAAACCAAATTTTAGGTGCATTACCGCCACCAACTGGACTGGAGTATGGACAAGAGACTATGCAAAAAACAATAAACAAAATAAAACAAACAAAAAACATCAAAAATAAATAAAACCAAAACTCTAGATTATTTTAAATTTATCAATTTCTCTAAGAAACGTAATAAGCTCACAATACATATTGCCTGATGTTTTCCCTAACAGCCCTGATAGCGAAAAGTCAATGTATTTTGCTTTCTCCAGTGTTTGGAAAAGCACATTCCTCTGAATACTATATTTCCTGCAATGCAGCAAAACATGTTCAACCGTTTCTGGCTGGCTACAGTGTGTACACTTTCCGGTTGGATGCTTTCCTATTACCCTTAATGTATGATTGAGACCTGTGTGACCTATTCTCATCCGAGAAATGACATTTTCCTCCCTTCTTTTAAACCCCACCTTCCTTCCATCACCCACATACCTTTGAATGTTATAAAGATGTCTTCCTGTGTCTCTAAGGTCCCAATGATCTTGCCATGTTGTTTGCGCATATATATGTATGAATGTTTTAACCTCCGCTTTGCTGAGCGGAACTTCAATGTCTATATTCGTAATTCTGAGTGTTTTTTTGGCCAGAATATTCACCTGTTCATTACCCTCCACACCAACATGAGCAGGAACCCAGATGAAACGAGTTGCTATTCCTTTGATTTGCATTTTATACAAAATTAGAAATATTTCATTTATTATGTCCATTCTAAATGAAGATCTGCCTGATCGTATACTCGATAAAGCTGAATAGCTGTCAGATGCAATTACAGTATTATGTATTCCTTTCTCCTCTATCCATTCCAATGCCAATACCAATGCCAACAACTCTGTGGTGTATACTGACACATGGTCTGTTACCCTTTTCTTTATATGTGAATTACTCAATGGGATATAAACGGCTGCCCCAGCACGCCCTGTCTCTGGATCTTTGGAGCCATCTGTAAATATGATTGTTGAGTCTGAGTGATATCTTGCAAAATAATTCTGGACTATGCACCTTACTGGTATTTCTTTCTTTTCCTTCAACTCTTTTTGTATATTGAGGTCTACACTTGGCAATGGGAATAACCAGGGTGGAATGGACGACATTGCAACTGTAGGGCAATACTGTATTTGATTCAATCCTATACTTGCTGCTTTAACATCACCAATCCATCCGAAACTTGTTAAATGTGACTCATTGTGCTCCCAGCAGTCTTTCAAAATACTTTTCGCTGGATGACTATCACCATGCCCCTGAAGGTTTACCCAGTATGCCAACATTAACTTTACTCTTCTTATCCTTAAAGGCATTTCTCCCATTTCTACCTGTATTGCTGATACTGGAGATGTTTTAAAAGCTCCACTACAAATCCTCAGGGCCTGAGCTTGTAGGACATCCAGCTTTTTAAGGTTTGATTCTGCTGCTGCCATGAACGCTATACACCCATAATCGAATACAGGTCTCATGAGTGCCCAATATATGTTCAGTAGTGATGACCTACTCGCTCCCCACTCCTGTCCCACCAAACACCGAAGTACATTGTTGACCTTTTTACATTTACTTTGAACTTTTCCTATATGATTGCTCCATGTTAGCTTTCCATCAAACCAAACACCAAGAAATCTTATTGTATTTACCTGTTCAAGAGGTTGCTCATACAATTTTAATGTAACAGGAGCAATTTTATGCCGTTTTGTAAAACAAATGACTTGCGTCTTAGCTACTGACAGTTTGAATCCCCATTTATTTGACCATTTCTCCACTTCAACTATTGCAGCTTGTATTTTCTTCCCAACATGTGCTACATTGCGGCCTTTTGCCCACAAAGCCCCATCATCTGCATACAAAGATTTTCCCACACTTGGATGAACTTGATTAAAAATGTCATGTATCATTATATTGAACAGCAACGGACTACACACACTACCTTGCGGAGTACCATTTTCCACATCATACACACTTGAATATTCTGCACCTACTCTTACTTGTATTTTCCTGGCCTGTAAAAAATTCATAACCCAATTATATGCTTTACCACCAATTCCCAATGATTTTAACTTGATTAGTAGTCCTTCCTTCCAGAGCATGTCATAAGCCTTTTCAATATCAAAGAAGACTGCAATCACTACTTCCTTGTTGGTCTGTGCTTTCCTGATGTCTGATTCTAAGCACAATATAGAATCCATTGTATTCCGACCCCTACGGAACCCACATTGATATGGGGACAACAGAGCTTTACTTTCTAAGATATATGTCAACCTTTCTGTAACCATTCTTTCCATGATTTTGCATAAATGCGATGTCAGGGCAATAGGTCTGTAGCTAGATGGATCTGAAGGGTCTTTCCCTGGCTTTAGTATGGGCACTATTATCGCTTGTTTCCAAACCGAAGGAAGTTGGCCAGAATCCCACACCCTATTAAACAATCTTAACACAATGACTAGAGAGTTATCCGTCATATATTCCAACATTTTATAGCAAACACCATATTTCCCAGGAGTGGTTTGACGAGCACTAATAATTGCTTTCGTCAACTCAAACATACTAAAATGCAGGTCCACCTGATCCCCCAACACTTCTACTCTATCCAATATTCTCGGGTTTTCCTCAAATGTATTATCTCTGCACTGCCTGGCTTCCTCTGTAAGGTTATCTGAACTATGAACTTTCTTAAATGTCTGAGCTAGAAGTTCCGCCTTTCCTAAGTTTGTGACAGATATTATGTCCCCTCTGCTCAAAACTGGCAACTCATAATTCCTTCGAACTCCCCCCATTCTCCTAATCATGCCCCAAACATCTGCAAGCTGTACTTCTCTTCCAATGCTATTGCAATATTGCCTCCAAAAAGTGTGTTTTTGCGTTCGTATCGTCGCCCTTACTATAGCCTGGGCCCTTTTATACTGATTCAAAGCTTCCTGAGAATGGAGTTGTTTGAGTTGTCTGAATGCTTTATTTCTGTCTTTAATGGATTTGTTACATTCACCATTCCACCAGGGTACACTCTTGGTGCGCCTAACTCCTTCAACTTCCGGAATTGTTTCTTTAGCTGAATGTATGATAACCTTAACGAGCTCCTCATTCAATTTATTTATATCATCATCATTTTCCTCTTGAAGTGTTTTACATCTATTCGTACTTACAACTTGGAAAGCATCCCAATTAGCCTTTCCCAATTTCCATCTAGGAATTTTCTTCTACTTTTCAAAACGTATGTTGGTCCCAACTTTAATCATTACCGGATAATGATCACTGCCCACTGTAGTATGCTTTACCACACTCCATGTACTTATACCTGCTATATCACTAGACACAAATGTCAGATCGAGTACTGTTTCTATATTCTTTGTACAATTATATCTTGTTCCTTCCCCAGTGTTAATACACACTAGCCCATGGTCATCTATAAATTCCTCAACTACTGCACCATTTGCATCTGTGCTCCTGCTACCCCATAGTGAGTTATGCGAATTAAAATCCCCACACCATATGACTTTTCCTTGCAGTAAACCCCCGACATCCTCTAATATACTTTGATCTAATTTCCCACACGGATTATAATAATTTACTATATCTATAGGTCCTCTATCATTCCTTACCCTTATAACTATTGCTTCATGATCTGTACTTACATGCATAACTTTGTAACTTACACCACTCTGTATGAATGTTGCAACTCCTCCCCCTCTGCCAGAGTCCCTATCTCTTCTAACTGCAGTATATCCCTTCACAATAAAATCCAGTTGTGGTTTCAGCCATGTTTCCTGAATACAAATTACATTAGGTTTCTCTCCCAGATTGTCATTATATTTTTTAAACTCTTGTCCATTTGTAATTAAACTTCTGGCATTCCACTGCAGTACAACTAACACCATCAAGTTGATCCACTGCATGTCTGAGATTGTTGAACATCATCATTTAGGATACCTTTCACACTTTCCCACTGCATCCCTTTCACATCAAGGTACTTTTCAGCTGATCTGACAATTATTTTTATTCTTTCATTCCGGCTTTTAGTCTGCGCTGAACAGTTGATAATCTCTGCCATAAACAATACAAACTCGGTTTTACTCACTATCAGAATGTCCTCCTTCAACTTAACACAGTTGTGGACTTTTTCTGTTTCTTTGCTCTTATTCTTGTTTTCCATTGTAACCTGCGTTCCTCCTGAAACTGTCTTTGCTGCCTCTGCATAGTTTACTCGCTGCGTCACCCTGACTCGCTGCACCTCTTCTGCTTTCTTGCTAACCTCACATCCACGGTACGCTGAACTATGCTCCCCTCCGCAATTGCAACATTTCAGCTTTACCCCTTCTTCACATTAGCCGTATTCATGATCTCCACCACATCTGCCACACCTTTGTTTCCCTCTGCACACTGCCGCCACATGTCCAAATCTCTGACATTTAAAACATCTTATTGGTGGTGGAACATACGGTCTCACATAATAACACATATATCCAATAAGTATTTTTTCCGGAAGCCTTTTCTCATCAAAGGTGATCAGAACCGAAAGACTATCTTCTTTAACCCCATTGTGGTTTGCTTTCATGCGTTTGACATCACTTATTTTTGCATTTGTTATATTCTCTTTCACATCATCCGCTGTAATTCTGACGGGGATTCCTGTCACCACTCCCCTGACTAGCTTTTTACCACTAAACAGTGAACACTCCACTTTCTTACCCTCCACGGTACTCATCTTTATTGCCCTCCCCTGTTGCTCTCTATCCCTACATTTGATCAACATTGATCCATTCCTCAATACTTTGGCACTCATTACCTCCCCGATTACTTTACTGATCGATTTAGTTAACCGTATAGGGTTCCACTCGCCAAACGAAGCTCCCTCTTTCGCAAGTTTCACAACCACCATGAACTCCTGTTGCCTATTTCCGACTACTCTTTCTCTCCTTTCACCCTCACTATTACTCTCATTCGAATTAGTATTTCCTTGCTTTTTACGTTTATTCCTCCTCACTATATCCCATTCTCCATTTCCATAACTCCCGCCTACTCCTTCCATGTCTCCTAACTCGCTTCCTGCCCCGTCACTTCCCTCTGCCATCTCTCATCCAGTCACAGTCAAGAGCCCGTTCGAGCTGTTGTTCTCCTCCTTTCCTCTGCTCTTGTCTCTGATTGTGAGTGTGTGCATTCGCGTGTGTATGTGAAACATGCACATTGGATAAATAACATAGGCGTTTAGTTTATTTAATAAAAGAGCACATGTTCAATGTGAAACGTGACCGTATATAGATTCCTTCAGTTGCAATTTGGTGCTATATATATATATATATATATATTTTTTTTTAAATAATATTCTTTTTTTCTTTTTATTAAAAAACAAAAAAACAAAAACCTTGAATTTCAGGCAGGGCGCGGGGCTCCGTTGGCAGGGCGCAGCGCCCCGCCAAGACAATGGTAGGGGAAACACTGTACTATACAGAGATGCTGTATGAGAAACCAATGTGATTTTGGAAAATTGCACAATATAAATCTATTTTTAGTATATCTCAACAATGGAATTATGATCAGTAGAAATGGCCATGACATGGGACCTTTAACATTAGTTTTACACTATTTACTTGTTATTCATATAGGTAGGGTTTACATTAAGGATTAATATAAGACTCCAGGGGTCCTTTCAAAGTAATGTTTATTTAGCTGGCACTAATCAGCCTGACAGGCAGACATACATTTACTCCTATTGGTCTGCCGTTGAGCTGCTGGAGCCCCTGCAGGAGGACCTGGCTCAGACTCCCAGGAACCAAAGGTCATCAGCCAATCTGGCCCCTAAATTCACTACATGACCCAACCTGCAGGCATGAGGCTTTACGTGTGAGATGCTTGATAGCTTAGTGTTGTTTTCATAGCTTATCTTCTGATATAGTGTGCAACTCGATTTTGACAGAATAACAACTGGTGACTTCTAGAATTGTGTCAGTAACATTCTGTTTTTAGACTTCTCTGTTTCAGTGTGTGTACTCTGTATAAATGCTCTGTAGTTGATCTGACTGAAATTGTGATTTTAAATCTCAAAACCGCTACAGTATCTGTCAGGCAGAAACTTGGGACAAGTAATTTGATTGCACCTTAAAACTGAACTAACTGACTGCTAGGGTTAAACTTTGATTTAAACATTTGTAGAATACTAAGAGCTTTATTGAGTAGGTGTAACTGTATTAAGGGTTAAACTCATAACTTTATAACTTAGGGTTTAATGTTATTGGAAAACCATTGTGACACTGAAAATACAATAACAACTCAGGAGGGAGCCAGTCTCTTTTGAGGGCCACCAGCTGCAGAGAGTTAACTAATTAAAGGGGCGTGGCCCCACAACTGTTTAAAATTCTTCTTCTCGCCTACAAAGCCCTTAATGGGCAGGCGCCATCTTACCTTAAAGAACTCATTATACCCTATTGTCCTACTAGGGCATTGCGTTCCAAGAATGCAGGGTTGTTGGTTGTTCCTAGAGTCTCTAAAAGTACAATGGGAGCCAGAGCCTTTTCTTATCAAGCTCCACTTTTGTGGAATCAGCTTCCAGTTTGTGTTCGGACGGCAGACACCCTATCCGTTTTTAAGAGTGCGCTTAAGACCTTCCTTTTTGATAAAGCTTATAGTTAGGGCTGATTAGATTCAGCCCCTAGTTTTGCTGATATAGGCTTAGTTTGTCGGGGGACATCTTACTTCTTCCTTCTCTCTGTCTATACCTGTGTACTCTCATGTTCCGATTAACCCAGCTTCCCCAAATGTCTTTCTTTTTGGTGTCTATATACGCCGGGATCCGGAGTCATGGATGATCCTGCGGTCCTGTGTCATGGATTGCGAGTCCTGGATCTTGAGTCGTGGCTGTGGTCCTGGATCATAAGTCCTGGATGGATATACTCATGGATTCATCTTCCTATTATACACACATGCATTTCCAAACATTTGGACTACCTATGTTGCAAATGTATTATCTTTTCAATTTACACACGGCATCTATTGCACGTCTGTCCGTCCTGGGAGAGGGATCCCTCCTCTGTTGCTCTCCCTGAGGTTTCTCCCATTTTTCCCTTTAAACTGGGTTTTCTCTGGAAGTTTTTCCTTGTACGATGTGAGGGTCTAAGGACAGAGGGTGTCGTATTGTCATACTGATATTCTGTACAAACTGTGAAGTCCACTGAGACAAATGTAACATTTGTGATATTGGGCTATATAAATAAACATTGATTGATTGATTGACAACTGTGAGAACTCAGCAATCAGGTGTCCATTTTAGGCAGCACTTTCCTGGAGCGTCAGTCAGCTTCAGCGTCAGACTGACAAAGACATTAGAGTCCTGTTGGAGTCACGAGGGAGGCAAAGAGGAGGCAAATCCTACTTTGATTGAGCTAAGTATCTCTAGTATTTTATTTTATTTGTTTTTTTTTAGCCCCTCATGCTATAGTCATGTGTATTTTCGCAATTATCACTGGCCCCGTGTATCTCCTAATCGATATAACCGGCCTGCTCTCGTCTATCCCACATGCTCCACTGAGATCCAACATCTAGTGTCAGGGGGGCTGTGGAACTGTCAGTCAGCTGTTCCTAAGGCTGACTTCATCTCTGGCTACGCTTCCCTGCAGTCTCTGGATTTCCTTGCTCTCACTGAGATCTGGATTACTCCATCCAACACATCCACCCCAGCAGCTCTCTCCACAGCATATTCCTTCTCCCACACACCCAGACCCTCTGGCAGAGGAGGTGGCACTGGTCTCCTGCTCTCTCCCAACTGGAGCTTTTCCCTCTTCAAGCTACCTAACTTCACTCCTTCCACCTTTGAATTCCATGCCGTCACAGTAACCCATCCTATACAATTAACCATTGTTGTTCTCTACCGTCCACCAGGCGCCTTGGGGGACTTCTTGGAGGAATTAGATCATCTCCTCTCACACATCCCCGAAACTGGCCCTCCCGCTGTACTTTTCGGAGACTTCAACCTCCAGACAGGGAAGATATCTGAACTAACATCTCTTTTAACCGCCTTTGCCTTCTCACTGTCTCCATCCCCACCAATTCATAATGCTGGCAATGTCCTTGATCTCATATTCTCAAGGAACTGCACTGCTTCTAACCTCACTGTAAACCCGCTTCACACACCCGATCACTTCTTCATTTCATTCTCTCTACCCCTTTCCAAACATAACAAACTAATCTCTTCTCATCCGGCACCTGTCCGCCGCAACCTCTGTTCCCTCTCCCCCTCTACCTTTGCCTCATCGGTGCTCTCAGCCCTCCCTTCCTCTGACTCGTTCCAACTCCTGCCTCCAAACTCTGCTGCAGAAACTCTCCTCTCTACTCTCTCATCCTCTCTGGACTCTCTCTGTCCTCTCACATCTCGGCAGGCTCGTCAGTCCCCTCCTGCTCCCTGGCTAAATGACGCACTGCGTGCTAATAGAACCATCCTTCGGGCAGCAGAGCGGAAATGGTGGAAATCCAAACACCATGACGACCTCCTAACCTATCAGGCTCTCCTCTCCTCTTTCTCTGCTTCGATCTCTCAGGCAAAAAGCACTTTATTTCAAGATAAGATCCAATCTTCATATTCCAATCCCACAAAACTATTTTCTATCTTCTCCACCCTCTTGAACCCCCCCAAAGCCCCTTCCCCCTCCTCCCTTCTGTCAAGCGACTTTGTTAACCACTTTGAAAAAAAGGTTGATGATATTCGCTCTTCTTTTTCTGACTCACCTTTACTCACCGCTGGACCACCAGACCCTCCCTTCACCCACACACTATCCTCCTTTTCCTCTCTCTCTCCAAGTGAGGTTCTTACCCTCATTACCTCTGCCCGCCCTACCACCTGTCCTCTGGACCCTATCCCCTCAAACCTCCTTCAGACTATCGCTCCTGATATTCTACCGTTTCTCGCCCATTTCATCAATACTTCTCTAACTTCTGGTCACTTTCCAAACAGTCTCAAGGAGGCAAGAGTAAACCCTCTCCTAAAGAAACCCACTCTCAACCCGTCTGATGTTATAAACTACAGGCCTGTTCTCTCCTCCCGTTCCTGTCTAAAACACTTGAACGCGCTGTCTTTAAACAACTCTCCTGTTATCTCCATCAGAACAACCTTCTGGATCCGCACCAGTCTGGTTTCAAGGCAGGTCACTCAACAGAAACTGCCCTCCTTGCTGTCTCAGAGGAACTGCACACGGCTAAAGCAGCCTCCCTCTCCTCTGTCATCATCCTTCTGGACCTGTCTGCTGCTTTCGACACGGTGAACCATCAGATCCTCCTTCGCAATCTCCAAGAACTTGGAGTTTCAGGCTCTGCACTTTCCCTCCTCACCTCATACCTCAAAGACCGCACCTACAGGGTAACTTGGAGATGGTCCGAGTCCGACCCTTGTCAATTAACTACAGGGGTCTCTCAGGGCTCTGTTCTTGGTCCCCTCCTCTTCTCCTTGTACACAAACTCGCTCGGATCAGTCATTAGCCCGCATGGTTTTTCATACCACTGCTACGCTGACGACACCCAATTAATTCTGTCCTTTCCCCGCTCAGAGACCCAGGTCGTCGCACGCATCTCTGCTTGCCTAGCAGACATCTCTCAGTGGATGTCTGCTCATCACCTCAAGCTCAACCTTGACAAGACTGAACTGCTTTTCCTTCCGGGAAAAGATTGTCCCACTCTTGACCTAACAATCAACATTGGCACTTCTATTGTTTCCCCGACTCAGACTGCAAGGAATCTGGGTGTGACCCTAGATAACAAACTGTCCTTCACTGCAAACATCGCTGCTACAACCCGCTGCTGCAGATACACGCTTTACAACATCAGGAGGATACGTCCCCAGCTGACCCAGAAAGCGACGCAGGTTCTGGTCCAGGCTTTCGTCATCTCACGCCTAGACTACTGCAACTCCCTCCTGGCTGGTCTACCTGCATGTGCCATCCGACCTCTGCAGCTCATCCAGAATGCAGCGGCTTGTCTGGTCTTCGACCTTCCTAAATTCTCCCACACCATGCCGCTCCTCCGCTCCCTTCACTGGCTTCCGGTAACTGCTAGAATCCACTTCAAGACAATGGTACTTGCGTACCATGCTGTGAATTGATCTGGCCCTTCCTACATCCAGGACATGGTTAAACCGTACACCCCAGCACGTGCACTCCGCTCTGCATCAGCCAAACAGCTCGCTGCACCCGCACTGCGAGGGGGACCCAAGTTCCCATCAGCAAAAACACGTGGGTTTGCTATCCTGGCTCCAAAATGGTGGAATGAGCTCCCCATTGACATCAGGACAGCAGAAAGCTTACACATCTTCCGGCGCAGACTGAAAACTCATCTCTTTCGACTCCACTTCGATCAATAGAACTATTAACAAAGCACTTGTATACTAATGAAGGACTGTCTTATCCAAAGCCAGTTGAGTAGCACTTGAAATGTTTTAGCTCCATGAAACCTGATGTACTTATATGATTCTGTTTTCTTCAAGTTTGTTATTTGTTGGTCGAACGCACTTATTGTAAGTCGCTTTGGATAAAAGCGTCAGCTAAATGCAATTTAATGTAATGTAATGATATACATTACTTTTCAATTTTCTGTGATATAATCTATATTTCAATAAAATGAGGGTCGTCTTTGACAAAAAAACTCAAAAGCAATTTTTTGAAGTGGTTAATCTTCAAGAATTTGCTTTACATTTTATATATTTTTTCGTACTGAGCAGTATTGGTTGTCAGGTTTTTTGGACTTCAATTTCCATGTTGTCAAAAGCAACATAGGCGGAATTTGTCATGAAAATGTATGGTAATTTATCTTTTTGATTTGGAATAAGAATTTATTTTCATTCAGCTTGATTCATGCAGTTCAAGTAGTGTTTTAATACTCTTTTCTTCTCTGACAGGACCATCGACTGAGTAAAAAGTCTTTACTCTTGCCCATCAAAGAGCAGTTGTGGCAATTTTAGGGTAAGTGTGAAGTTGTAAATTCACAGTTGAGAAGAAACTATTTAATCTTTTTACAAGACTTGCCACTTAGTTATTTTCAAGTTATTGTAGGGGCTATTCAAGTCTATAAAATGTGAACGTGTTAACAAACTCTTTTCTTATCTCAGCTGTTTAAAGCTTCTCAGGTTTTGGACTCAATGCATTTACACAGGATCTGACCAGGTTCCAATTGTGGTGTTCGTGTCATTCAGGTCTATAAAACAGTTTATAAACGTGCTCATAAAACTATTTCTGGACTGCTTCTTTGTCTCTGCTCCGTAAAACCAGTCACATTATTGGAAGATAGGGGTTCTGCATGTGGTGCCGTGGCTGTGTATGTCACCGTGTTATTTTAGTTCAACAATAAAAAATGCAACTGCTGTCAAAGGAATTTACAGGCTGTTGTTGTCTGTGATTTCTTTTTAAAGCTGGTTTTATGAGATCATATGTTCTTTGAATCCTTGGCCAAATGCTGATAGCTTGTCATAACTTCTCTGCAATCTGGGTTAGCCACAAGGACACCAATGTCTGGACTGCAAATTAAAAAGTTATTTTTTGGTGTGAATCAGATATAGCCTACTATTTTGAAATGAGGGTGTGTGCCTATGTCTCCCTGCCCTGGCCGTTCAGGTGTATGTTCATGTTTTGACAGATCTGTTAGTTGATCATTTGGCCCTCTCATGATTTAAGAGAAGTGAAGCTATGTTTAAAGTCAAGGAGCTTTAGGATATAAACACCTGCATATAAATCTGGATGCCCTCTAATGAAAGCATGCAACTGAACAATTTCTTTGCATGGGATTAATGGTGAATTTTTTTGTTTTTATTTGATTGTGTATATACTTCCTAGGATAAAGTTTATTTAAATAGATACAATTAAACAGCTTCAACCTAAAAGTTGAAGACACTATTGTTTGTGTAAGTCCAAGGTGCTAGCTGCTGTGCCTGTTAGTGTGCACATAATGAAAGAGGCCTGCTGAAATAGATACCTTCTTCTCATGCAATGACCAAAACCACATTTGACCTTCAGGGTGTGTGAAAGTGTGTCACATGGGTTTGTAAATGAATTTGTGAGCTTTGGTTTGTCACATACTATAGCCTACTCACTGCTCTACATAAAGGTCTCTCTCTAATGAGGCTAAAGGTAGAATATTAGAATGGCTTTAATTAACAGGCTAAGCCTGCTTAATGGCTTCACACATGTCAGCTTAAAGCCACTACAAAATAAACATTCCCCTCTTCATGGGAATGCTCAGCTCCAGAGTGGCATTCCCAGCTGCACCCAGAGCAGTTCTTTGGAAAACTGATCGCCTGGAAAGGGAGTTGTTCTTACTTAGCACAGTCTTACTTTGGCATTTCACATACAGTATGAATTGTCATGGTTGTCTTTGTTTTACTGAAATATTATGTCATAAAATATAATGGTGATACTGATATAGGAGAGGTAGTGGAGCCATTACATTTTTCATCCAACAAGATTATCACAAGGGACAAACCATTTCCCTGTTCCTATTATCCCCGTAAAACTTGAGACACTCTAAATACCTCCTAATTGACTGCATGCATGGTAAGATATACTATACTGCTTTCAACACAATTCAATCTGGGCACACACTGTAAGCTTAAGCACACAAACACACACAAAGATACAAAGTTCTGGCCTCATAACAATGCAGTTTAAAGTAAATTATTTGTCAAAATATATTATATATACAAATATTTCATTCAAATATTTATATTACTTTAGGCAGACAACGTTGCTCCTGATATAGCAATGTAGAATATACATTTCTATTTTTAGTTTGTACCAGCAGCAGTGCTATAGAGGATATTTGATGGTTTTGTGACATACACAAATATTCTTTAGCACTGACATTATTGTTTTGAAAATGTGATTTCTTCCAAATATTAGTTACCATAAGATATCATGCGTCAAAAGTTTAAGGCTTACACATTTGCACATTAACAGACAAATATTGATAAACAAAGCACAATGGTAGTCAAGGAATAAGCATTTGTTTGCATGACTAGCTTCAGGTAAATCATTTTGCAACTGAGAGCTGTATCTGTGAGAGCCTGCTCCTCTGAGTGGTGATAAGTTGTTACTCGGACTTCCACACTTTGTCAGTGGATAGTTCTTTGCAAGGCCTCTTGCTGACACTCTCAATCATTAAAAATGACTTTTCGTCACTTGGCTTTTCAACCACAGCTGGCTACAACGAATATGACGGATCACTTCTCAGCATGTTCTCTGTTCACATGACTGCGCTAATGTTAGCCATAGGTGAATTATGGGAAATGTGGTTTGATGGCAGACTTTCATAGTAGTAAGAATGCTTTTCCCATATGCTGATTGACTACTAATACCATAATGGTTAGAACTAGACAACATTTGTCCATGGACTGCAAACAGTCAACAGACATGCACAGACTCAGTCAGCTGCATGATCTAGATTTTAACATGGGTACGACTGTGATATGTTTGAAGGTATAATTAGCGTATTCATTTCTTCTGTCTGTATGTAGATGTTTGTTTTCAAATAACTTTTTTTCATTCCTTAAATTGCAGTGGCTACAGCATGGTTGCTCATATGGTATAATTTTAAAGAGAATGGTGATGTAAGAGTAGGGAACTGTTGGGAAGTATTTGTTGTATCGTGGCTATGGAGTTTGATGGTTTTCAAAGATTGCAGGAGGTTCACTGGACAAAGGGTTTCATTGTAATTCACTTTTGTTTCTGCCATGCTTAACACTGAGTCATTCAGACATGCACCATTATAGAAACCACTACTGCTACAGTGGTATCTGCTTTCTCACAGGGCCAAAAATAAGCTGGGGGATTGTTATGTAGAGTTGTCACATGAGTATATGCATGCGCTTGCAAACACGTAACGCATAGCGATAGTTTCTTGTTGCTTCTAGCTCAGATTCTGTTAGATATGTTTTGAATGTTGCCTTTTTAAAGCATACAATGCGATGATGTAGATAATATCAGATCTCTTGGTTGGTTAAATAAAGTTCTTTTGGCATGATATTGACTCTGCTTTTATCTATAGAGGTTAGTTACTCTTAAATACAGAGCAAAATGACATTTAAAAACAGCATTAATTTATGTTCAGCCAGATGGCCTTGCCTTATTTAATCAAATTTGAATGCTGGACTGTTTGTGATTTCGGTGTTTATAATCTGTGAGTTAGGTAGCGGCACATGGCAAACAATTTTTGGCCACGTGCCAACCAGTAAACTCAGCGCTGTAGATTAATCAATGTATTCATAGTACTATGATAAGTCAAAAAGCCTGATTAAACAGTTAGAATGCTTGAGTTAGGCCACTCTTTACATGGTCCACATTTTAGCATTTTATAAAACCAATTCATTGATTTTCCACAACTTTTTTTAAGTTAAAGCAAAGTAGCCAAACCTCTTGGAACTTAAAAACTGGATGTTTGTAATCTTTCTATTCTTGTTATTTCAATTTTGAATTGTATTTGGTAACCTTTAAAAGGTGTAACAATTTGTCCTAAATAAAAAATTGTTGAGGCACAGTTATGGTTTCTTGTATTAAACACAAATGCGATTCTCGAACCGATCCTTTGGAAACAGTATACGTTTCAATCTCAAAATCATTCACCTTGCCAAATGACATATTATAAAAATAATTCAACCTGGAAACACCAAGCTAGACCCTATGTTTTGCTTTTGAGGTGTGGTATATCCTTAAAGGATTACTAATATGCTCTCACTCAGTACTTTTCTTCCCCTGATGGTGATTTATTACCACGCACGCCCCACCTTTTGGCTCATAGATGTGAAACCCAAGACTGCCTGGCCATTACAAAATGTGAATAATCTGACGCGGTGTTCCAGGGGCAGGAGAACGGACCGCTCCGATGATTCAGCAGCTAAATTGATCACGACACCTACTGAGTGACTGATTGCATTCCCAGAACCCCAGTGAATCCCTTCATTGGCCAGAATATGTGAAGGAGTGTGTGTCTGTGGCTGTGTGTTTGTGCAGGACTGTGGAGGTGATAATCAGTTGTGGCAGGGGGGGACTTTCTTTTCCCTGTTGTTGTGCCGCGTGAAGCTGTCCCGGGCAGGGACTCCCATTTAGTCCCTTTCTACTCACCCCCCTTTTGCCGTCCCCTGAGCCCACCTCTTCTGCTTTTCCCTCTTAAACTTCACTCAGTCAACCTTCTGTTTCCCTTTGAAGAGGCTTTGATCTGGTTTTCCCATCTTTTGAAACTGGAGAGAAGAGGGGAAGTGAAGAAATGTCCTGTAATTGTAGATTGGGTTGTTTTCTAGGGAAAGCCTAAAGCCTAAATAGCCTAAAGGGCGCTTTGCTGCCTTTGCAGCTGTCGATCAGGAGTAGCTGAGTGGAAGAACCCCTGCTGAAGCTCAGCAGCCGTTCTTTCCCTTCCTGCTGGGCTTTCTGTCATCTGAACATGCAAGTAAGGGGAGAGAAAAACATAGCTGGCTCAGAAGGTTGACTCATCAGGATTTGCTGTCTTAACTGTAGTGGTTATTTTTGAGGGGGGTGTTAAGGCTGCAGGTGGTGCTAGGGAGTTTGTTTTGCCATGCAGCAAGCTTGGGATCGGACAAGTAGCACTGAGAGGGTCAAGAGAGATCATACAAAAATGCTGGGAAAAGGACAAAGTGGTGGATATCCCCCCGAGACAACCAGTGAACTCTTGCAGAGGTAAGAGAAAGTTAGATCCACCCTAAAAAGGCCAAGGTGTGTCCAGTTAAAGCACATGTCTGGTGCTTACTGTATGAAATATGTATTTGTTCCACAGAACTTTGGGTGATGGCATTCATGAATACACAGTAACTCCCAGTGCTTTCGATAGTGATGGGAAGTATTGCTGAAAATAAGTTTTACATGTGCTAGAATGTATGTCAACTTGCAGGAAATCTCTCGCAGTGTCAAGCCTTAATTTATATATCAATTAAACTTTATTCTGCAGTATGCCTCAAAATTAAGTATTTAGATATGTCCTATTAAGTAGTATTTAAGTGAATTTGAATTAAATAATTTTCAATTATAAATACTGGCCCCTAGTTCTCCACTCTAAAGGTGAGACTTTTTTTAGTACCTAAACATTTTGACCAAAAATGACCTATAAATCCTTAGTACAAACTACGATATTTGCCACTGAATCAATCTTTGGTCATCGTCTTTTCCCAAGAGATACATTTGGGACGCATACATGCATTGTGCAAGAGAATATAATACAATTACTATGTTGATTAAAAAAGCTAACATAATTCAAAAATGGTTCAAGCACATAATTATTTTTAAACACTTATCACATGAGAATTTAAATATGTTTGATGTCTTCTAATATAAGAAGTCTAACTACTGTACTACTTGCTTCTTAAACATTTTTGCCCACAGGGAATAGATCTTATTTATTCAAAATACAGAAATCAACATCATTCAATCTGTAAAACTATGTTAAACACAAGCAACTTTTTAGGTGAATGTGGTGATCTATTGAAATTGTTTGTCTTAGTTAAATCAAAAGAATATGCGAAAACCTTTTTTTTGTTACTGAAAGGCAAAAGAATCACCAGTCATTTTCAAAACATTATGTCTTGTCTTGAAGATTTGTAGAAATGTAAAAAGTATATATTTTGCAAAATCATGCTGTAACGTCCGCGAAACAAAAATGCATCTGGTAAAGTCTTTTAAGTCCGGCCTCTTTAAAGTCCAGGCCGTACGTTCAGTCTCGCAGCTTTTCTATAAAGCTGTATCTTAACACTGTATTAGGTCATAAGGCGACTAACACATTTTGCAGCTCAATCGCAATCCAACTGAATTTTTACTTAGCAGAATTGTGTATTATAGGAATTACTTTAGTTACCTCTTTGAGCAGACATTATTGGTGGCAAACAGCCGTACTGTTGAGTATAATGTATTCTGGATTATTCTTGATACTACTGTAAACTGGCTTTATTGGTCAAATATTTGCTATGTTCGCAGGAGGGAATAAGAGCATGTGTTCTTGTAGCAACATTTCATAATATTACCTGCTAAGCGACAAAATAAAAGGTTACAGTGGTCCATACATGGATTTTTCATTCCGCTGCTTAATTTAGATCAACTAATTAAGGATATGCAGCAACACATGATATTCAGCATGGTTCTCTAAGATTTTGTGTGAGCCAACAAGAGTTTTGTCTGAGAAATATTTGTATTAACAGTTCTGTTAACACAAAGCTGCTCAAAATCATATACACCAGGTAACATGTTTATGCAATTATAATTTGAATCTGTCAGTTTCCATTTCATTTTAGTTGCTGTTATTGCAAAAAATACAGTTGCACTCATACTTAATGAATGGCTTGATTGGATTTGATGTCGCAAATACACTTCACTTGCAATATAGCCTGAAAGTAATTTTGTTTTTAAGATTTCTCAACTCTTGTTAGTGAGAGAAAAGGATTACAATATTATTCATTTGAAAATTAATAGATTACAACTGCAGCTAGGCTTGATAAAAGAAAGCATAACATTTCATAATTATCCTATAATATCATAACAATTATAACAAATAGACAAACAATATCATACTAAGCAGAATTTAGATATAACTAAATTAATATTATATGTCAAATCAAATATGCCCATAGTAAGTAGTTGCATTAATCATAAAAAAGTCCAATAGCAGTTAGAATGGAGAGACAAACTTGCTCTTTTATTAACACACTTACCGTTTTATTCGGTCCTCTCCTAGTATCCCCTTTTTACTGTATAACCAGGACCTTCTTGTATTTTCAGTGTAAAATCAGAGTTGCATAGTTTCCGTCTCAACACCTCTGGCCCTTTTTAGTGATCTTGTTACCGGATAATGTGTGGTCCACATTTTTTTTACATGTAAATTATATAAAAACCTGTCCTTTGTCACTCTCTGAACAGGCCATCAAATAATAGGGTAACTGAAAGCTCCAAGTTGCTAAAATTGTAGTCTTGTGTTTCCCTTGGTTTTGTGATAATTAATCTTTGAATGATTGAACAGATTTGTGGTCAAAGAGATTGTCTGGTCATTCACATTTGCACTTATCCGTTCCCTGTTTTTCCTATTTCACTTTCCTCCTCTTACTGCTATTTCCCACCTGCCGGCTCTATATCACTCTGGCAACATGTCACAGGAGGCGAAGGAGCAACTTGTACCTTGTGTTACAATATGTGAAGCTCTTCATTAGAACACTGACGCGTGAAGATGCCACAGGAAAGGTAAATCTCTTGCATTGAGACATTGCATTTTTTTTTCATTTATTTGGTTTTATTGGGGGTTGCACTTTGTGTTTATGGGGTAGAGTGTTTTCTCGAGCTGTGGAACAGCAAAAAGCCTCGGCTACATTTCATGGCGCAACCTAAGGGCGACAAATGCTGTTTTATTGCCCTTCTGAGTCAAAGGAGCCTTTTGCTGTAAAACACTATAAAACATATTTTTGATGTTATTTAGCTCTTATTTGTGTCTTTCAAAAATGGGTTATTTTTCTTCAGTCCTGAGATTTATGAATAAATAATACCCATACTATAAAATGAATGGATTATTTAAAAAAAAAAAATGTCATCACTGGATTTACCCTTATCCTTTTTTTAATTGAATTTGATATTAGTTGTTGGTTGAATTGTTTGGTATCATTGTTGAAGATTGTTTGCTTTTAACACTCCCATCCCACAGCAGGTCATTAACAAGAGCTAATCTGATGAGCTTTCCTGCACCTAATGTGGCTCTGCCCTAAAGCTTGCCTGGACTTAGATGTTGAGATTGATTTTTGAGCTGGCTTCACTGCTCTGTGACATTGGGGTCTCCTTTGAAATTCATTGAATTCGTTTGAAAAAGGCTAAGCAAAACAAATGCAGTGAGTCTTTTATTTTTTTATTTAGAGTTGAACACACATTTCTTTTGCTTTAGTTCTGAAAGTCATTACTGGTTTGCATTTTATCCATACAGGCTAGTTGGTTTTATGAAAAGGAAAGGCAGTGTAGTGTACAAACAATGTTGCATGTGTCTATTGCCTCCTAAATAAAAAGTATTTTAAGAGACTAGATTTAATCGCTTCTTCAGCAACAGTTCTTATCGTTAGTTAACTTTAGATGTAGCAGATTAATTATGGCCTGGTGTTACTTTTAGGTGAGAAGAATTTTCTCTCCTTTTGCTTATAGGAATTATACATTCATTGCGTCACCTCCTGTAGACTTACTACTATGTCCTCCCACACCACCACCTTAAGCATGTGTTCATTGCTGTGTTGACACGTGGCAACAACTGTTGCTAATCTTGATGTTAAATGGCTGACAGTTGTGCGGCACCAGGCAGGTGCCTCCAAGGCCTCGTCGTAACCAGGGCCAGGTCTGTCTTTTTTCGTGGGGACAAAAATCAAGTCTAGGTGCATCCTGTAATAACATTTTTTAAGAAATATTCTTATTATCAGCCTAAATCACAACAATGTGCTGTGGAAAAATCATATCCCATTTCCTTCAACTTGACTTATCTTTTTGCCCAAATTCAATTCTAGTGGCAGGTGCCTTTCTGTATAAGGAAGGATTGCATTTTTACTTTTGAGCCACTATTGCCAACTTTTGTGTAATGAAAGTTGCCAGCACCATTTGCTACGTTTCCAGGTGACATCATACTCAAATTTTAATATGGGTGACTTTATGCATTCATGGGCAGATCAACTTAAGTCATTTAAAAAAGGTAGAAAAACATCAGACAAAACATTTGAGTGTTGTTTGATTTTCTGCTGTTCAAAAAAAGGTGCAAAGTGGGTCCAAATAGTTTTTAAGATAGTGTTAAGGTTGGCAACTTAGCAACACTGCATCAAGCTCTTGCATCAAGTTCCATGATTCCATCACCAAAACTATTAAATGTACATTCGCTAACCATCAGACAGTTCAAAAATATACTTTTAAAAAACACCATTATCCATCCTCATTATCAAATGGTGAGAGAACTTACAAAAGAGGGCTCGTTTTTAAATTGATATGGCTCCTGGAAACGTGTTATCTCTTCTGTATATTCTTTGGTGGGTTTATTATCGTATACATCAATAAACAGTTTGAAGTTTTTTGGCTACCATTTTAATGCTATACCAGAGATTATTAAGCTTGTGGTGATTTCCTCTGTTAACTTCAGCAAATATCTACCAGTACTGTAGATTTTGTCTCTGGTTCTCACCCTGCAGCAGACAGTATTATTATGTAGCAGTGGAACAGGGTTTACAGGCATTGAGTTGGTAGACTTAGCAGACTTAACTATCTGGAACAATGGGAGTTGACAGAGTTAAAGAGGCTTAAATGTGTTTATACACCGTACGACATTAAAATAAAGCAATGAGATATGATTGTTGTCAAATATTTCCATCCGTATAGATTTATCAATGAGATTTGCACATTGTTTGGAAGGGCTTGAGTGGGATACACAAGTTCATCCAAAATCTTAATAGTTTCAGGGATTTGTTCTGGGGCCACCATAAATTAGGCTCTAATGTAACTCAAGTGGCACAATATTCTTCTGATATGGTGCAATAAAAATGTAGCTTGTACAATATTAACACAATATGAGTCTTTGATGTAATGTATGTGATGTCTATCATGAAACCAGTTATGTATTTATAGATTACTACAATATTCAGCATGTTGCAGTTCTTAGTACACAGCCTCAAATAGCGCCTCTTTCTGTAGTTCTGTTGAGTTTTATTTTATTGCACTGGAATCATTTGTCAGTGCAGCTGTGACATTTTGAGAATGTGAAACTACTGTAAGAATATCATATCTATAATATCTCTTCTTTTAGAATGAAAATGTATAGTTATAGCTAAAGGGTCATTGAGTTACCTTTGTGACATTTCGGTTCTCTGGAAAATCCTGGGGTTGACCTCAGCTCAAACTATAGAAGACAATCAATCAGGTCCTTGGGGATCAGCGCTTCATCATTAGCTTCGTAGTTCTTAAGACTTTATGTGAGCTAGCAGAATCTAAAGGTCTTGGTGTAAGCAAAATCTAAATAGAAATGCTTGTTCATATGAAACTAATGAGATGCACTGCCCCTTGGTAAATATTAGGAATTAGAAAAATATACGTATATAAGTATAGAAATATAAGTATGTAAGTGATAACTTATTTAAATCAATAGAACTTAAATTCATGTGTTTTTATGTTTATATCAGGGTTTCCATTAGCCAGTAATTACCGTTTTTTAGCTGGTAAAATTGAATAAAAACCGGTAAATTCAAAACCTGCCGGTCAAAATGTCCGATGCTCCGATCGATTGGCCGCCGGTCATTATCGGCCGATATTCACTCTTAATAGTTTGATCTATGATCTCTATAAAGGCCGATCAGGAGAGCTGGATCTGATAGATATGGACATATACGCGAGTGAAGTACCGGACGCTAGAGAGAGAGATCAGAACAGCTGCTGAGTCTGACCTGAAGCCCCGCCCTCTGTTTAGCGCGCTGCATTAGAAACTGACGAGCTGTCAGGAGAGAGAGAGAGGAAAAGAGAGGATCCGTTTCTCCCGTGTTATTATTCAAAGTTAATGTAAACTTTTGAATAATATACTTCATCTACTACAAGTAGTTTCTTTGAATGTAATAATTATGTTGTTTGTTGTTTGTGGATTCATTTATTGAAAAATGAATCTGAATTTTTCGATCTGTTACGATTATAAACTGAAGCAATATAAAAATGACTCCCATTAACTGAGTTTTAAACATCAGCATATCCGGTCATAGTCCGGTAATTACCTGCTAACGGAAACTCTGCTACACAATTCTTATTATTCTTATTGAAACATGACCGGTAAGTTTTTAATTTGTCCGGTAAAATAAATTCTGTTCGGACATTTGACCGGCGAGAAAAAAATCCTAGTGGAAACCCTGGTTTATATCTGTGTATGGATAAGCACTTTGTTTTTGAAAGACTAAAGGTCAGATAAAATACGATCTTAGAAATGGCGAACAACATTATTGCTTATTATTTTTGAACATTTCATACACATAAAGTCTTCTTTTTGGCAGTGTCAGTGTTTTCCTCTCTGACTTATGGCAAATTATTCCAATTGGTCTTTGAATGTTTTAACTGCTTACTTTTTAAAAGCAGGACGAAACTGTTTAGCACAGGGGTTTCCAAACTTTTTTCACCGAGGGCCACATACAGAAAAATATACGAAGGGCTTGGCCACTTATAGAGGTGAGGTATATTGCCTTGTAAGTTAAGTTATAATTTAGCAAAATGTAGGTAAATTAGGCATGATACATAATTATGCTTTTAGAAAAAAACAGCCTACATCACAGCTCTCTAGTGTTAGAACGGGGTACAAAAATACTGTACTCAAATGCGACTACTGATATTTTAATGAGAAAAATAAAACAAAGTTATAACAAAAAATCACTCTTGCGAGGACAAAACAAAACTTCTGGATTTCAAACAAAATAAAACTCTCCTCTCTGGTTTAACGCTGGGTCTCTGGACATAGAAGCACACTGAAACAAGACGAACTGGCACAAGACAAAGGGAGACAAGGACTATTTAAACATGAGGGAATTGGGAAAAGGTGGAAACAATCAGGGGCGGGGCAGACGCTGACGATGGCGGAAAAAACCCCAAAGTGAGGAAGTAACTTTCCTTTCAGGACCTGAAAGGAAAGACAAGAGGTAAGTAAAAAATAAAACAGGAAATGGGAAAAAGAGACATGACATGAAACATGGGGACTTGACTAGAGATGACAGATAAGACGTCAAGTAACAAGAAAACCTGACTACATGGAAACCTGACAAGACTTGAATTACATACCTGACTAAACATGAAATGACAGACTTAAAACAAACACAACTAACACAATTGACGAGACACCACATCTAGGGTTTCATTTATCTTGTTGGCAGCTCATCGCCTAAAACAGAGGCCTCAGAGTGATTATAATAAGGGGAAATATGAAGGGTCAATTTCAAGCTTGTTATCTAAATAAGTTATTGGGCTTTTTTTTATCAACTAAGATTTGTTAGAAAATGTTTTCAACATGAATTGACGTGAATTTATTTCATAACTGGGCTTATTAACACGTGAATACTACTGTGTAATATATTTTTACATATATATTTAAGAAGTACAATATATGGAAAGCACAAGTTTCATTTGTGGGCCATATTTCTTTATACTTTTTTAATTTGCTGAGGTCCGATTCAAAAATGTCCTGCGGGCCGCATTTGGCCCCCGGGCCTTAGTTTGGACACCCCTGGTTTAGCATAAAGGCTGTCAAAATAGCAGCTTTTGCTCAGGTCTCTACAGAGATTTACTTTTTTAAGTGTTATATTAACCTGTCGAGGGGTTGTATTTTTTAACTGCAAACATCCTGTATCCTAACCACCCGACTGGAAAAGGTAAATCTGTTAGTGAGACTTGAAAAATTACAACAAATGTAGAAGGAGAAAAAACATGCTTTCCCTTAAATGTCGTCTTGAGTTTTTCACCATAATGTTGACCTGGTTCCATAATTACAAGTTAATGTAAGTATACAGAGGTGTTTGCAGGCCCTTTCATTGAGCTCAACATTATTAAATCTCACATTCAGTTCCATGAATCATAAGTAGTAAGAGATTGTTTTAAGATCTAAACAATACTGCCACTTCTGGGCAATTTTTAAGAGATAAGTTTGATGCACAAGGGCATATTTGACAGGTGAAGGCTTGTACGTACATTCTGCATGTTCAAAGATGTTGTCCACAGCATGTGCAGATTACAAAATGTCATATAACTTGGGCCTTCATTAACCCATGTACCTATACGAATGCGGAAATTAAGGCTTTAGTTATTTACAAATCAAAACAATTTTCTGTAGACTGCTTCATTTTGTAAAAGTGATCAAATCCACTATTTAGATGTTTTTATAATGTGCTTATTATCAGCTCTCTACAACGCTATTGTAAAAGCCTTTTGAGAGAGAATGTTTAGGAAGCATGTTGCCCTCCAGGTTTACCAGCAGAAGAGTAAGGGCATCTTAGCGACACATAAACCCACCCCCTGTTTAAAGTCTCACGCAGCCGCTCTGCTCTGTTAGGCCGGCACCAACAGCTGAGGACGGGGAGATTGTAGCACGTGTGCTCACCCCAAAGGCATTTTGCTTTGGTCCACACGGTGACAGGACCAGAAAACAGGAAATCAAATGTACAGTACCTACACCAGACACAGGTGCAACACACTAACACACATCAACCAAAGGAAATGTGCGCTGTTCTGGTCAGTCCCCCTTTCGACTGTCCTTCAACCCAGGATTATTTTTTGCATTTAATCTATGAAGTTGTTAACACTGTTTTATACTTCAAACTGTATATTTATCAAAATCTTCATTGTAACATCTGCTTTGGCTCAGAGGGGACAAAGAGACACATTCAAAATGTAATGAAACACATTTTTTACAAAAAAAACTGGAAAACTGCAACCTAGTTTGGGATACTCTGCAAGTGCAGGTTTTGTGATGGCAAAAGCCCTGCAACTGTTTAGTAAAAAGAAAAAACTTAAAATGACCTAACCACAGCCAATACATCACTAATCCACATACTTAGTCTGTCCTTAGAAAATATAATTGTATGTATTATACGCATAGTTTTTTTTAATGACTCAGGGAACCACTAGCCAGTGAACCACTAGCACTAGTCTTATGTCCAGTGAACCACTAGCACGTAAGACAAATGAATATACCAAAGACTATACTTAGGTTTGTGGGTGTGTTTTTGTATTTGTATTGTTGTTGTGTATGCTTATGCTTAAGACTCTGTACACTTATCTGCCACAAACTATTACTATCAATACAGTTCTATAATGGTGTAACTCTTTCTCATCTTGGAAAAGATGGGGCTCAGAAATGTATGACTGGAATGTAGGCAGGCATATGAATATACGGATATAAGACACATGACGTCAAGACTATAAACACTCCGTCATAAATTAAGTATTTCAAATAAAACTGGAACATAAATCAAAAGAGCTAATATACAGTGATATTAAATTAAAGCTTAAATGTTATCACTGTCAAGTAGGGCTGAACGATTTTGGGAAAAAATCTAATTGCGATTTTTCAGAAAAATATTGCGATTCAAATTGCGATATTTGTTTTTAAGCGACCCAACGTAAGTTTATTGTAAAATGCGGCCATAACTCCGGCTAGGAAGGTCGTATCAACGTACTCCCGTCTCTAGCACCCCCGCAGCCCGAGCTACGAGTGAAAGAACTAAACTTACATGAAACTTCCGTTGGGTTGCTTTAAAGTCAAGCTTCAGTTTAAGATTCACCCTGTAATAGATGTAAAACATGTGATGGAGCATTACTACCCTGACTCAGACGGTTTGTTTCACCAAACCATCTAGGAAAGCTCCATTGGAAGCCATTTGGAAAGGGCAGGCACTTTCAAAAATACTTGGCAGGTGATTGGATCAATCTGTCTATCACCTTCTATCATGGGCCACTTCTGATTGATTAACAATGGCTGGTACATGTGGAGCACAGCACTTCTGATTGGTGTGGATGACTGACACACAAGAATAAAAAAAAAAAAGTAAAAAATCGCGATTTCGATTTAAAATCGATTAGTCGTTCAGCCCTACTGTCAAGTGGCCATCATCCCAACAGCAGGGCTGGCTATGTATAGGTCCGTAATAGTGGAGATGCCAGGCTCATCCTCTCGGCCATGAAAGGGAGGGAAAACCATGCAGGCAAGGAAGCAAGACGGGTGTGATAATTACGTCCTAAAGTTATTCATAATCACCACCTAAATGATAACTTTCAGTAAAATATGATTCATGGGGTGGCAGTACTTTAAACCAGCTTTTAGTCATCTTTCCATAGGGAGGAAAAAGTAAATTGGTTGAGGTTTTATCTAATTGTTGATTAAATGTCAAGTCTATTTGAAACTTTGTCAATAGGTTTTATTCCTTGATGGTGTGATAGATTGTGCGCTAAAAACTTGGACACAATTCAGTGCCAATGCCTTGTGCCTCCATCTTACTCTGAATTGCTTAAACAATTGATAGTAGCATTGATACACAACTATCAGTACCACGAGAGGGGCAGTTATTTTGCCTTGAGATACATTTGTCTGTTTGTGTTAAGCTGGCATTTAAGGGAATATGTGGCCCAAGGGTGAAGGTGATTAAACATTGGTATTTGACCCACGTAGTAAAATCTGGCCACAAGGTCAACAGTTTTATCCCTTGCAATTTGGCAACTTCTTAAAAAGTAATTTTGGCAAATTCATGTAGGTCACCAAGCCATATTTTCTTCTGAGCAATGCTACACGCAAGTTGATCTACTATGAAATCACTGTAATAGATAAACTGTGAAGTATATAAAAGGTTTTGTCATGTAATCTAAGATCTTTTGACCCGGGTCAATGTCAGCCATCCAAATTTGGTATTTTCACCAACATTATATGTTATATTATTACATATACTGGTAAATATAACAGCCTATGGACTTTATGAGTTCAGGGCCAGTAGACTGTAGCAGAACAGAAGTTCAAGATGCTTGCATCACTTGAGTTTGTTTGACAGCTACTGGAGGCACATTTTCCATCAGCTTAAGGTAGTTTGCCGTTGAGCATTACATGTACAGTATATATGTAGGTATATAGGTTCATTAAAAAGGTTCATCATAATAGTGGTGCTAGACCATGTGTGATTATTCCATTAGTATTGCTTAACCGACTTGTTTGTTGTTTTGGTAGTAAAGGGACATGGACAGTTTCTAAAACAAGCTTTCACGTGTTTCGTTCGGCATGTCTTACAGATCCAGATGTATGGGTCTGAATTCAGCAGTGTCACACAAGGACAGACAGGTTATTTTCCGTCAAAGCATTGCCATTACCATCTTTAGTCTTTATGGATGGAATTAACCGCCTTTCGCCATATTATTTAACTCTACAGTATGTATGAGACTCACATATACATTGATCAGATGATGTCTTATCAGCAATGTTCACACTTCTCCACACTCATGTACAGTATATGTGTTGCAATGAGTGGCAGTTTGAACAGGTCTGGTGATCTGTGGTTGTATTCGGATTCAGTTGGACATGTACAGTAATAGGGTTGCTCTTGTTGCTTTTCAAACTGTTCCTATTTGTTTCCCCCCTGCTGAGGTGAAATGGAAAGCTGGGATGGGGCAAGAGATTGTAAAGACTGCTTTCTGTCTGACACATACAGAGGTAGGCTGTCTTGGGGGCACCAGGTGGGCGGTATATAAATTATGGACATGTCATGTCGCCAACACACCCTCCAACACTCCCTACTTTCATTTATCAGCAGACATATTTTAATACTGTAAAGGAGGGACTTCTAGTGAGTTAGAGGTTGATATATTTCAATTCCGAAATTGAATACGGTTTATGCAAATGTTAATGAGAATGAGAATTTGCTGATATCCGCGAAGGGGAACAGGACAATGTGTAAAGTTATTGAAAGTTGAGAACAGCATCCTGTGTGCAGATACAATAAAGGTAGATAGTAGATAAATAACAAATGCCTGAAGGATTTTTCTTTAGTTATTTACATTCAGTTCATTCATAAAACATATATATCCATATTGTCTTATATTGTTTTAATTTTGTTCCCCCTTTACATTAGAAATAATGTTATGATATTTGATGTAGAAATGACTTGCAATTTTCATGATATTGACATTCAGATCAGGTGAGAAGTGCAGGACTCGTAGCTTTATTTTAGCCCCCAATTTTAGGAGAATCAAGCAGGACAATTACCAAAAAAACACAAATAAGGCAACTGTGCTGTAATTGTGGTCATAAGCCACAACAAGCCTTAAAGATTTAGGACATCTGCATTTCATTTGCTCACTAACTCATGTAGGGATGGTTGTCTTCACCAGTCAAGTTATTGTTTCACACAACTGCTGCCTCCGGAAATGGTGACGGTCAGGAGCGTGCATAAGTGATTGAATTCGAAACAGCTGCAAGCAAGGCCCTTTTTCAGATTTCCCTCTGTAAGTTGGTTTAATGTTGATTATTTTGTGTTCAGTGTCTGTCTGTTGATGAAGTGAGAGCAGAGTTCTATGTTGACATTTGTATGTCCGGCTTTCTGTATAGAATACAACTTCTGTGTTAAAGGAATACTGCAGCTACATTAACACATTTACACCAGTGGGATCCCAAATAACTTTTGAACAGATTTATATTCATGGATTAGATTTAAATGGACTGAGAAGGACAGCAATGGGAAGAGGGACTATCATGAGACCACATTGCCACCAGTAAGAGCCATTCAATCTTTCACCAAGACCACTTTGTATAATCTTTTCTGTAATCAAACACCATGGCACCATGACAAAATGTATTTGCCATTAACGAAAATGAATTAATGGAACGCCTTAGTAAATGCTTTCCAAACAAAAAAACGGATTCACAATGCATCTCTTGACCAGTAATTTCAACAACAAAATATTCGCATATCAATGCAGATTATGTAGTCAACGCATTTAGTTTCCGTTTGAGGTCCACGTAGTATTGACCTTATTATGTTCAAGCAGGCTTTGGTTGAATTCACGTAAAATGTCCATGCATATAGAAAAAGAGGCGCAACACGTTATTACTTGTTCTGGAGTCACAGCGCTGTTTTGCAGAACAGACTTTACATAACACAAAATATTTACTTCGGAAACTAGGACATCTATTATCATGCTGTTGATGTAATAACAAGGTTGAGATCAAAGTAAATCAGATATTTTGGAGTTAGTATTATCATTTTCAGCCACGACAGCAATGTTGGTATTGATTTCACATTGTGAGTCTGTGTTTGTCATACAGTAATGGCAAAATGTGCTCCATGAGTCCTCTACTGCAGCGGGAACTAAAACAAGCTGTTTTAAGTACAGGTGGTAATATATTGTATGTGGACATTGTCATTGTAATGGAGTCACAATCGTGCATGATGCCAGTTGTCAAAATGAAGTCCAAAGTTAAGAATGAGAATTGGAATGGAAAAAGGGCCACTGGCCCCACATTTATACATTACTGGCCCAATGTAATAATAATAGCTTGGATTTATATAGTGCCTTTCGTGAGACCCAAGGTCGCTTTACAAAGAAGAACAGGGGCAAAATAAACATAACAAAACAAAAGGCAGTCAGACAACCAGTCAGACAGACACAACAACAAATAGATTAGGGGCCAAAAGCCTTAGTAAATAGATGGGTCTTGAGGGCCCTTTTGAAGGCGTCAAGCGTGGGGATGTTGCGGATCTCCGCAGGGAGAGCGTTCCAGAGGGTGGGGGCTGCCACACTGAAGGCTCTGTCCCCGAAGGTTCGCAGTTTGGTGCGGGGGGTGGTAAGCAGGCCAGAGTCTGAAGACCGCAGGTTCCGGGTTGGGGCATTTGGGCGAAGGATGTCCGATAGGTACTGGGGGGCATGGGCATGGAGGGACTTGTAGGTAAGGAGGAACATTTAGAGTTGCGGCTGGTTTGATTTCAATGGAAGATAGTCTCTAGTAAATTACTTTAGAGCTTTAATTGCAATGTTAATATTTTTTAATAAAAAATACTTGTTGCTGTGATAATTGTTCTTACAGTTTATTGATCATGTGGGTGAATGGCACTTTAGTGATTCATAATCAAATTTCTATCAATACAATTCATTAATCGCTGTATTTTTTACCATAATTTCCCTCTAATTTTACTTTCCCAAATGCATGCATATTTGTGTACTCATACTCACCCACACTAGGTTGGATGAAAACAAAGAGGTGTGAGCACACTTATTCTTTGGTCCAAATAATGTAGGAAAAGATTGCAGAGTGTAATTGTATATTTCCACATAATTGCTTTGCTTTTGGTTTGAGATTTTTGGCGGGGGCTATAGTTTATAGCTTACTTTAGGCAGCCATACTGGACAGAGTACACCCTCTGAAATCTTTATGCCAGACCACACAATAACAAACTATCATATATAAGTCATTAGTTTGTTTCACACTAGTTTATTATCATTTACCCTGCCTACATAACAAAACCAACAGCTAACATGCTTGGTATTAACATGTTCATGTTTTGTCCATGCGCATGGCTCTACAACGAATAGGAGTTCAATTACTTTTCTCCTCTATATCGTATAGACATCTTTGCATTCTTAAATCATTTCCAACATTTAAGGTGCTTGGCCCACGATAGAAACCATCTTATGTCAACATCTATTTCTGGCCCCTACCATCAGCACTACGAAAACACTATAAGGAAGTATCATGTAAGACTGAACAGATATCTGTCTGTTTGTGTTTGAAGACAGGGCTAAAGAAAACATATTGCAACGTTTTTTTTTTAACTCAAATCTTTTAAACGGTGAATGAGACTGAAACTAAAAATGATAGAGCAATGCTTTCATCCCTGGCAGTTTGAGGAACATATTCGAAATCAGTCATGCTAATAGGCCTCTTAAAATACACAGTGTGATGAGGGAAGTGGCCTGGAAGGTTTCCGTTTGTCAGCACAAGGTCAAAACCACGACCGAATAATTTGCCAAGTGATCAATTGCACGTCAGGGAGTCTGGCGAGCACATGTGATTGCTTCTGACTTCCCTTTTTAAGATAGCTGTTATAAAGTAATTGGCTATAACTGTACTGCCGTTATGAATATGTTCTCTCCCTTCCACCTTTCTCTGAGTAACACAAGTAGTTTTGTATTAAACCGGTAAAGGCAATGAACACGACACGGAACATTTAAAAAAAAAAGTTTATGTGTGGGTCTAGAACAGCTGACAATGGCTCATCAATAAGAAAATTGAAGATCATGGTGTACTAAAAATGTATTTCTTCCTCCAAGATGTGACCATTTCCCCCTTGCAGATAGTAAACTGATGATAAAACTTCTTCATCCAGATCGGCTCTGTGTTCTCGTGCACAGGCAGTGCAGAAACCTGCCATTAAATGCATGAGCACTTCCTAAATAAATAGTGTAAAAAAAATAAAATCCTACCATGTAATCTTTCTTCAGATCTGACACAAAACCCCTAACCCCCTATCCGTGGCAGCTATGGCAGTTTCCACCAGTCCCAGTTTCTTCGTGGAAAAATAATTAATTTGAGCTAAGTTTGGAATTATCAGTGTATGAAAGTTGAGCTAGATTCTAAAACCGTAACTCTGTAGTCATAAAATAAAACTAAATGAGCAGTCTCATTTTATTGTTACTTTTCTATGAATGTGTATTATTTATGCACAGATAAATCCCTCGATGGTCATTAATCAGGGCATAGCCAACCCATTCTGTCCACCAGCTTTCAAGCGGATTTCTCTCTTGGCTGGATGACTTTCTCTTTTTCCCTTTTTCCACCTGCGTCATTTTGGGGGATCTGCTGTGCATCTGTTGGAAATGTCCCTGAGTTAATTCGCTTCCATTGTTTGGGTAATTTGCACTAATGGATATTTGAGCAGTCTGTGATGCCGGCAGTTTCCTGGGATGAGACATGGTGTAGACGACCATGCTAATCCATTCTCATTGTTAATTTAAGATTACTGAAATATACTAAACACATTTTGGGTGAAATCCATCTTTACTGACAGTCTTCACTATTAGAAGAAACAAACCTCTAAAATGCTTTTAAAATGTACTACCAATCCAACCTATTCTAAAATAAAAGCATTAGAAAATGTATTATTTACTCTCATAACCTCTGCTCTTTCAATATTGAATATGAGTCACCTAAATGTCTCAGATATGGAACTTGAATAATGTATGTAAATCAATAATTGGCCAATAATAGGCCATTCATCCTTTTACTTATCTTCATCTAGACCAGTTTGCATTGGACCAATATTGTAGACGAACATGCATACAAATTGTAGAAATGTGATGTTCAAGATGTAGTTTTCAACATAAAGTATAGCGCTGACTCTATTTGTTGAACCTTAGGTACCAAAATAATACCATGCAAGTAAAACACTATATTCTCAGATATATAAAAAGCTAAACTATGCGTTTAGTTTGACAACTGATTTAGGGCAGGAAACAATAAGGTTAGCCGAAATTTTTCTTTAATTAAATTAATTGCATTTTTTTCTCTTTTTAAATGATTGGAGGCAAGAAGGGAGTCATACTGCTATTGGCTGGAAAGTCAGTGAGAGGAATAACACAACTAGGTTTGATTGGTATGAGAATGCATGACAGCAGTGACAGATGGTAAAATGCAATGCTTGCTTTGGACGGAGATGTGTGAAAGTGAGGTAAGAACATGGAGATAGGGGCATATGAAAGGAAGGAAGGGAAGAAGAACTGTAGGAGGGGTTTTGGAAATCATTGCAACGTCACCCTGTACACCAATATAGCTCCGATGTTGCTAACCACTGCTTGGGAAGACTCCCGTTGGGTGTTCTTACTGTACCCTGCAGCTGCTCGCAAATAAAACAAATTAGTATCATTGCGAAGATGTAATTGATTGTGTGAATATATATTTAATTGCAGGATTTCTTAAACAAAATGTTAGATTTTGATTGTGTCACTGGACTGCACAGCAGCCAGTAATGAAAAATAAATGTATGTCTACACCCAGGCAGTGCTATAAATAACTATTTCAGAGCAGCAAGAAAAATGGCTGGTCAGGCTCAGTTGTCAAAGCCGACAAAATCCCTCCCCTATTCCCAATATTACTTCACCTCTGGGTTTGACGCTTCCTGTGCTTGAATCCCTACCTGGCAAATACTCCAACTTGACCATTAATTTGCTTGAGAAATTCTCTTTTTTTAAATTCTCTTTCTTTAGATGATTTATATACTGTATAGGCTCACCATTTTTCCTGAAATTATCCCTTTTATGACGTTACCTGTTGCCAATTTCTTTTGATGACTAGAAGATAAAGGGACTGTTATTTTTTTCCAGCTGCTGTGATGAGTTTTTAGATGTCGTGGGTGTAATCTTTCCCTTCCGCCTGTGAGGTCGCCATCATTCTTTTTGCTGGCAGCATTTTTGACAAGCCAGATGGTTCTCTGATGTCACCCTGTCTAGTCGAAGAAAACTGTTCATCGACTTAGTCACCTGGCCCCCAGCTCTCAGCACCCAGTTTGACACTCAATGTCAGCAGATCCCAGGTAACTGGAGGGCTTTTTCTTAGCTTTTGTCAGCACACTCATCTTAAAACTGACCACAGAACACCTGATAGGCTTGAATAGAGGAGCTAGTGATGATTATCTGTCAGAAAAACGGGTGCTGGAATTTATGGGTGACATGAAGGCTATGATGGTTTACCTTAGAAAAGTCCACGGTGAGCACATTTTCAATCCAGGCAAAACACTACATATTGTGTGTTGGACACTATAATATGTATAACAGGTGTCTTTCTAAAGTCCTGACGTGGGCACTGTGTCAGCAGAGCGTTATAGACTAATAGCAGATTTCCTGCTAGGGTACATATTTTTTTGGAATGCTTTTACAGTTTCACAGTTGGGCGGCAGCTGCCAAGTCAGTAGGTTTCTTTGACCTGTATGTTTCTCTGTGACCCCAATATCCCATGTTACGCTGTCCTAATGGTTGAAACAAGATCACCTACAGCTACCATATGTAAGCGAGACACTAAAGGAGAAAAATACTTCCATCTTAGCCTCTTTGGATGTAATTTCAAGTATCTTGGTCTAACCTGTTTTTGTGTGTAAGTTGATGAATTACTTAATGTGAGACATGTAAACTTATAGGTTTATTTGACAGTGATAGGCCAAGGCCAGGATTAGTTGCCTCACAAAATTTTAATATCATATAAAACCTGTGACTGATCCCTGTCATAAATCTGACCATTTTACAGCCCTCATCAGAGAAACATAAGAAGAATCAAATTGATGCCTTAATGTTCATGCGCCAACCTGATGGTGGTCATGAGGGGCCAGACCGTGTTTCCCTAAGATACCTCACCCATTGCTAGAGTGCCATAAATCAGGGACCTCCCATTTGCAACTGTGCCAAATGTGGAGCAAGCTGACCCTGCTTCCTCACCCATACCTCGCCCCATGAAACCATCCCTCATGGCATGATGTGTCGACTATGCAGGCACAGCTACGTGTCTGATTTGTTGAAAAGTTAAATTAAGGATCTGGAATGTCAGTAACTGTTTTGCCATAATTGGGAAGAGTTAGAGTTGCATGGTGTCCTCTTGATTTGTGTCTTGAGTCACATACTGTATTCTGAAGTTCATGTGAAATTGTATGCATGTTTCTCTCTTACATTTGTCTGTCCATTTGTTGTCTGCAATGAGCACTCGATCCATGTATAAGTTGAAGCCAACTATTTATAAGGAAATGGCTAAAATTATATCTTAAGCACGTTCATTATTTCAAAGTAACACTACATTATAAATCACAGTATCTAATCCCAGTATGAAAAAGTTAAGCGTTGTGAATCCCATTCTCAGGCTGGATAGAAGCGGTTCATTTAAAATAAGTATATTGCCCTCCTATGGCAGGCAGTACAATTCTGTCAGACCTGCCAGGTCCAGTAATGGCATTGTGGCCCCACCTAGTGGGCCATGGAATAAGAGTTTTGTCAGACACCTTTGCATTGTGGTTCTGTCCCTTCCCATGAATATACACTCTCCTCTCCTACCAGTGGCAGGAAAACAGCAGATTGGCTAATCAACAAAAGAACAAAGCCATGAATGTACAAAAAATAATTCTACAGCTAAATAGAGGGAAATCTAAAAAGAGTTTTTAGGTAAAGACCAGTGATATCTCTGAATCTGATATTTCTTGTTTTTAGATCAATACAATTTAATAAAAAGAAATTAACTCCCGGCAGCTTACAAAAAGAGGATTCATTTGTCAAGACAATAGTACGGTGGCTGAGGTGCAATCGACAATTACAAAGTGTGAAACACTTTAACAAAGCTTGAGACAAATTTACATTTTATAAAACAAATTTACATTTTATAAAACAAAATTACATTAGCAAAACACTTTTACCAAACTAAAATACGATTTAATATTAACAAAAACAAATTAACAAGATGCGAAACACTTTTACAAAGCTAGAGACAAATGTACAAGTGTCGAAACACTTTAACATTTCCCGAAACACTTTAACATTTGCAGAAACACTTTAACAAACTAGAGAATGAAACCGGAAAGGGAAAGCCCATCATACCAGAAGTGACGTGCAAGTGATTGACACAAACTTAAGTTTGTTTTGGCTGATAGACCGCCAGTACCTATGGACGGTAGGAGTGTGTTTATGGTCGTTAAACATGTTTTGTCCGTTCTGTGGAAACCAACTGGGCCAAGTGACATGGTTTTGCTCATCACGGTATACTTTCTTTCTACTTGGCGAACCTATAACTTTCTTGTGTGCACGAGAACGTGTCTCTTGCGAAAGAGAAAGTACATCGTGATGAGCAAAACCATGTCACCAAAAGGTCCATAGGTACTCGCGGTCTATCCCCCAAAGCAAACTTACGTTTGTGTCAATCACTTGCACGTCACTTCTGGTATGATGGGCATTACCTTTCTGGTTTGATTCTCTAGTTTGTTAAAGTGTTTCGGCAAATGTTAAAGTGTTTTGGGAAATGTTAAAGTGTTTCGACACTTGTAAATGTGTCTCTAGCTTTGTTAATTTGTTTTTGTTAATGTTAAATAGTTTTTTCTTTGGTAAAAGTGTTTTGCTAATGTAATTTTGTTTTATAAAATGTAATTTTGTTTTATAAAATATACATTTGTTTTATAAAATGTAAATGTGTTTTATAGAATGTAAATTTGTCTCAAGCTTTGTTAAAGTGTTTCACACTTTGTAATTGTCGATTGCACCTCTCAGCCACTGTACAATAGACTATAAGACAATACATTTTAATTCTACAACATTTCCAACTTTTTCTTTTTTTCTTTAGAAAAATAAAGAATGAAAATATAACAGAAACTAAATGCATATAAAAAAACCTTATGATTATCGTTTAAGTATGGTATTGGCATAGGATAAAAACCATCTTGTTCTCTCTTTGCCGACTGGGTGTGATATTAACAGATGGACTGACTGTAAATCTGTCACAGTGAGATAAATGCTTGTGTGATAAGGTAAAGCGCTCATTTACGATTGCTAAAATCTACAGATGGAGCTATTTAGAAGCACGCCACAAATTAAAATAAGTTATTCTGTATTTAAAATGTTGGTTAATGCACATTTTGCTAACAAATGACATCATTATGGTTTTATTTTATTATTTTTAATCGGAACATTTGCATCATATCCTGTTGTCAATAAAAAAGATGACATTCTTTCGGTAAAATAAAAAAAGTTCTATTCAATGTGCTAAATTAATATACACAAGGCAATAAGGGACTTAAGAACACAGAAACACACAATACATCTTTTAGTCAACCAAATATGTTCATCATAGCTTGTGTGTTAGAAATGAGTGTGTTAAATATTAGAATTTCAAAATACCCTTTTTGTAACTAAATAATGTCTGGTATTTTAAACAATTCATTTTAAATTGTTGAATGTGTTAAATCTTTAAAGAAAAGTGATATACAGTTAACTGAAGGACAGATTTCTTGATATTATAAATTATATCCGAAATGTTGGTAAAACATATTGTCCGATTCCCAATGTATAATAGAAGTTATAATCACTCATTCATAATCCTCCTTATACATTATGTAGTTGTATTATTGAAATAAAGCATTGTGCATATTTGTGATTGATAATGACAATATGTATACAGTGCTATAAAAGTACAATAAGTAATACATGTGTTTATAATGTGTCATAGACATGGGCGTCATAGAAAGTGTTACTGAAATATTAAAAGCACAGAAACCTCACATATTGACTTGAAACTTGAACAAGTTTACTTTAGAAGATATCTTAGCTATAACCTCAGTAAGTTAAATAGATTCAAACACTCAGTGTTTTGCAAGTTAATACATTTCAGATGTACATTTCATAGTAGTTGTTTAAAACTAGGCAGAGTAAAGTCAGTATAACTTGTTAAGTTTGTGCCAGTCATCGGGGAACTCCTCTTTACATTTCCCCTTTTGGTGAGAGTAAAGAGGAAGCCGCTTGTACTTCGGTTGGACATGACATTATGTTTTGTGTCAAAAAACTCACCAGGCATTCTGAGGATTTTTGTTTTTTTATCTCGGCGCAGGAACAATCCCCTAAACATAATTTTATCTCACTAACTTAATGGGCTTTTGGAAGGATATTGGTGATTGCTCTTTAAGTAATATTCAATGTTATGGCTTTTAGAAGAAGGATGAGATTTTTTATTAAATGTGTTACTTCAAAAGATGGATTTGGTATGGTATATATTTGGTAATTTTGCTACATAGTTGCCGTTCTCTACTGCCTTGAACTTGACAGGCGACTCTGCATTAAACTTTATGTGGGGCCAAAGTAACAGCTTCATGGTTGCACAGCATTACCCTAAGGCCTCGTCTGTAAATATCTACCCCCGTCCTCACACACACATGCTGACCACTTGTGACTTTTCATCACATGAGTCTCCTCTGTCTCTCCAGTGGTCAGTCACACAGGGGAACAAAGTCCCACACAAAATCGGGTGAAAATCGCTAGCAGGGATGTTATGCTACTGTACATGTGCTAGCATTAGTCGTCCTGTTAGAGGGTAGAGATATACGTCATACTCAGCTCCTGGGCAGAGGTCAGGCAAAAGCAGTGCAGAGTTTAGAGTCAGATGTGTATGGGGACCTCGCTCAGTGTATCTCTTGGTAAGTCTTGTCAGCTGTGCTGTGTTGGGGGTTCTGCATAGAGGCAGGATTTATAGCCGTCTGTGGTGCTGCAGCGTGTTTGGACTGTGGAATATTTTGTTGGATGTTTTTGATGGAGGGCCATCCTGTAGCAGGACTCAACTCCTACTTCTAATTTGTTACTTCCTACAATGAGGCTCTGAGGACTGATTGGGCCCATGTGGTGTTTTGTTGTGACTACGGAGCTGTCTTTGAGCTTTGTCAAAGTGAGTGTGTGCATGTGGGGCGGGTGGCTATTTTACTTTGATCAAAACAATGTGGCTTAGAATAAGACTTGTTCAACAAACCATTGTCCATCAGTATGTTTTGGTGTTAATTTGAGCATTTTATTGTTTACACTTAGTCTGTATTTAATCCCAAAGAATTTCATTTTCTCCCAACCGAATGATGCAGCAGTAAGCCACGTCTGTATTAATTGCCAATTGTTTCCAGTAAATGTTCACTTAATATTGTTACCTTTAGTCGGGTGGAGTCTTGAGTCTTGACATAATAACTTGTATTCACTAGTTTTGTGTTGTTTTGATTAGGACATTAATTTAGAAGGCATAAGAATATGCTAAGGCAATTTTCTTGTCAGGCTTTCTACCTCGGACTTGGTTTTGGATGACAAAACTGCTTCTCGGGAGCAGACTGGAGTTAGGAGTAATTTTAAATATTGCAGCCGTTTCTTCATGATATTTAAATTATTTAGATGTATTGAAAGTTCAATTATAATTGGGTTTGCATAAATGTATAACTAGACCTACACTGAACAGTTGAGTTCAAATGCAGGAGCTGACATATTATCAAAGCAATGTAAGCATTTACAATTTACAATGTTCTTGTAGTAAATACTTGGTCAAAGAAAAAGAAAACAAGTTTGAACAGGTATATTTAGCAACAACAGAAGTTGCATTGCTTGTCTGTACTGGGTAAAATAAAATTAGACTAATCATAAAGAACATAAAATGTCACTCCGCTCAAATGGACAGATGTACATTCTTGTTTGAAACTAAAATAGATTAATCTATGGAAAATATGACTTGACTATAGTATTTTCTTTTCTGAACCTCAGAAGCTGCAGGTTTATACATTGTTAGCTGTAATCTGAAACCTACAGATGATTTACAAATTACGCAAATTCTACCACTCACTATTTTAAAGTGGATAGTGTACATTTTACTATCAATTGGTACCATTTGTATTGAACCAATTGATAGTCATTAAAATGCAGGAGACTTTTAATGACCACATGAAGCTATTCTTAAAATGAGCTAACTCTGCTGTGACATGGCCTTGACGTTAAGAGGATTTTTCATTCCAGAAAACCACGGCAATAGTTACACATGAAAAACAGATTGGTATTAAACATCACAGCTATAAATAAGATCTGCATATTCTTATCTCGTACATAATGTTAAATATTTAACAGTTTTTCTTTGTGATGCAACAATACAAAAGTGTAACTGCAACAAACTGGGAACTTACACACTCATATATTACAATGTGAACTCTCTGGTACAACTTGGAGTTTTGTTGAATTGGATGTTTTCCGCAAGATTTAAAAAAGATGTCTTCCATATTATTGAAAGTAAACTGTCTGGGTTGCTCAATAAATGACACATCTTTCATTACACTTTTAAAATGCAATTTTTTCCCCAGTTGAATGCATGTTAAAAAAAAAAGTAGATGATGCCTAAATGACATGTTACTTCTCTGCAGACACCAAACGACGCTCCTTGTTTTTGGTTTTACCAATGACATAATCGCTTGAGTTGATCAATTTGCCATTTTCCACCAAGAGCAACTATTTCAGTTTATACTGTATAATGTAATTGTATTAACACAAGGTTTATTATGTTCTTTCAAAGAGTTAAATTCCACTGCAGTTTTAGAAGGTATGTCCCCAGGTCGTGTGGACATTTGCAAAATAAGATTTAATCATAGTAAGACACAGTTTCACTAATTTACTCAATGATTTCATTAGCAGGCTTCTCTCTTGCCATCCACCTTGACACTTCTTGTGTCTATCTTCATCACAAGATAGATATGAAGTGTTTAGCACAGTGTGCCAGTAGCCCAAGAGTCCTTATTAGTCTATTAAGGACAGTGTGTGTCAGGAAGGCAAAGGACAACTCCTGTATTTATAGCTCTGAGTCATAAGCTGGAATGGTGTAAGTGTATCTGTCCATCAGCATGCTTACTCACTTAAGAGTGTGTACAATCAGCCGTGAAACTTGGAACTGTCAATTGTCAAAAGTGAGTCAATAATCTTAATTACATGTGTAACTCCTTCGAATGTGGGATGCAATTGTAATGTGTCTTTATGTTTTTGTTTTGTATTTTATCCTAAACCAAGCAAAAACACCTATAGTATGTAATCCCTTCATCTTATTGCAAATTAGTTTGCCCAAAGTTGTTCTAAAAATGTATAATAACATAACTTTTATTGTATACAACACTGCCAAAAATGTTCAGCAAGTGCTCAAGAGGAAGAAGTGCAAACCTAGCAAACTGATTGTTAAAAACTCCAACATCAGTACCTTGAATAGCTTTTTAGTTTTTGGTGACAATTTAATTGAATAATGTTGCCCTTATTGTGATGTTAAAAACAATGTTATCTTCCATGTGTGGAATTTGTTGAGCAACACTACATGAAAGTTATAAAATGGTTTTTAAATTTTTTCCAGATAAATAATAAGAGTGTAAGATTTGATATGAATACAGCAGCTTCAGTGAATGTAATATCCAATGTTGCCCTTGAAGATTAATATGTTATAATTAGGTCAAACTCTCAATAACCTTTATTGGTTTCTTATGCCGCCAACACGTGGACAGAAGCTGGGCAGCCAATTTGGTCCAGAACAGAGCTGTTCTGTTATTTTAAATTGAAGGCTGTCAGACTTTTCAAAGTACAATAAGCTTTTTTTAAGTTTAAAGTGGTGAGCGGCCTGACTTCCAGTCTCTTTCATACAGTAGTTGATAGAATGAATAAATATGAGGTATAACTTTTAAATGGTTCAAGTATGCTAAAGGCAAAGAGAAATTATTCTAAAGAAAACATGTTCGATGCAAAGCTGATCCATTATCAGTTGTATTCAAACTAATTTTGGTTCATTTGCTTCTACTGAGGTTTTAGAATTGCTTTGATATCTCTTAACTGCCAGCCATTATATCACATTGTAAAGTTGAGTTGTATAGATCAACTACAATTGCACAACCTTAAAAACGTATTAATTAATATAATATGTTAATATTATGTCTGTTATTATGTCTGTAAGGCAGTGTTACGTTTTTCCGCTTTCTAAAAATTCTTTCTTTTTTTATATTTAATCTCCAGGGTGGGATTTGGGGAACATATGTCTACAGCGTCAGAGTTTATAGATCTGTATGGCTTAGAGTATAAGTCATGGTTGTAATATGATGAGTTTATGATGTGGCAATGTAATCGCATGACCGCATCCCAACTACATAAGCCAGGAGGAACACAAACTTGGAGGTGATAATCTTCCACAAGATTCAGTTGCATAATTTCATATTAAAATGTCCCATGAACTTTTTTTGTACTTAGAAGCACTGCCACAACCATAAGCCATTTCCCTGCATGTGCAGTACAACCTTGAAAGAAGGATTTGTGTAAACATTATCACACACACCATAATTGAGTACATCGGTATCCCTGCATGCACAACTCCATGGCTGACGGTTGGTAGAAGGAGTTTCTAGATAGAGCAGTGTCAAATGCTTATACAGATAATGTGATGAATAGTTAAGTCGACTAAGTTTAGACAGCATGTGAGAGGAGAGCATTCATCAGAAAGGGACAGGCCAGTCAAACAGGGTCACAGCACCAGTGGGCGATATGGTTTTAGTGGTTTTATTAGCAGTTTGTGTTGTAGGAAGTAGGCAGATATCCTTCTGATTATTATATATTCTGATTTAATGAATTTAAATTACATTTGAACTACAATAATTGGCCTTGTGTTATCCTTTTGCAATGCTGTGTTACGTATAATGAATAAATGAAGATATCTTTGATATTATGGGTAGTGTCCAGTATTGTCTCCAGTAATATATATTTTTTTCTGTAGTTCAAAGATGAATGAAAGTAGTCTGACATTAGGAGTCAATGACGGTATTCAAATAGTTTAATGATTTAAAACTGTATTGACTTAGCTGAAAGCATAACAATGATTTATTATAATTTTAACAATTTGCTGTTGACTTTAGATGATATAATCTGTTTTCTTTCCTCAGCATAAATTGGGGGATAGCTTTGCGCTGAAAGCAGCTATGGGGTTTTCTTCGAGGGTTAATGGCTGCCTCTCTTGTTTCTCGCGGCCTTTCAAAGGACTGTTATTAAATGGCTTGTATTTAATTGTTAGCCCCAAATACCTTGGTCCCATCGGTTCCTGCTGACATTGTTTCTGCACTCATTTTTATTCTCCAGTTTGAATTGTTTGGATCCATGCAACTAGCTTGGTATATCAAACTTGAGTTGCACACTTACAGTTTTTCTCAATCGCTAAACCCACTATTTAGAATCAAAATTCCTTTCATCAAACCAACAGCACAGCCATCGAAACAGTAAACCATTTCTCTACAACAGTATACCATTTATCATTGATATCACACAAAATGCAGATGCTAAGCAGTGTTTTGCAAAACAGATCACACAATTCTCTAACTGAAGTTACAATTCTCTACACAAAGATCAAAAATCTTTTGTGTAACTCATGTCTACAAAACAAAAATAATCTTCTCACAGTGGATAACACTTCCTCATAAACTTAGACCATAGCTACACTAATTGACACTTGATGTGCAAAATATGAACACTTGTTATCAGTCAATCACCCCATTGAAAAAGGTAACTCCATGGAATGTACTGTATACCTTACAGTAATGATGTTACATTGAAAACATTTACATGATAGAATTTGCATGAGTGTACTTAAAATATTTTTTTAAATGGTGCCGGTAAAGCTATAATAGTGTTGATATGACTTGCATAGCTCTTTGAGATGTTCATATGGGGAGGATTAGCTATAGCTGATCCAACATTTTTACAGTCAGTAATTGTGGTCTTTTCCTTTTTGCACATTGAGAAATGTTTTTTTTTGTATTGGGGTGAATTGAGTACTTCACTTCCATGTAAATGAATTGCTCACAGCTGACATCAATGAATTTCCTATAGTAATTGTAATTACTGTAATGAGAATCCTATAAAAGACCTCCCTCACTTCAGTAAGATGTTTGTCAAGGGTGGTGTCGACACGCAAGGAGATATTTCCCACGCTGCCTTGCAAGGGAAGACATACGCTGTGACGTAGATGAGGCTATGTGGCCAGACAGACGGCAAAGAGCAGATCAGTAAAGCTATATAGATCTCATTGTCTGCTTTACTAATGATTTACATCTTTTTTTTCCAGTGTATTGCTATTCATCTTTTGTTTCTGTTACGGTGCTCTACTGAAAATGAGACATAAAAACAATGACATAGTTACAGTAACACACTGTTTTTCCTATATGTAAGTTTGTTTCTCCCAACTTGTCAGTTTTCCGTTCAGTTTCCAATATCGATAGCTTAAGGTTTGTGTATTGATGATTGTATTCAGTATTTAGTGTGCCACTTAGTAATGACTATTCAAATAGTCTTCTCATGAGCTGACAAATGTTTGTTTTTGGAGAAGGTATCTGGTTTTGGAAGGGGTATTTTTAGTTTTGAGTGCCTTAGAGCACTTTGCAAGAAATGTATATTGTTATGGTAGAATGGGTTATTATGGTGACCGGAGTTTCAGTTATGAAAACACATTTGTCTCATTAGAGGACAATTTGTTCTGTTTCGATCGACTTATTCTTTTTTGTGACCAGTATTTTCAGTTTTGGTCATGTAAGTGCATTTTGCAAAAGATATTCAGAGTTATGGCAAGTGTGTTTCTGTTTAGATGGCTATGTTCTTGTTTTGAAGAAATTAATTTTGATTCTAAATAGTGGGTTTAGCAATTGAGAAAACTGTAATCTGCATTGAATCTATACTGAGAATGAAGAGAAGCCATATGGTTTGATTTATAATTGAAGAGCGTGTTTGCTCAATGTGACATTTATTTAGGGTCACAATTTTCATCTGTTTTTTTACTTTATAATTAATTGAGTGAATTGTGATTTCTTTTTTTTCTTTTTCTCAAAGCATCAATGCACTGCCCTTGGACAGCGGTGAAAAGAAGAGTTTCCAGGTAGGGGCCAGCGGTGTGCATTCGGGGCCACACCAGCAGAACCAGCAGCTCCTCCTGACACCAGCCAGCCTCCAGCTTGCTCAGCTCCAAGCTCAGTTTACCCTCCATCGCCTGAAACTGGCTCAGGGGGGTAATTCAGCCAATGCAGCTACTCTTCTCAATCAGGTTCTTTCCAATGTCGCCATGTCCCAACCCCTGTTCAATCAGCTACGGACTTCAAGTATGGTTGGAAACCCTCAGGGTGGCTTTCCTACTGGGGTGCTAGGTTTTTCCTCTTCAAATACAAGCTTGGGAGCCTTGGTGGGTGGGGGATTCAACCAAAACCCAGGAAATGTAAGACTGAACCATCCTGGTGGAGGGGGAACAGTGGGCCAACAGGGTGCGGAGTATGGTAAAACGTCAGGCTCAACTTACCCTTCTGACACTGACCGGCGTGTTCAGTACAACTTAGGTGGAGCGACATCTACAGCATCAGCCACTGCTGGTGATGGACAATACACAATGATCAACACACAGGCAAAAAACATGAGCAATGTTGGTTTTCAGAGAGATTTCTATGGGCATGATATGCTGGGGCAACAAGCTGGGTTTAGTGTCAATGACCAGAAGGTGAATGTTTATAACTCCAAGGAGCAATGGAAGGGCCCGGCTAACTTGAGTCACACTGGAAAGGTGGATATTGTTCCTAATGCCGCCAACATGTGGACAGCAGCTGGGCAGCCAATTTGGTCCAGAACAGAACTGTATAACCCAGAGGAGCCCACCCCTGACCCAAAGTTCAATCACATTAGTGGAGTTTCCTCTTTTTCTTCAAGTGGTACACAGGGATTTGGGGGCTACCAACCCCTGCATGGAAATGATGAAACCCTATCTTCAGGTACCAGGACACTTCAGCCTTACCAAGTCAATGATTACCATGCCGTCACACCCACTCAACTGCCACACCAGTGTAGCATCTGTGACAAGAAGGTCTACAACCTCAAGGTGAGTGGACCCATCACACTTGAAGCACATATACTGATGTATATACTGTGTTTACGCCTCAGTGTATTTATACATCTTACATCTATATACCTTTACTTGTATATTTGTATAGTGCATTTATTTTGTACAGACTGCTGATAGATCTGTATATAACCAGTGGTGTAGTGGGCGTTAGATGCGGGGGTACGCCGTACCCCCACTTATTTGAAGCATGATTTTTTTTTAATAGTCTAATAAGTACAAAATAATTGCCAGTGTTATCAGTTGCAAGTGTGTATTTGTTGTAATAATGACGAAAACATAATAGGCATATTTCAAAGTAATTATAATAAAAACGTAGCTCAAGCATTTGTGTGTGTGTGTGTGTGTGTGTGTGTGTGTGTGTGTGTGTGTGTGTGTGTGTGTGTGTGTGTGTGTGTGTGTGTGTGTGTGTGTGTGTGTGTGTGTGTGTGTGTGTGTGTGTGTGTGTGTGTGTGTGTGTGTGTGTGTGTGTGTGTGTGTGTGTGTGTGTGTGTGTGTGTGTGTGTGTGTGTGTGTGTGTGTGTGTGTGTGTGTAGGTGTAGGTGTAGGTGTGTGTAGGGTGACCAGGTGTCCTGCACTGTGCACACACAGAATTTTTATTATTTGTCCCGCATCCCACAAATTGAGAGTATTTCCCGCATTTGAGTGACAGTTAGGGCCGGTACCGCCCTTTATTATTATATTGTCTAAACGGCATCATGTAATTTGCGCTGACAGGCGACACAGAGGTCCACACACAGTGTACCCCCCCCCCTGTTGACAGTTCACGAGCGCGTCCATACATTGTGTCTCCGTCCACCCCCCCCCTCGCCCCAGTAAAAATATCCCCACTACACCACTGTATATAACTGACTGTTTGCACTCTGGTCAGACCCTCTTAATTTCATAAAACTCTGCTTGTAATGAAATGTATGTAATGACAATAAAGTAATTTAATCTAATCAATAGACATTTCAATGCTTGGACGTAAATGAATGAGGATTTGGTTGATTTGTAAACATAACTGTAAATGGTAAATGTCCTTTGAAAGAAACTAGCATTTCAGCCTGAACATATCTAAACACAGCTAAATGGTTGATTAGAGGGGCAGCTACTAAGTAAGTAAATCCAAGATGTTGTCTCTATAATTACAATACAATTCAGCTTTATTTGTAAAGCACTTTTAAACCTCCAGACCAAAATGCTGTACAGAGAAATAATTAAACAAATAAAATACAATAACCAATACAACAGGGTAGAGCCACCATCGTAGCGAGCTTCCAGTTTGTCCAAGCTTTCTGAGACTTTGTTTATATGGTGTGTGTGCGTGTATTTTTTAGGACTGGGACCAGCACGTGAAGGGAAAACTACACCTACAGAACCGAACCTTGTACGCAAATGAAAGGTGCGTTTTTTGGTTGTAATTGCAAAATGTTGGTTTTACTCCTGATTGGCAACGTAAAATAATCTCAAAGCAAATGACTTCACTTTTTTTTTTTTCGTCAAGATAATAATACGTGAACATGTTTTTAATTGTTATCCATGGCCATGTTTTTTTCATTTCCCCCCTTGCTCGTGTTTAAATGTGTTTGTTATAGCAAGTGTTGAAAGGATTTTATCTTGCTTTTCCTTGATCTATATGTAGCAGTCTTAATCTTTCTATGAATATGAGCTCTGTCATAAGATATGAGTGCGCAAGGCAGGGGAGAGGCAGCTAAAATCAGCCTTCTCTGATTGTTGCAGCTCCGCAGTGGTATCAGCTGGAGCTGTTCACTACTCTGTCGGTAGGCCTTCTGATGGCGGTCTGAACGCTGGAGGGACGAACTCAATGGTATACTCCTCTGCAAGTCAAGGTAGGATAAAATATTTGTCATCACATGTTTCTCTTTTTGTTCTCAGTGTTAGTGATGTTTTCTGTTTGCAAAAACACGTGAGTGATAGGTGGTCAGGGAGTATTTCTAGAGTTATGTGAGGCGGCATGTTTTTATTACTTGACACAGTGTATTTTCGCACATTGATGTATGCTTTTAGAGTATCCAAAATATGGTGCACAGCAACACTAAGCCAAATCTTAATATGCTTTTGAGGGCAACTGCCTTTTGGTTTAAGACAAACTACCTATAGTTGGCTGCAAACAGCTTGAAGAGATGCCTAACTTTTTGAGAAGCCTTTAGTTGGAGTTTGTCTCTTCATTCAGATAACCTATAGTTACTGGTACAAATGTAACTTTATGTTTATTCTTGTTTCAGTTAAGAATGTAGTGTTTGGAAACAAGGAGAACAATCCCATTATACTATTTTACATATCCAGCAGCATGGGCCATATCATTAAAATGACAGTACATTCAACTAGTTTTAGGGTTAAATGCAAATGATGTCTATAGAATATGAATAATAATCTTAATATTTGTTTGTATGAGAAAGACATACCTCTAACCCATTTCATAAGGAACTGTACACTGTAAAGACCAACAATACCAAAGACATTGTCTTTATCGTCCATATAGTAAAGCAAATATTCTTGGATGTCAGTTGTTAGCTATTTGGCATGTTTTGAGTTCTGTTATTCCAACCTAGTGCTTTCTAGTTCCTTAATAGTACAAATTGAACAACTAGAAAGCAACCATGTCTAATAATGATTTCAAATTATACACTTTGTGGGTAATATTTATAAAATGGAGCTTTGAAGTCAACAAATGTAACTTTATCGAGCACTTGATGACTGATGCAGACAATTTTGAATTTAATGGTTTCCACAGATGTATCCACTGGAGCTAATGCATCATACTTGCCTGCTGCAGCCATGAAGACTTATCCCACGTCAGACACGGGATTTTCCTCGCATCAGCCAGAGTCAAAGGTCAGACAAACTATGTTATTTTTGCAGGATTATTAGAGTTTGCCCTAGACATATAAATCAAATGTTGTGACAGGAAATAATAAGGAACAGCTGTAATCCTTCAACACGAATCCAGCCACATCCAATTATATCATGTTTCATGGAAATGTTCAAAATGATTAAAGATTAATATTTCACTTAAAATTAATGACTACTTTTATAACACATCATGGAGGGAAGGGGGGTTGTGCCGAGTAATACTATATGTTAGTATCTCTTCATTGCTGAATACGATTACGCTCTTCCATGTTTTTTTAAATACTTTAAATGGTGTATAAGGTGTGTGATGAATGAAACCAGAAGGTTTTTGCTTAATGAATTGACACAGATCCTCTTGTTGACAACTGCTGGGGCGACAGAAGGCTTTGTCTGGGCTTGACAACTCTATAGCCTGGTAAAGTGTGTCATTAAAATGGTGGCTGGAAACTATGTATGGAAATGTACGATTATCTAGCCCATGATATATGACATAATATGAAATAAAAGCTTACTTTAGAGGAAGATATGGTATCGCCTCAACTTGACTTTGGCTTATAATAAATATCAGTATTTCTCAGAGTTTATATAGCAGCACTTGATGCGCTACACTCAGTTTTCCTGGCCAAAAGTGTTGGCTCTCGACTGAGGTTGAAAACCTGCAGCTGTTCATAGACAACCATCACAAAGGCAGGTCTCTTGGAAAGCACAGTGCAGATAATAAGCGAGGTGAAAATGAGCTCTGTCAGAGGGGATTCGTGTTATATTTAACAGAGATACACAGTGTAGTCAATGTACATTATGGTTTATATAGCAACCTCTTACAAAAGTCATTCCGTTTTTAATAAAGTCACAGTATAAACAATTTGGGCAATTTTAATGTTGCATTACAAATAATTCAAATTAATTAATATTTCATAACATTTTCACATGATTTCCGGTGTATATTTCAACCTGATGTATATGATGTCTTTGGACACATTTTGGGATTTTCTCAGAAATCTAAAAGGCATACAAATATTGTACATACATATCACATGCATTTGTACATATGACATAAGAAACTAAAATAAAAAGATAGTAGTTTATAGTAAAATATTATTATAGTAAAGACAATTATTAAAATACTCGGGCACTAAGGGATATCTGAGAATACGGAATTGCATTTTGTTAAACAACATCTCTTCCACTGTCAAACCCCCTCTTCAGTTCCCACAAACGTGCATGACTTTTTTTTTTCAGCCATTTGTTCTTCTCTTCATTGTCCGGGGAGCCAATTTAAAAGGAGCCTAACATCAGTAGTGTGAAAGTCATATGCCTCAAAGGTTGGTTAATAACAATGGGTTTTTATTGTATGAGTGGGGAAATATGTGAAGGCTGTGCTACATGAGCTAATGTTGGTTGCTATAAACACACACCTGTCGAAGCAGAACAGGTGGGGATTTACTGGCTTTAAACCCTGTGGTGAACTCAGAGCACAAATGCACACACACAACCACATGCAGTTTTAATTTGTGAAGTTTTGTTCAGAGGTTTAATACGTGTATGTTTGGATATTCAAAACTTAAGACTCCAAACTTTTAATTGAAAATAATCAATAGGTTATCTGTGATCTAACGATACTACCAGAGTCTACATCCTGTACAGAAAAACTCGCCCATACAAACATACCAGATGCACAACAGCCCACGACTGGAGTTTCCAGCATCCCACCTTGAAATAACACAGTAGCTTTACGTGATAAGGGAACTCAAGCTGAGATAAACAAGGGATTAGAGCTAACTGCTGTGAGGAGCACAGACCTTAAGACCCATGGGTCACACCCCCAGGCAGCGGTGTAACATTTCAGACTGGTGAGAGACTAGTAAAGCTATCTGAGGGATTGGCGTGCGAGCAGCTCACACAGGAACGTGGGGAGAAACTGTGAAACCAGACTGACTATCTCCCTGGATCCTCCAACATGGATCTTCCTTTGTACAAATAAACAAACATGTCTTTATTAGAGATTCCATCTAATGTCAGTCAACACGCTCTCAGTGTAAGGAGTAAAGCAGTGCAGTGCGATATGGTCGTTATCTTTACACCATTTAGCTCTAGTTCAGTATGTCATGGTGTTGAGAGCTTCACCTCTATTGACTGTAGTGTAAAGTAGATTTCTGCAGAAATATGAACAAGTAAAATACCATGGATTTTTACAATGACAACTCAAATGTAAAAATGTAAATGTGTTATGAAGCTAATTTGTTAAATGAACAAGCTATACTTCACTCAATGTTAAAGTAGAAACAGAAAACTTTTCAACTCAGTCCAAATGTATCACAATGGCACTGAAATGCTTAATGTTGATGAATTACGGGTCGGATCCTGTTAGTTTATAATGACTATTTTCTGTGGGTCGGGCGGTGCAGATTGGCTCTCATTACGCTGGTTTCTCCATTCTTACCTACCCTACCTTTAACTTCAGAATTTAAGCTCGATTAAAATATATTTATTGTAGAGCCGACTTGGCAAATTGGCCTCAGTATGACTGACTATGTTTACTCTTATTTATTTATATCTGTAGCAGTGTTCTTTAATGTTTTGGGGAATTTTAGTTTATAACCTGTTTTGTATGTGTGAATTAAGGCCTAAAGATGTGACATTGTTTTGATAAGGTGTTTCAACCAAAGTTGTCATTACTTTTATTTATTTAATGTTAAAAGTCTATACTGCAATTTAAACCATTTATAGTCCCCTGCAGAGTGTGTAGTGTCTCCTTGAGAGTAGGCAGTGACATGGCATAGCCCTCGGCCTCTGTTAACTGAAACCGCTACCGTTCTACGCATGAGCCTGTGTTCAAACTGTCTGAGCTTTCAGACACAGACGACATTTTACAGGTCAGACATAAGTGAGTGCTGTCAGAGAGCCTTTTATTCTCTCTAATATTCAAAAGACATAAACAGCCTATTTCTGGATGTGTTTATTGAGCCCAACCTGCACTGACCTTTGTGTGTTCTTGGTCGTGGCACAGAGCTGCTAATGGAATTATCACTCATCATCTGAAGCTGCTGATGTCAGCTCGCTGGCCAGAAGCTATTCATTTGTGGCTCAGTAATTCAATTATCTGGCTCATCCAGATCCTGTTTTGATTGGGTCGTATTGGGGTTGATTGGCAATATGGCTTTTCATGATTTATGTAAAAAAAAGAGAACTTTCCAAAAATCAAGACTTTCTCAAATGTGTAGTATTGTGTCATGAGCTTAAAGTATTTTTAACGTTTTAACGTTTTTATTTCAGTTACAGTTCTATTCGAGAACATATTCAATCTTTTGTCAACTATTTTTTCCATTTCCATTCAGCTGTATCCACAAAGCCGATACAAAGAAAGATAACATTAAAGGAAAGAATACAGATAATACTCCCATGTAAGTGTGTGAATGTGCAGGCCACCGCCGCCAGATACACCTCGATTGGGAAGTTGACACACTGAAATAGTTCAGAAGGTGTGGTGAAACCAACTTACCGGATCAGCACAGTAATTGCAGGACTCCATCTTTTAAAAAAATATTTATGTCTGGATTCTCAGAGAATCTGAACATTTGTTCCATCTGATAGATTGTCCACACCTTTTCAGTCCAACAATTGTATTGTCTGGTTTAAGCCACTTAGCAAAAGCAATATTTGCAAAAGATATTTCCTAGCTGTTACCTCGAAGCCCTATGTTATGACTCCTAGTAGTGCCACCTTAGTGTGACATGTTGGAGGAACACTTCATTAAGGGCCTCACATTCTTTATCCCAAAACATTCTTAGTTAAGGGGACGTCCAAAACCCATGGGTATGGTTGCCTACTTGTGAAAAAAGTAACCTTTTAAATAAAAGTCGGAGTACTCTGTTATCAGGTTTCTCTCAGATAAAATCACATGTTATTGATAGACTATATGTGATCAGCGCTTCATGTATGTTTTGAATACTGACACACTGATTATGTTCCAACATGCATAGTAAAGTGACTTCTCCTCCCCTTTATACATTCTACACTTTACAGCCATTGGACCCAGTGTGAAGTTTATGTTGGTGTTGGGTTTTCCCTGAACAAGTTCCCTATAAAAACAGAGACTCTGGTCGCTGGTCCGAGTTAGGACCCCAGTCTGACACACACATGGAACTGTCAGTCAGCTCTGTGAGCTGGAGAAGCAGGAAGCGGAGGAGGAGGAGGGGCACTGCAAAACATGCAGTTGCAGCTCAATGGTTGCAGAAATCAGACTCCTAGACATGACATGCTGAATTTACAACCTCTTATAGCTATGATGTTAGAGGAACACAAAGTGTCAAGCGGTATGTGCGCCGGTTAGTTAGATGATAAATAAACAGTAGGTGGTACTTGTCTTTTCATTTTTAAAGTTAGTAATTTTGTAGGTAAATGATCTAGCAAAACTAATAGGAGCGGTGAAACAACCACTATTAGCATGCTTACAATGCATGATGGACCTCAGTCTTCCTCTCCACAACATCCACAGTCCCTGCCATGTAGTTCTCTACATTATCTATTACCTTAATAAGATCTTCGCACACAAGGAAAGCAAGACTATAAAATCTTAACATTGTCTTCCTTATAGAATATAAAATATATAGTTTAAGAGTAAATAATAAGGCACAAATAGTGATATAACATATCTATATCCAAATGGGTCTGTATCAGTTTTACCATCTAATTTAGTCACTCTCCTTTAAGTTAAAAAGCTATGCAGGTCGCTATAGTTGGCAGCCATGAGGGATTTGTATCAAATGTGTGAAATGTCTGGGGCCTGTCAGCTGACAAGTCTCTAAATCCAAACAAGTATACTTCCATTATCGCCACTGCACTACTGCCAAGGAACTATTAATAGATGAAATGAGATGGGTTGCATCAAGGAGGGAAAATGACATGACATACTGTGTGATAGTGTTACATTGATGTTAGACAGATTTATTTCTTACAGTCTGATCATTCTGATGTAATACAAAGATTGTTGAGAGATCACATATACAATTTTATATGTATACTTTTTTGACTGTAAAGTGTTATCCATATTAAGAAGTGGATTTGGTCACTGTGACATCAACCATTGGGTTTTGGGCTCCTGTTTTGAAGCCTCTAGTTTGAGATGTTGGATGTAGTCATATTGTTTTGTTTTTCAGAGCAAGAAGTCACCATATTTGGTTGAGAGGGTGGAGCTAGGGCATGACAAGGCCCGGCAGGGGCTGTTAGTGGCTCATTAGTTCCAAACCTTTTTTTAATACTACACAGTTTTTGTGTCAGCTTTTAATGGCCAATGAGCAGTCGTGACAGGTTGGTTTTCAGTCTGTGACGCAAGATATGTAGACTATCAGCCGTCATAATATGAAGGAGCAGCTTGTTTGGACATATTGAAGCCAGGATAGAAAACAACCGTGTTTTTCTGGAGGGGTACTAGCGTCCTACTTGCGGGGTAGAACTGCCCGATGCGAGAGCAGTGACTGGCTGGTATGAATGAGAGAACTTAGGTAGATTAGAGACCTGTCTGGCTACTGTATGTTGGAGGATCTGCAGGGATCGAATGGCACTTGCATGTAGGCCAGCCAGGAGTGAGTTGCAGTAATCAAGGCGTGAGATGAAAAGAGCCTGGACCAGAACCTGCGCTGCCTTCTGGGTCAGTAGGCAAAGTATATTTCTGATGTTGTAGAGAGTGTATCCGCAGGAGTGGGTTGTAGCAATGATGTTTGCAGTAAAGGACAGTTGGTCATCCAGTGTCACACCCAGATTCCTTGCAGTGTGAGCCGGGGAAACAACAGAAACGCTGATGGTGATAGTCTTCTAGTCAGATTCAGCTCCAAATGGTTTGCAGACATGCACTAAGAGACGTGAGCCAGACACTGCGTTTTAACACTGGGAATTTCATGCTTTTGGAGCAAGCCATACGTGGCCAATAGATGAACTGCAGTTGAACAACAGTTATTTTCAGATGTTCAATACATTTTTTTTCAGAGATCAGTGTGATGTATGGTTATAAATGTCCCATTAATTGCAGCCATTTCCACCCATACAGGCAACAATAGGGCGGGTCGTTCACATCTGCAACCTCCCTGAAGGCAGCTGCACTGAGAATGATGTCATCCACCTGGGAATACCCTTTGGCAAAGTCACCAACTACATCCTCATGCGCTCCACCCATCAGGTACAAGAACATTATTATTCATCGTTAATTTCTTATTCATATAAACCAATGCATATTTATAGGTTTTACCTCTCAGGGCTTCAACAGAGTTCTTTCCTGTCGAGTAAGAAAAACATAGTTGAACAAATATTTAAATTTGAAATTATTTTTGTCAATAACCAAAGTATCAATGTGCGATTATCAACAGTTTTTCTGCAGCTGTTGTGTGATATCATATATTTTGCCATATCTTACTGGCAGTTTAACTACCAGAACATGACAGCTCACTCTCTTGCTGCCGCGTCATTAATATTACCCCTATCATATTTAAACAAAAATCGTGGTATTGGTTACAGGCACTTAAGTAACTGTTCTGGTGATTTATTATAGCGTGGAAATGTGTTAACTTGTGATGATGATTTTCAAACATTAGCTTGAATCCAGTCTCAAATCCTAGATATTAAACAGGTTTGTACAGGGTACAACTATATAATGGAATATTGTTTGAGCAATTTTCTGTTCTCCCTTCAGGCATTTCTTGAGATGGCATATGTTGAAGCCGCTCAGGCCATGGTTCAATACTATCAACTTACTCCAGCTACGATTAACAATCAAAAACTTCTCATACGAATGTCTAAGAGATACAAGGAGCTGCAACTCAAGGTAAGACTAAATGAACAAAGTAAACAGCTAACACAAGTTATAGGCTGCCAAATAAGAAATTGTAAAAATGTGAATTTCCTTTCTGTTTAGAAACCAGGTAAAGATGTTCAAACAATCATCCACGACATCACCTCTCAGCAGGAAAGGGATGAGATGCAAGAACACGAACAGTAAGGCCACTTCTCTTTCGACTCTTAATCTTGAATACTTTTTACTGAGAGTCACTAAAAGAGCAAATACAAAATCATTGAGTAGAAAATGTCACTGATTATAACTTAAAGGGGACCTATCATGCAAAATGCACTTTGTGATGTCTTTTATTCATAAATATGTGTCCCCGGTGCGTCGGGGAACTCACGCAGCGTCAGAATATAAAACCCTCTCTTTTCCTCCGTACCCAAATCTTTTAAAAACGGGTGTACAACGAGCGGATACAGATTCCATCCGAGCTGACGTCATCCCGGAATAATTGGTGGCGGACCCACAGAAAGTCAGAAAGTTGCCATCAGAAACAATGCCTGACGTGTTTTGGACGTAATCTCGACTTTTTTTACATTAGCAAGCCTCGCTAACACTCAGAGCTAACCTGTACTGTTTAAAAAGCAGGACATAAAAAAAGAACTCACCTTGTGATAAACCTGCAAGAGAAAAAGCATTTGAGCTCCATACTATTTCAGAAATAATCCTTGACGTGGTTTAAACAGGATGGCGTTTTATCACAACCGAATTTAACTTTATCTCCGGTAGAATCCTGATCAGGCATTAGCTCCGCCTCCTCTTCTTTCTTTTTTTCAAGCTCAGGACCCAAAATCTGCCTTTCTCTAACAGGGCTTCAAAAGAGGGGTTTGAGCAGTATGACAATGACAATGACAATGGGTGATCTGTTTGTTATTTTGAAAAAAAAACTTCACAGACATGTTTTGTATAGGTATGGCCCTACAATATATTTGTCAAATATAGCATGATGGGTCCACTTTAAGTTGAGTTAGTGTGATATATATATACTGTACATATGTATAGCAACACAAAATGCAGATTTATGGGATTTCTCCATGTAATCTTTCCATCATCTCCTTGCAGCTACATCCCAGAGAGAGCGCGCTCCCGCAGCCCAATCAGCCGATCCCTCAGCCCTCATTCCCACAGTCCAAGTTTTACATCATGCAGCTCAGCCCACAGCCCCCAGGGCGCATCCTGCAGGGGTCCGGAAAGAGGCAGTAATGGCCTGGGCCCCCGCCAGGGTTCCTGGGATCGGTCGTCACACTTGAGAAGGGGTGAGGACGACAGGGAAAGGGAAGACCCATGGAGAAATGAGGGAAGCGTGGATGATGATCGGTCTAGTGGACGAGCAGCCGACCGCCGGAAGGTTTACCAGAAACCCTTGGATCATATCAGCTCGAGATCTGCAGATGAGCGAGGAGGCGGCGGAGGTGAAGGGATCAGGGGCAACAGAGACTGGCAACCGCGAGGCAGCCCTCAAGGCATGTCTTTCAACTCGTACAGGAACATGGAGGATGACATCTACATGAAGGAACAAATGTACAAGTCAGACAAGCCGCCTAGACCTCCATACCAGAGGCACGACACAAAGCCCAAGAGGAGAGATGGAGGCGACTACCATAATAGATCGAGGCATTCTGTGTTTGAGATAACTGAGGAGCCACTTCGCAGAACACTAGAGGACAAGAGGCCGGGTTCACCAGACAGGGCCAGGGGCAAAAAGACAAGCAGGAGGCACACCACTACAGACAAACACGATAAAGAAAATGCTACTGAAAATACTGTGAGTAACTTTTTGAATCATATCTATATGTAAGAGTGTTGTGTGTAAAACTGCTTCACATTGGACATCCTTCTACCTTCTTAATCATTTATTTTCCCAGGAATGCCAGTCAAAAGAAAAATCGTTTTCGCCTCAGCAAAGCGACATGCCAAAAGAGACGATAGAATGTAGTAAAGAAAGAAATACTGTAAGTGATGATTTGATTTATTACACATTCAAACTCCTTCATGCCGCAATTTGAAGGTTAATTCTACTTCAGTTGGAATAGAAGTATTATCAACTCTTTTCTTGGTCCAATCTCTAAGGTGAAGGAGTGGGAAAGTGGAGATGATACTGATGGAGACTGTTGGTACCCTAAGAACATGGAGGAACTGGTCACTGTAGATGAAGTTGGAGGAGAAGATGATTCCATAGTTGAGCCCGACCTTCCCGAGCTGGAAGAGTTTGTATCCCGCCCCCAAGAGCCTACAGGTGAAGAAGCAGCAGAGGAGTGCATACCACCCCCTACCCCCTCCTCCTTGGAGGTGCAGGAAACATCTAGCAGGGATATTGGACATCCAGAAGAAACATCTGTGAACAAAAAGCAAGGGGATGTTATAAGTGCAAGCAGTCCTGAAGAGCAGATGTTCAGTGCAGCGCCTCCTGAGCTACCAGTCACTGACCTCAGTGACTTCCCCAGTGAGGAGTTCAAAGCTGCCCTGGAGGAGACATGTTTAGAGGACAAAGTGACCCGCAGTGGGCCTTCAGAGGAGCTGATGGAAAATCTTATTTACGTATCAGAAGATGGCAAAAACGTGGAAGTAGGAAAGGTCCCAGAAAAAATCAATAATGGGGTTCATCACAAGGACGGCATTCTAAAAAAAGGTACTTTTCAGATAAGGGAAGCCAAATGTTTACAGCAGAACAAAGTGAGATCCAGTGATCAGATTTGGGATGGTTTACGTTTTTAGAGTCTAAATAGGAGAGAGTTTGTCAAATAATGAATCAATCATTTAAGTATTTATGTTTCGGTTGTCTCTAGTTCACACACAAGGCTGCAGTTTTTATCACAACTATAGATTATACTCCAAACAGGAGTTATTGTTGCAACCAGTCTTTTTTATTTCCAAAGGAAATAGTTTCAAATATTTACACATCATAAAACGATACAATGTCAATAAGACGTATGATGAGATAAAAATATAGCACTGTGATGAAAAAAAGGAGTGTATGTAAAAGTGAATGACAAGTTTATCGAACGTAAGATATGAGGTATGAGAAATTAGATTGTTTTTAAAGAAAAAGAAAGAAAAATGGATTTGTGTGTCCTAAACTAAAATACTGTGATCTCTCTGATCACGCCCCCAAAAAGCACAATTTGTGATGTTTTGTGCGTCCTGCCATTCTCATAATTAATATGCCTTTTACAGATATTGAGGCTCCCTCGCCGTCTCGTGAGCAAGACAAAGCTGTCAGTGAACACAGCATCCCTTTGGGTAGGCACAAGTTTTATAACTCCTCTGATTTGAACTTGAATGTTTAAAAATACACTGCAAATGAGAACTGTATGCACTTTATTTGAAATCCTTGGTGACTTTATTTAATCTGTCAGAAATGTCAAGTTTAAGGTCTCGGATTACTCTGGCTGGATTACGCCCAGGTCTGTATTGACTTATTTTCACAGAGACAAGTAGCCTACGTTGAGTCTTTTGGTTTAAGTCCTAAAGATAAACTCTTATCATGTAGCCAACTAATAAGTGCACTGACAACCTGTTGCATTAGCACTCTAATTGATTGGAATTGCTTGGACACTTGCTGACCTATTTCCGTGAGCAGTTTGTGCAATGCACCCCTGAGAGATGAGTATTTATATTATCATTACGGCTAGAATGACACGGCCAGCGTTGGGCCTGCTGCATGGAGACTTACGTAAGCCGTGGAGCCGGGTATCAGCAGCAGACCGCAGTACAGACTCACGAGCGGCTGTCTCTGTTTGTGTGTGCAGAGCAAACTGTATCCATCGACAGCACGTCTGAGACAAATTTAACAAAGATGACTCATCCGGTTGTTGTTGTTGTTGCAATTTTGTTTTTGTTTACTTACTGTCACGGTCAGATGTGTTTTGTTCAAATAGACTTTGGTGCTCAGACAGAGTGAAAATAACATGCTATAAAATGATGTTGTAGAACTTATAGTTTTTATGTATTATCTGTGAACGTAAATATGAAGTATTAAGTAAGAGATTAATATCCTTTCCTTTTTACTATAATTGGTCTCTGTTCATTGTTCAAAGTTTCCGTGATCCTTAAAAAGTTTTACATTCAATTGTCAATGTGCATTTTCTCTCAAGTACAATTGTATTAGTTCATAGTTCTGTTAAACAAAAAATAATGAAGTTGGTCATCAAAAAAAAAGAATTCCAGAGGGTAAATGAAGTTTATTCATTGAATTTACTCAAACACATCCCTGAAGCGTGTTTTTATGCTATACAAGCACTCCTTAATATTTTACATTGAACTAGATTTAGACTTAGATTGCGGTTATATTTCACTATTGTACTATTTAACGTGTTCTAGTACTTAAATAATTCCGGGATTCATTTTCTTTCAAGGTCTTCTAATTTTCCAATATACTTCTGATAGTATACAAAATACAAATGGGTATGACATTTAAATCGCTACGATCTTAAAAATCTTTAAAAGTTCTTAAATTGTACTTTTCCTGCAGAATCCCTGTATGATGCGGTTGCAAAGTACTATTTAACTATATCATTTAAATGTCAAAACGCTGATAAATTCAGACGAAGCTTATAGTTGTGTTTGTTGTCTAACAGGAGTGGAGTTCATTGTGCCGAGGATGGGTTTCTACTGTGAGCTCTGTGAACTGTTCTATAACAGTGAGGAGACGGCCAAGAGTACACACTGCCGCAGCACCGTGCACTACAGGAACCTCCAGGTACACACTGCACTTTGGTGATGAATTAAATGTCCATGAATTATACGAGCAAGCATATTGTGTTTATGTAGATATGTTGTATATTTTCTGTGCATATACTGTCGCACCTTTTATACCAGCTGGAGTTAGTGTCTGCTAAAATGAAAGTATGCCCACACTGTACACTGCTGGTGTGGTCCAAAGTCAGTGTGGTCTAGTAGCAAAATTCACAAGATTACAAAAGACTACACCACCTGTTGTTGAGTTGGTGAGTTATTACGTCACACGCATGCAGCATATGCACATGTTACATTATTTGTTTTCCTTTTCGTTCCAATGATCGTCACATTTTGGGGATAGATCTTACTTAAATCAAGTATAGTGTTTTAAAAACCGCAGTGCAAAAAACAATGAATATACAAAGAAACTAATAATGTTAGTTTTGATAATTGATTAACTCTTTAAATCAAGAAAAAAAATATACGAGCCTAACACTTAATTGAAAAGAAAATGAACGGATTAATCCAAAAGAAAGGCCTTGAAGGCATTAGGATGAGCACAGAAAATAGAACATACACACGAAAGAACATACACATTGCACGTAAACTTGAAACTGTATTAAGTTTCTGATTACTCAGCACTGAGCCTTCTTGCGTTTCTCATCCCAGCGGCACAGCTGAGGCAAGCCGGAGAGCAGGGATTCAAACCTTTGATGGATTACATTCCAAGAGGAAAACATTTTTTTTTAACACATGTGCTGTCCGTCAAGATTCTCCGTTTGTGTTCTGCTATTAAAATGGTTTAACATTATTTTTGGTCCTTCTTTACCATAGGATTCTTGTTTTACTTTACTCATCTAAAGACATCTTTAACATATCAATTAACAGATATTTGTAACTTTTTGTATACATTATTATTAATTCAATTTAAACTCCAACACATCATTAAGCACAGCTTTTCACCCAAATATTTAAATGCAGTAAAATAAAAAAAAACAGATGAGAAAAAAGCCGCCTCCGATAAATCTAGGCTCCCATCCTCAGATATTTGAGTCGAGCTTATCGGATGCAGTTTTACTGACTGGTGATTGCTGGTTTTATATTCATATACTTCATTTTAAAGACTAAAATGCGGAAAATCCTTTCAAAAGTATTCTTGACTGCAATTCACTTCAGATGAATAAACTGAAAACCATTTTTATTAAATGTTTAATTTTACTTTAAAAATGTTTAGTAAAATACAACATGCTGGTTTCCAAAAAGCTTGTCTGGTTGTCAGACTATAAATCTGATATTTAGCAAGACGCTGCTTTTTATATTTCCTCCCTGTGGAGCCTCTATATGGATGTTTTGGTCTGGGTTGTAATTTGGGGAAAACATTACCACATTTTTTATATATATTTATTTTGGATTGTAATTTCTCCTCTGGTTCACAGAAGTACCTGTCCCAGCTGGCAGAGGACGGTCTGTCGGGCTTACTTTCTGAACCCTCCGCTACACAGTGACGTCTCACAGTCGAAGGATTTGTGTGTGTGTTGCAGAGCAAGTGGACAATTGCAGAGGAAGTGGACAATTGCAGAGGAAGTGGACAATTGCAGAGGAAGTGGACAATTGCACTGGTTTTGATATTTTGGGAGAAGGAATGTCTAAATATGTTTGATGGCACTGACAATCCCAGCCCCACATGTGCTCTCAAATTTGTACATACCTGATGTGTAATGTAAAGTGAGGCTACAATATTTAATTTGATTTGATTTGGTTTATTCATTTCCTTAAAGCTTACTTTATTGGATTGTGTGTGATAAAATGTTTTTATTTGTAATAATGGAAATGTTCAGTCCATTTTCTGAGTTTAAATGTTAGCTACGATTAAACATTTACATCTGTTAAATGACTTAAAATATGTGGCAAGTCATATTTTATTCAGTTAAAAAACTAAGACTGATTCTCAGGTTTGTTGTATCTGTTTAATAGATTGTAATGTATAGCTTAGAAAACAACATTACATTTGTATTTATATAAGAGTCTTGGTGCCAGTTTGCGCACAAATAGCGCAATGGTAAATAAGGTAATAAAATGTAAACCATTTGGATTGATAATGTTGCGAAATATTATATCATAATATATTTATTTTTGTGACGTTTTATTTTGAGTTGAAAATCATGAGACAATCCCAGTCATATTTGCCCAAATATGTAAATGCCTTTATATCGGAGACCTTAAACTGGACCATGTGTTTAATTAGAGTCAATCATGCAATGTTTACCGTGACTTGTTCAGAAAGGGTTATCATGCCATACTCTGTTTTTGTATACTGTGAATACTGATCCTGTGACATCAATGATAGTGTTGTTTTGTTTGACAAACTTTTCATATGATTTTTGATGCGAAAAACGTGAATAAATTGTGTGGAATATAACATATTTTTGTATTTATTTAGGCATAGTAGTATACTGTCATCATAAAACAGGGAATCAGCTACGGTTAAGACTTGAGTGAAGGAGTTGTAAAAGAGTGCCTCCAAGTGGTGAGGCAGAACAACCATCGGTGTGCTTTAACTAAATGTGTGAGTCTTAAGATCTTTAAACTTAGTTTGATATTCTTGATTTTCTGGAAAGGTAACATCAACCCTGATAGTTTTTTTTTTTTTAATTGTCGTTGTCACTCATTTAGTCTTTTTACTTAAAGTCATTTGAAATAGTAAACCAAACTACATTTCTCTAGCTTTGCTGTGGTTCAACCTCTTCCAGTGTTACTTAATTGGTAACTTCCTAAAAACTCATAATTCTCAATTTCTCATCAATATCATCCTCGCCATCATTATAAAACACTGAACTTTGCAGTCCCAAAAATAGTAAGAGCTGTTCTGCAGCACCAGATCTAGAGGGCAGCACTTTTTAAACAACACGGAAAATGCTTGAAGAAAATCCCGTGTTGCATTTCCATTGGTTGTATGTTTAAAAGCCCACACACCTCCAGCCAATCCGAAGAGGAAAACACAGCCCTCCGTGCCTGCGTTGCTGGGTAGATAAAACAAAAACAAAAGGAAAGCTCTGTGTCAGAGTTTGAGGCTTGGACGCAACAGACGGTCAGTGATTTGTATTTGTTCTGAGATATTCGATCGACAAATCAAAGGAGATTGAAATGCATATTTTATATGTCATGGTCATGAAGGATACAGGTATTTGTTATCGCTGTCGCAAGCTAAAGGACAGTTGACGTTAGTTAGATATTGTCTTTTACTGCCGATACAACAACAGCGTCGAATCAGCGATATAAACGAACATTAAATAAAGTCTTAACTGCTGATTAGCATATAATGTTTGAGTGGTAATAGTTGTATTTGAGTAGTCAGATACTCGGGAGTCTTTTGACGCAGCTCTTTATCATGACAGGCAACATTGAAGCTAGCGCAACGCTAGCCATTGTTTGTCAACAGTGACTTTGAATGAACGGGGGAGGGGAGGCTGCTGCCTTGCAACATGTCTGGGCATGTTATAACTATTTTCTGCATATAACAATGATGTGTATTGTTATACGTTGCAGGTATCATTTGCACGTTATTCTTCTGCAAAATCTCTTTTCTATTGTAAAATATGACTGACTGCGAGGCCTGGCTCAACGCAAACCCCATTGGTGAGTGTGACGACGATTAAAATGCCTCATCCGCTGTGTCTGAGATGGGGCAATGGGGCTTTTTCGTGCGGAAGTGGGTTTTAGTGCGTATTTTTCTTGCACTGCCTGCAGGTTTTGGCATAGATTGCATGTTGTCGCTCATCCTACATATTGTGAGTGTCAGCAGATAAAAGTTGACTACAATACATAAGTTTGAATATTAAGCGTCTTTTCCTGAGTATATTGTGTATGCACATGACCCCTAGGAATGTAAAACAAGAAAGAATCAAATGTATTTCAGCTTGAGATCCACTTTCTCATATGTTATTAACATTAACTTTACCCCATATTTTCCTTGAAATCCAACAGAGGCAGATGACCTGAGTGACTCTTTTTTATCTGGAGAAGAAGACAATGCGGGGTTGGTTGTCAACAAAAACATAAAAAATGAGATAAATGGCAACTGGTTGACCTCGTCGAGCAACAGCATCCACGAAGCACGTCTCAAGGCGAAGGCCAAGCGGAGATTGAGGAAGAACTCCTCCAGGGACTCAGGCCGGGGGGACTCTCTCAGCGATAATGGGGAAGTTGTCCGGGGAACCTCTGTGGCCCCCACCAGCCCCAAGAGCAAGCTGCTGGACAGGAAGTCCCGACTGGGCAAGGGCAGAGGCCTGCCAAAGAAAGGTATGTAGGAAATGGTGATGTGGTGCTGCTAAATAGATCAAATGTCTCAGTTTCTCTTTTTTTCAAAGAATAACCTTTTGCTGGTCATTTACACAGGATACTAAAAGTGAATAAAAGTGCCTTTGGTGTTGCAGTTCTACATGGGGGGGCGGCATCATCATCATCACTGTGTGAACTACTTGTTATCATCTGTTGGCATTCATCTATGAGCCATAAACTAATTAGCATGTACACAAATGGCTTGGTGGTTTTAAAAAGGTCACGCCGATTTAAAAGTACGTTTTTTTTTTACCGGCTGCTCTGCAATACTTAGTATAGAAGTAACATGGTAACCTTTGTTTTAGTGTAACAGAAGATTCCTGTTATTATTATTGGTATGTCATTGGATGTGTATAAAACCTTTTAGACTGCCATGATTGTGTACAGAGACAGCTGGCTTTTATTTGAACAGTTTATTATAAAGTGACATTTATAAGGTTGATGGCCCACTGTATGAGATTGCTAAGTGTCTTTGTGCACTGTCTAGTAATGGGGGACCCTACTGAAGTATTTACCTGATGTTGCATAATGACTTACTTTGTTTATCCAATATATTCATCAAACTAAAGATGGCTGCTCTAAACTACCTTACATTTGACCATATTCTAGAAGTAACATCACAATGTATAAGCAGAACAGAATTTAGTAAGTGCCAAAATCTTTTGATAGTCCAGCTGTCTCACACTGTGCGTCCTCACTCCGTGTTGAAAGCATGCAATGCCCACTTCTTTGTCTGCAGGACAGTTTAGTCTATTCGCTTTCTTCCTGATGGGCAGTGGAACTATAGCAAGTGTAGTTTCTCTTGGCATGATGTCTGTTGGTTCTTCTGGTTTCATAACAGAACTGGTACGCCAGTGGAATCCTGTTATTGCACCCCATGTGCAGAATTTGTTGGCGAAAGCAAACTGGCATCTGCCATGTCTTAGTGCACAAGTAGAGCCGATTTTCAAAACCAGTGTGGGCTGTGCTAAATATAGTGGCATTTCATATGCCACATTTTGAACGAATAGCGGTTTTAAAGCACACAAGCTTCTGGTACATCTTGAACTGTCTTCGATCTGTTTGTGCTGACCTAAGATTTTGCATGTTTCTTTGTGTAACACATAAAAAGGCATCACCTGCCCAGATGGAGGGATTATTTCAACACATGGTTGGTCCTTGGGTTAACATTTTTTAGATATAGGTTTTAGTGCATGTACGCATACAGATGTTTCATGTCTAACATTATCACCGATCTTTGTCCACAGGAGGGGCCGGAGGAAAAGGTGTTTGGGGCCGATCTGGGGAAGTTTATGGACGGGAGGTGGTTGATCAGAGAGACCCCAACTACGACGAAGCTCAGGTACTGATGCAGGCGTTGATATTGTACATTTTCCTAATCAATGTCACGTTTGGAATAGTCTGATAACTTGTTAAATCCAATGTAATCCAATTCACAGTCCTGCAAAACAAAAAGAAAGAAATTGTGCGTTTTTATTTTATTGAGAATTTGTTGTTATGGGGTAATTTTTGAAGCCGCAGTTTGTGATGTATCTGTGCTAACATGCATGATAGTGTACGCTTTCCAAATCTTTCTGTTTTTGTGGATAAAATAATCATTTAAATACTCAAAACTGAAGTAAATGTTAATGCATGATAACAATTGTCAGCATACTTGGCAGGTCATCCTTATTTCATATTTGAAACATTTAACTGGCAATGTATCTGTATTTGGTCAGGAAAACTGTGTGTATGAGACTGTGGTTCCCCCGCTGGAGGAGAAGGACTTCCAGAAGACGGTCACCCCTATAGTGCAAGAGTACTTTGAACATGGAGACACGAATGAAGTAGCGGTAAGTGTGCAGAGAAACCACCTGTAGGTAAAATGTGCTCAAAGAGTGTACATAAACAGTCCTCTAAGAATAACAAGAATTGACATTAACACAACCTTGAAGCCCCTGCCTTGCTGACGTCCCTCTCCCCCTCCAGGAGATGCTTGCCGGACTGAACCTGGGTCCCATGCGGAGCGAGGTTCCTTCGCTGGCCGTGTCGCTGGCCCTGGAGGCCAAGGCCAGCCAGCGGGAGCTCACCTCCAAGCTGCTGGCCGACCTGTGTGGGCCGGTGCTGTCTCACAGCGACATGGAGAACTCCTTCGACAAACTGCTCCAACAGCTGCCTGATCTGGTGCTGGACACACCCGGAGCCCCGCAGGTGAGCCTTCTGAGGGGTTAAGAGATACGCGTTTGTACATACAGTATGTAGCTCAATGAGCCATTTATCAGAATCAGAATACCTTTATTAGTCCCGCAGAGGGGACATTTGCATCGTTACAGCAGGAAAGAGCCACAGACAGCTTAATGTTACCTATGTTAAGAAAAAAGTACTAAGTTATGATATAATAAAACATATAATATAAAAAATAAAAGTAAAATAAAAATACTTTCCAAAACACAAATCCTGTAACAGTTCTTAGGATTTAGCAGCCAGGTATATATTACACAGTTATTAATGGCATATGTATATAATGTATATATTGCACATATAGCACATATTGCACATAGTATGATGGTATTTAACTGCAGCAAGTTACCCAATTTACAAGATACAAAATGCAAAAAAACACACCTTGTAACGGTTCTAGGGATTTAGCAGCCAGTTATAAATTACACAGTTATTAACGGCATATATATTGCACATATAACGCATATTGCACATAGTTGATTGGTATTTAGCAGCAAGGGGTGATATAGACCACCATATATATCAAATGCTTGTTGCACTACCTTTTTCAAATGGTGTGTGTGTGTGTGTGTGTGTGTGTGTGTGTGTGTGTGTGTGTGTGTGTGTGTGTGTGTGTGTGTGTGTGTGTGTGTGTGTGTGTGTGTGTGTGTGTGTGTGTGTGTGTGTGTGTGTGTGTGTGTGTGTGTGTGTGTGTGTGTGTGTGTGTGTGTGTGTGTGTGTGTGTGTGTGTGTGTGTGTGTGTGTGTGTGTGTGTGTGTGTGTGTGTGTGTGTGTGTGTGTGTGTGTGTGTGTGTGTGTGTGTGTGTGTTGCATAGACATGAGATCTCTGTCCATTGTCTGTCTGCGCTCGCAAAATGCAAGCTCAGCATAGGACGGCAAAGGGTTATTGGTCGCCCAACCCCTCCTGTCACCGTCTCATTGGGGCTCACTCGTCATTTCTGTCCCTCCTCTGTGGGTTTAAGGGGGCATTATGTCTCTGCCCTGCCCCCAACCTCCTTCCCTTCACCCCTTTCACTCTCTTTCTCGGTTTCACACTCACACACACACACACACTTCACACTCCTCTCTTTCTCCTCATGTGCCTGCCAGTCTAGCCACAGCCACGGGTCAAAGGAGACTGAGCTGCCTCTTGTTTGAAAGGGAACAATGATCAGTGATGAGCGTAGGCTTAGTGGTGGCCAGAAGAGCAAAGACAGCTCTTTCGTTTCCCCGAATCATGCGCTCGCACTACTGTAAACAAACATGTACGCGTGACTGCCAGTCATCGAGCATGGCATGTTTTTGTTGGACCCCTAGTTCTTCAAAATGAAAGTATTTAGGGATTTTGGTCAAACAATGAGTAACAACATTTTTTCACTTTTATTAAAGAAGTCATTGTGAATAAAATGTCCTGCTTTCCCATGCAACAAAGCTGTTTTATATTTACTGTGGTAGAACGACATATGTACTTAAGTAAGTAAATAAAACTAAAATAATCAATGATTTTTAAATATGACTTGCAGACTAAAATAGTGAGCCATTCAAACAGAAGTGTCTTTCTGAACAAAATGTTCGCTCCTCACTTTGTTCTTGAACACTTCCTGTACAAGGGTCAGTCATATGTGAACACGAAGTGCATTACTTTAATCTACAGTCTTTATCTGTCACCTTTTGCCTTACTCACATTAAAGGGGAAATGCTTTAACAGAATAACAGTTCTCTATAAATAGCCTTTTTTAACATGTTGCCTTGAAATTTGTTTTGTTTTGTTAACACACTTCCCTTTTGTGTTAATTCTCCAGTTGGTGGGCCAATTCATTGCACGTGCTGTGAGCGACAACATATTATCCAAGAGTTACATCGAGGGCTTCAAAGGCAGAGTTGACTGTCAATACACAAGGTATGTGATTGTAACTGCCATGAGTAACTTTTCTCTTTTTATCATGGAAATCCTGCAACATTATGTCAGGGTTTCAAACAGTTCTAGATCACATAAAGGAATCAAGTCGTACCCAACGTGTTTTTCAGTAAAACAACAATGTGATCTGGTAAAGCTTCTCTGTTTGCGTTTTTGTATACAAGTGGAGAACAGTGTGATCATGAGCAGATTGGAGAAGTGGGACAGTAAAGAATGAAAGGCAGTGTGACAACTCGGCCCAAACAACTTTTTTTGTCTTGCAGAGCATCACTCGACCGGGCAGCAGTGCTGCTGAAGATGAGTAGGGGGGGCCTACGCATAGACAACCAGTGGGGGGCCGGCGGGGGCCAGAGGCCTGTCATACAGCTTATCAAAGAGGTACATTACAAAAGCAACCACACAGATGATGGACATTTTCTGTATGGGAAAGTAAACATTTTCTGTTATAAAGCTTTAAATGGTTTGGTAACTTCACCACAGTGACGAGGGCAACATATACAGTATAAGAAAGACGTATTGATGGCCAGGTGAAAAGTAGCACACAGTTGAAAATGCTCACTCTTCATTTATTCCAAAGAACTCTTAATTTAACAATTTTTCGCAAATATTTCCGCCCTAACATGTCAATGTGAATCCCTGTTACTAAAAAAGAACATGGTCTTTTTTTCAAATGCTCAAGAAGACACAATAATACATTTTAAACACTCTTGATGTAGATGTCAGTATTACTTTCTGTTGAGATGGGTATTTCTAAGAAAAGTAGGTGTGATATCCGCTTCATGAACATCTATTTTTCCAACAGAGCCTTATCACAAAATAAAGTCCAAGAATTCCTTACAATAACGACTGATTGCTTTTTTGTTTAAAACATAATTTGAGTTATAAATAATGTCCTCTCCTCTGTCCTGTCAGGTGAACCTGCTGCTGAAGGAGTACATCCTGTCTGGGGACAGTAAGGAGGCTGAGAGGTGCCTGAGGGATCTGGAGGTCCCACATTTCCACCATGAGTTTGTCTATGAGGTAAACACTTTGCTTTAGTTCTAGACAGAACAGCCCACATTCAGTCTGTCCTTAAAGCATCACCTATCACGAGCATATAGGATATTAGCCAATGTTTTTAGTACTAATGCATGGCTGTGGATACTTTTATTTTTCTCAGGCGATAGTGTTGGTGTTGGAGTCCAAAGGAGAGAAAACATTGAGAATGGTTCTGCAGCTTCTCAAGTCTCTCTCTGCTTCCTCCGTCATCACTGTGGACCAAATGAGAAGGGTAAGGCGCCACCTGGTGTCTGGGTGATGCACTGCACCATGTAGCAGCTCATTGTTTGCTATCCTTGGAAGATGCTGTTTTAAATAGTGTATTTTTTTCTTAGGGCTTTGAAAGAGTTTATATGGACATTGCTGAAATCAACATTGATGTCCCTCGCGCATACTACATCCTGGAGCAATTTGTTGATAAGAGCTTCGTTATGGGAATCATTGATGTAAAGTTAAGAGATCTTTGTCCCTGTCGGTAAGTGCAGCCTATTGTTTTTTCTCAGACACACACTTAAAACTTTTCTCCTGTTTAAAATAGAGAAATTATAACTGAATGTTGATTATTTTTGTCTTTTGTCAGAGGCCGGAAGAGATTTGTCAGCGAGGGAGATGGTGGTGTTGTGAAACACGAAAGTTACTGAGGAGCCATTTCCATGTGCCGTATGTCCTGAAAAGCGGAGGATAGAGCTACCTTTTTTACGTGCATATTTTCCCAAATAGTTGGGTGTGAATTGTTCCCTTCTAACAGTCAAAATAATGTACATTTCTGAAATTGAGGTGGGGTGTTTAAAAAAACGACTGCACTTTTGATTGACCCTGAAGTAGAGCACTGTCTTCAAGGTGTTTCAATACAAACATTTACATAAGCTAACCCTTAAAGTGCCACACCTTGCAGTGTCAGTCATTCCATGTTGTTTTGTACAGTATTTTCTTATAAGTTCACTGCCACTCCTTTTGTGTTTTGTAGAAAGCAGTGTTTGTACAAAGATGACTGGTTTGTGTCAAAAGCTTTATAAAAGGGTATTCAAAAAATAAAGAAAGGGGAGCACGTTGGTAAAATGCAATACTGTCTCCCTATTTAGCTGCTGTTTCTATGCTGTGTTGGCTTTTTCTTTCTACCCTTTCAATCACACAAAGATGTTTTTAATTGAAGGTATCAAGACACGAGTACATTTCAAAAACAAATAACAGTGAAATAACTTCACAAAATTGTGTTTCAGTGTTTATTTTTATACCTATACTGGGGAGTGAAATGTACCACATATTGCTCCTTGTTTGTTCATTAAATCACTATTCAACAACCTAAGGCTGTATTTGTAATTGACACAATATAAAGTATTACAGCTTTATTCTATGATCTGACAAATAAACTGCTCTACATTCACTCGATAAGGAAGATGTTCTTGTTAATGTCAAATCACAGATGCAGTAATACACATGGAAAATCTCATGAAGCGCACAGGTCTTAATAGCCAACCACACTGGCAAGCGATAACATTACATTGCATTTATCCAAAGCGACTTACAATAAGTGCGATAGATGTAATCCTTAACGGTGACATGCAGAAGATCAATCAACAATAAAACATTTAGACCTTCAAAGAGCAAAGGACCTTTTAAGCTCAGGTTGCTACTCCCTTCTAAGCTTATCTACCTTGTGAAGCCAAACATCACACATTTCTTGACATTTTGACTGTTCTAACAAAAACATTTTCTTGCTGTGCGTAAAAATCTGGGTTTGTGCCATCCATCTGAAGGGACTTCCTGCCAGTTTGACCATTCATGTTGTTATGAGTCCTCCAATCAGTCATCTACTGATTCTGCTCCTTCATTGCCAGTTCCTGCAGCTTGACAGCCTTTTGAGCCTCCATCTGCATCTTCTCCAGTTTCTCCAGTGTGACTGATTTGAGTGGGAGCAGCTTTGGCTTACACAAAACCATGGTAGGCACATCTTCCATGGAAAGTTGCCCTGTGGAGTTTGCCAAAATAGAACACAACATCAATTATCAACAACTAATCTTGGCTTGAATGCAAACATATTAAGACTTGGCTGGATGGTAGTCCGTCACAAAGAAGCAGTGAAAAAGTTCTACCTAAAAACTTTTAAATAAATTACAAATGTGAAAGCATCACTGGCAAACAGGTCTGCAGTTAAATTGTGTCACTCAAGGAGCCTCCAACCCTTAGTATTTTAAGGACCACATGATATTTGCAGTTGTGAATCATTACATAATTGTTTGCTGATGTTTTTATAAAATGTTTACACTGATGGTCAGTTTTGCATCACTCATTAAAACATCTGGAAATGTAACATATCTGTCGGTCTGCCCATAAATTACTTGTGAGAAATTATGGCACTTTTAACGCCATGAACTACAATTCATTTATATACTTTTTTGTAGAGCAACAATGTCAATGGTTTTGAGCTGTAAGAGAGACTGTAAAGAGCGGGCACAGAGCATCACTGACTAATTTTGCAAGCTTTTGCACATTTCTAAACAGTTCACATGTATTGAGTTTCGCAGACAGCCTTTTGTTTGTAAGTGCTGCTGTCCAAATAGCTAGCTGCTGTGGTACCCACCTTGTTTAGGCAGAACTTCTCTGAATATTGACTTGACTTCTGGCATTGTGTCTTCTTGTGGCTTGCTGAAAGGTAAACATTTAAGTTTATTAAATGTAACCAGATTTATCTTACATACATGAATGAAACCAAGGTTTTACTGGCACTGAACTTAGTGTCTGCTAATGCAAGCAGCTCTGGTTAAAAAAGAGCAGACAAACATTTAAAAATGTGACACTGGGTTCATCAGGATACCTGTTAATGTTGCTGGGTATTCTTTAGTGGATTTTTTAATGCAGAACACGGAGGATAGTGAGATAACATTTTAAATGTATTTCGCAGTGATAAGTTACAACAGTTACCTAGTTTAATATCAGTATATGTAAACAGAGTAACATCAGTAAGGCAATACAACAAAGTAAAACTCAGACAAAGAAAACACTTAACCATCCTGTAGGAAATAATAATCATTTAACATGTAACAAATGTAACAAAATCTGTAATAACCGTGCAAATACTTTTACTTTCAATGCTATTATCTGGCTGCTATCACATCACATGTACATGTTACACTAATGTATCTATTTATTTTAAATGGGTACCTTGGTGAATTGTAATTTGTGTAATTGCTATCTTTAAGATTGTATGCATGACTCTTATTTAATATTTTGCCTCTTCACTTTTGCTGTAACAAAGTAAATGTTCGCTCTGTCGGACGAATAAAGGTATTTTGATTCTGATACGTAGCTGTTTCAATATTTTATCTGTAATTTATATTTTTATTCGACCCCAATTTCCACCTTGGTTCCGATGTTACGTAATTTTGTTCGACGAGTTAAAATCCGACACTTACCGACACCGTAAAGTATAGGATAACAGCCGACGTTAGCTCAAAACACTAGCTAGCTTTAGTACGTACTATCACAACATATGCCCAGCTATAGTAGCGGTATCTTTCTTTTATCAAACTACCAGTCAAATACAATTATTAAAGCTGACAATACACCTAGGCCTATTTATATTTACTGTGTCGTTTGTGAACACATTTAAATCATAACAAATTGGAAGAAAAAAAGCCCACCTTTTAGCAACAGGAAGAGATTACGGTGGTTGTCAAGCCAACGCTTGCGTGAGAATCACGTGACGTTCTTCGCCTCTTATTTATCAGGCACAGCGCTGCACTGACACCTGCAGGCAGAACAGCGGACGATATGTCCCAATGTAAACGTTTTGCATAATTGTTGTAGTAATATCTTCCATGACGTGAATGTAGTTAGAGATTAACAGCTTTATTTCCATGTATTATTATATTCCACTGTTTTATAGATGACAACATGTAGGCCTACTGTCTACTCCTTTATATCTTTAGTTCACAGTGGCTGAAAAGTATGTAATACATGTGCTAGTTGTTATTTTACTTGGATGTTTCCGTTTTATTGTGCATATGTGAACATTGTAACTCCACAATGTGGGTTTCATACTCCTCTGCTGAAGGAGGAAAGTTTCTCTGATTATCTTAAATATTAGTTTAAGGTGTGTACATACAAGTACATCTAGTTTTGAAGCCAACCGAGATGTATTCATTTACCCAAATGATAAGGAATAGTGAAACTCCCAGTAAACATGCAGCTTAAATTTAATATTTGTGTTTGAAATTTGAGAAATTCTGGATCCAGCGGTTCTACTTTCAAATTAGAATTATTTGTATAATATTCGTATAAACTTGGATTTTTCGATTCTTTGGGGAAATCATAGCAAACACAAAGTTGTTCAGAGCATTGTTCTAAAAGTTCTGCATTTAAACTTCACTTAGGAAAAAGAAAAAGAGTAAAGGCATCAATATGCTCTTAGATATATTATACATTGTATACAGGAAGGCAATATTGGATGACAATAATTGAGGGTTGATATCTTTGATATTCTATCTGATCAACGTGGAGAACATTATACTTGTTTCGTTATTTAATGTATTTAAACTTAGTGGGTAATAAAAACGATTCTGATTCTGATATTACTTTACAAACTGCTGATTAGCAGCCTCTTTGATATAATAGTGTCATCATTAATTGAATGGCTATGTTGTAGTGGAATACAACTAAAACATTTGCATCTGAGAAATAGTGGAATAAAAGTATTAAGTAGCAGAATATAAAAATACTCAAGTAAATGTAATTACTTTCCAGTAATCATCCCCCTGTAGGGGATGTTTAAACACCATTTGTATTGTGGGGTTTTTACTTGTTGTAATGGAATACAAGTGTAATTTTTATTATTTATTACAAAACACATACAAACAAGTATTTTACTTGTGTAGCATGTTTATGTAAATGAAGTCAATGTTTATAGGAATATTTGATTGTATTTCAAAGTCTCGTGATAACATTGGTTAGGCGTGCGAATGACGCAGTTTGGTGGCAAGGGAGGGAGGGGAGCCGAGCAGCAGTGTAGGAAAAGAGGAGGAAGCAGCAAGGATGGCGGAGTCACACCTCTGAAGGTAAAACAGTTATATTATCACATTAACAGTGGTCGTTTTAGCCCCACAGCACGGTTTCGCATCATGCCAGGGATAGCACACCCTCCAGTCTCTCGCTGCGGCGTGTTTATGGTTTAAGTGTCATTTTGAGCTGGTGAGTACGAACGCACTCTTTTGTTCAGCTTCGGAATGGCCGCTGTTTTTCAGAGTGTTTTCTTTTTTTCTTTAGCTAATATTCAACACGGGAACGGGTTGTATATACGATGTTACAGTTAGTTTTTACCTTGTGTTTCTTAAATGGCTGCTCTCATGGAATACCCCCTGCCTCTACCGGCTGTTCTCTTTGGGTGTCTTCTGCCCGCTCAGCTGGCCGCAGCAGACCTTTCTCTCTCGGTCAGACTCACGGCGGACGGGTCGGTCCGACAGCCGCTATGCTCGGGCCTACACACAGCTAGCTTTGCTTGGATAAAAGCTCACCGCTGGATGTGAGTTAATTTGTCAGGCAAATCACCGACCCATTTGTAACGTGCTTTTTGCGTAACAATGGGTCTTGGTATTATAATGTTACATTTTGCCGTTACTTTTACTCGTTTGAGTCTTAATGTCGCTCGCTAAAATGCTGCTAGCTGCTGGGCTAACCTGCTCGCTAGCTGACGTTAGCACGTTAGCGTTTGGGCATAACTGACGTTTGCTTTGCTGTTGACGTTTAGCTTTGCTCCTTTTATTTCCTGCCTTGTTGTCAGTCGTTTTAGTCGGCTAAGCTACAATGTTTTCCTCTTTTAAAGATTTCTTGATGAATATTTATATTGTAGATATTATCTCACAAACACTTTAAAATGTTGGTTTGGTTAACATTAGACAGTTTAGCCTACCCATATTGGGTAACGACTATCGATGTTATTTAGCTAACGTTAGTTTATGTTGGGTTAAGGTTTAGCATGACAACTGTTCACGTCACACCAATGATCAGTGCCAAAACACAAAGTGGGTTTATCGTAATTATCCATATTATGTACAATAATGAATCTCTAACTGTGACTTCACATCCTGACCTGTACAGTTTTTGTCAGTTATCAGTTTGCAAGGATTTGTCATTGGCACACGTACGTTAGCCATCAGGCTAGCTGCGTCCTGTGGAGTCCTGTGTAGTAGCAGTAGCTGATATCTGCCACATCACATCGTTTGATATTTCTTCCATATATTACACAAATAACCATGTCACTGACAGGCAGGGTTATTCATGCTTTTATTTGTATTTGTTATTTTTGTGTTTGGTAGTAGCACACTGTCAACATGAACACAGGAGCTGATTTTTAGACGCATACTGAATCGAAATCTGTAGTACATGTTGTTATATAAAAGCACTTCATTCGTTACATTTGTTTAATTGCATTCTCTGATTGCTGCATTTCTTATTTAATCAAAAGGCATTAAAAGGAGCAAACAAAAGCATGAGAACAGCAAACTGTTCTGCCAAGGCCTAAATGCTCTGGCATTGTCAGTTCCTAATGGAAACTTCATGAGTCTCGATGTGGTTTGCAAGTGCTATGAAATATGTAGTGGCACTTTATGGTGGTGTTGTGTGTTTGCTGATGCACATGCGTTAGCTTTGATCCAAAGCTGTGTACATGTGTGACCTAATATGTATATCTACTGAATGAGTGATATTGAATAACGGGGACCCCTATGCTGCTTGCAGGTTTGGTCCGTGAGAAATTGCTATGTTAAATTGAAATTTTCCAATGCTTTTGGCCAACATATGCCACAAGGGCATATTTAAATAAGTCCCCCACATCTGGATACTAGACAGTTGTTAAGGCCAATGTAAAGATTGGAAATTGATTTAGAGCATCCAAAAATAGTTGAGTTTTTAAAATAAAAGACACTTTACTTAATGCTCGGACTGCACATTACATCCCGAACCCCCTTTTTTAAATAACAGCTATCGCTATTGGTATTAAACCACTGTGTTTTGCCGAAACTCCTGCGTACATTTGAAAAATCCAACCATGAGCATGCCTGGTTTGGTTTATATATTTTCTTTTAATGAGCTGAAATGAATTTGCTCTATGGGATTGCCAACTTTTCCTCTGATCTTGTTTGGTCTTCATTCGGTGCAAGCAGAAAACATCAAGTCTTTTAGATGCAGGGATACATCTATATGCAATCACAAGTTTACATGTGGTTTGTTATAAACCGACCAGGGAGTATAACCATAAAAGGAAGTTGCTGGCACAGTTAGACTGAGATGTCTCTTGCAGTTGCGCTGGCCTGGATATTTTCATGTAATTGTAATACTTATTTTGTGCACAGTTATGCCTATTACAATCACTGTTGCTTTTTTACCCTTTTATTTATGATGGTCTAAAAGAACAGCAGATACCTTTCTTATGTACAGAACACACTGTCAAACATTCTATCATGTTAGGGGGCTGCTATTGACCCAATATTTATTTTACCCAAAAGGTCATATGACCTGTTGTTGTGGAGACTTCATGCTTTGAAGGCCACTTCTAAAGATTTCTCTGGCAGTACTAACCTTTTCACTTAGCTCTGGTCCTGAGCCAAAACTGCCTTTCTTTTTTACCATGGCTTTTGCTTTTACTAGTGCAAGACAGCTTTAGACAAAGTAGCAATAGAGAAGACATTATGGCTCAGTCTGTCATGCAAAGATACAACAAGTAGAGAATGTGGTCTGTATGTCTCTTAAATGTAAATATTCAGTGTGACTATTATGTTTCATGCTTTATAGTGGATGGCCGAATGCATGTTTAGGTGGGGCTGTCGGCTTACAGTAATGTCAACACCCTCTCGGCCATGTTTGTTTAGCAGGAGTAAGTTGGTGTGAGGTTATGCTCTGTACGTTCAACAGATTTGTTTGGAGTGGCACATCATGGTACTGACAACCAAATAAACCTGTTGAAGTGTTGCGGTTTTTTGTCTCATGAATAAGGAAGCATATTGTGAGGGTATCATAACCTTTTTTATTGTACTTACTCTTTTCACTTGAAGCAGCTTACATCGCACCATAATCATTACAACATAACATAAATTCAAATGATGGTTTATTGACATTTGTATATTATCGTTCACTTTTTTCTAGCAGTTATATCTGTTTAGAGAAGTGTGTCAGTGTGGATCGGTTGTGGCAGGAAGGCGTGGATAGGTTGTGTTTCAGACTTTCTTTCCAGCATGAAAACGTTTTCAACTAACAGCAGTTCTTCAGATGTGTGGTTAACCTGCAAAATGTTGCAGAAAAATGCGCAAAATGAGGGAATTGCCTATGTTTTTTTTGTTCACTGCATGCATTACTGGCTTACGTGTTTGTGATCGCCAGCAGTGCCCATTTTTAAAGCGGAACACCTTTTGAATGCTTCCCGGGTGAATATCATTCTGTTTTTTCCCCAAATTATCACACTGACTTTTTTATAAATCGCCCATTTCAAAAGGAAAACAAGGCTATTTTGAGTTTCACAGCATCCATGTTTTATACAGTCTATGGTAGGGCTGTGCATCTGCACTGGTCTCACGATTCGATTACGATTATCCTGTCAACGATTCGATATCACGATGCATACCAATGCGTTGCATCCTCAATTTTCTATATTACTGCACATGGCTTATTTTTCATCAATGAATACATGCAGTAAGATAAATATGAACTCCCTTTTTATTATTTAGAAAGTGCGTCAGAAATCAATAACATAAATGTCTTGACATTAAATTATAAACCTAAATAAACCAATTGTATAGCTCTAGCCTCCCTATATCTGTGTGGGAAATTGTTCCATCCTCAAAAACTAAAAACTAATGCTTCTGCAGCTTCTAGCAACTGTCTTCTGTTAACAAAAGGACACTGAATGTCCTGAATGTGGCATCACTAACATGACTTGAGTCTGAACACAGCAGACAACAGGAGTATTTACAACAGCATATAAAAACAAAAATACTGCATGTGGGTGCGTACTTATTCTCTGTCTTACTGTTACGTAAATCCCATGAATGTATGAGATTAAGTTAGCTTAATCATATCTCAATCACTGATTAAGTGAATAATAATGTTTCTATTAGGTTACTATCAGCCTGTCACTCAATATTTTCAGGGAGGGGTTTGGAGGAACGGAGAGGAGAAGGTGATTGCGAAAGCTTTCCTCCTGGCTTCCCAAACTTTACACATGTATTTATCAACTGAAAATAGCAAGAGGACATTCATACTCTGCAATCCAAGACTTGATTAAATCCACCAAAACCCTGACATGGTGCTAACGGAGCTCGATGCGCGTGAACTGTCAACAGGAGGGCGAGGGGAGCCTCGCTGCGGGGAAGCAGTGTGTGGACCTGTCAGCGCAACTTACATGATGCCGAATTTAACAAACAAAGTTAAATAATTAGTTTAAACGGCATAATAATAAGGACCATCGTCCGTTCTGTGATTCTCCAGAACACACAGATGGCCAGTCCGCCCTTTTTGTAGCATGTTATTTCGATGAGAGATGAGCAGATCGCCTCTGGGCTTTCAACTAAAGACACAGCCACGCAAAAACTGCGGCATTTGTACAGCTCCTTATGGGTACTGCAATTTGTGAAGTGCTTTCCTCCGTGGTGAAACGATCAGCACTGCACCACGGAGGAAAGCGGCAGAAAGTCACCTGGAGTTAAAGAGAGCGGGGCTGCGTTGCGTGCATGGCTTCCTTCTGCAGGTAACGGGGGGAGACGCGCTCTGGCGGCGGTCTCGTTCAGGATCCGAAAAATAAAATGTTAATATTTTGCACACTTATTCCACTAATTCCTAGTGTGCCACTGGTTACGGTGGCACGCGTGCCAGGGGTTGCCGACCCCTAACATAAAATGTTAATATTTTGCACACTTATTCCACTAATTCCTAGTGTGCCACTGGTTACGGTGGCACGCGTGCCAGGGGTTGCAGACCCCTGGCCTATACTATCCCATCAATCAAAATGATTTATTCAGGTCCTGCAGACGAGGTTCATACTCTGTAATGATGACCGTAAAGGTCCTTGCTTTAGGGCAACTGCAAGAAGTGATTTATTTCTCCAAATATCTTTAGCAGTGTTAAATATATTCACTCTAAATGCTGGATCAATAACAGAGATACAGGTGTGTGTGTGTGTATATATATGTATATATATATATATATATATTAGGGCCAGGACTTTAACGCGTTAATTAAGATTAATTAATTACACAAAGATTAACGCGTTAAAAAAATTAACGCATTTTAATCGCACTTATTTTTGCACCGCAGAACGTTTCTCACTGGATGAGTTTCAAGGGTACCGATTATACTGGAGCACCAACTAACGTTCATGACTTCAAACAACAACAAACCACAGTGAACAATAGTCAAACATGAACGAACAAGCTGATGAGACCGCTTTGGTTGGCCCCGTGGATGGGACATTTTGTTTTAAAAAAACGGACGGATGGAAGCGTCAATAAGAGCACGGTTGTTTGCAAATTATGCAAGAAGGAATTTGCATATCACCGCAGCACATCAAGCCTCAAGTATCACCTCAATGCAAAACCTATAGCAGCTAGCGTGGAAGTTAGCCCGACTCGGAGTACAAGGACCCACACCCAATTCGCGTTGATCAAACAGTGGCCTATGCAACAGAGAGATTTTATTTTTCATCAGGATATTGGAAGAATAGGAGGGATTGAGGTCAATCACTGGCACTTTTTTATTTTAAATGGTACAGTACACTTTATGTTGAACTATTTATTATGTTGTTGGTGCAACTGGCACTTTATGTTGAACTGTTTATTGTTTTGGCCAAGGTTATTGAGAGAGTTGGACTGAAATTGATTCGATTTTTTAAATCAACTGTTGGTAAATCAACAAAGTCTGTTATGGCCTCTGAAGCAACAGAGAGATGTTTTCTAATAGTCAGGGTTTCCAATGTTCTGAATGTACTTGAAAGTATTGTGTTATACTTAAAAAACAAAGTGTTATAGTTTACAGAAGGTCTACCTACCTATAGGCTACCTGAATCTCTGAAATGTACTATATTCCTAAATATGCTATTGCTACACTTTATGGCAAAAATTGCACTTTTTTTGTTTGTCTTGGTTAAGAACCACCTTGAAAAAAATAAACAATGTTTTGTTGCTTAAGCTTATGTATTCAGTCATTATTCAATGGTATACTAAAATCCATGTGTTATAAATCCACTGTTCTCAGGTCAAATATTTACATGTGATTAAAAATGCGATTAATTGCGATTAATTAATAACAAAGCCTGTAATTAATTAGATTAATTTTTTTAATCGAGTCCCAGCCCTAATACATATATATATATTGGGGATGTCCCGATAACCTTTTTTTGCTTCCGATTATTGGATTTTGACAATTTGCCGATACCGATTTTTCCCGATCTTTATGCAATGCATTAAGAGAAAAAAAGCATTCAAGTTGTCCCTTAAGGTTATTTTTTTTATGAAAAAAAAAAATCCAGAAAATCACTGTCTGATTTTTAAAGAATTTATTTGCAAATTATGGTGGAAAATAAGTATTTGGTCAATAACAAAAGTTCATCTCAATACTTTGTTATATACCCTTAGTTGGCAATGACAGAGGTCAAACGTTTTCTGTAAGTCTTCACAAGGTTTTCACACACTGTTGCTGGTATTTTGGCCCATTCCTCCATGCAGATCTCCTCTAGAGCAGTGATGTTTCGGGGCTGTCGCTGGGCAACACAGACTTTCAACTCCCTCCAAAGATTTTCTATGGGGTTGAGATCTGGAGACTGGCTAGGCCACTCCAGGACCTTGAAATGCTTCTTACGAAGCCACTCTTTCGTTGCCCGGGCGGTGTGTTTGGGATCATTGTAATGCTGAAAGACCCAGCCACGTTTCATCTTCAATGCCCTTGCTGATGGAAGGAGGTTGTCCCTCAAAATTTCACGATACATGGCCCCATTCATTCTTTCCTTTACACGGATCAGTCGTCCTGGTCCCTTTGCAGAAAAATAGCCCCAAAGCATGATGTTTCCACCCCCATGTTTCACAGCAGGTATGGTGTTCTTTGGATGCAACTCAGCGTTCTTTCTCCTCCAAACACGTCTAGTTGAGTTTTTACCAAAAAGTTCTATTTTGGTTTCATCTGACCATATGACATTCTCCCAATCCTCTTCTGGATCATCTAAATGCTCTCGAGCAAACTGCAGACGGGCCTGGACATGTACTGGCTTAAGCAGGGGGACACGTCTGGCACTGCAGGATTTGAGTCCCTGGTGGCGTAGTGTGTTACTGATGGTAGCCTTTGTTACTTTGGTCCCAGCTCTCTGCAGGTCATTGACTAGGTCCCCCCGTGTGGTTCTGGGATTTTTGCTCACCGTTCTTGTGATCATTTTGACCCCACGGGATGAGATCTTGCGTGGAGCCCCAGATCGAGGGAGATGATCAGTGGTCTTGTATGTCTTCCATTTTCTAATAATTGCTCCCACAGTTGATTTCTTCACACCAAGCTGCTTACCTATTGCAGATTCAGTCTTCCCAGCCTGGTGCAGGTCTACAATTTTGTTTCTGGTGTCCTTTGACAGCTCTTTGGTCTTGGCCATAGTGGAGTTTGGAGTGTGACTGTTTGAGGTTGTGGACAGGTGTCTTTTATACTGATAACGAGTTCAAACAGGTGCCATTAATACAGTTAACAAGTGGAGGACAGAGGAGGCTCTTAAAGAAGAAGTTACAGGTCTGTGAGAGCCAGAAATCTTGTTTGTTTGGAGGTGACCAAATACTTATTTTCCACCATAATTTGCAAATAAATTATTTAAAAATCAGACAGTGATTTTCTGGATTTTCTTTTTCTCATTTTGTCTCTTATAGTTGAGGTATACCTAGGATGAAAATTATAGGCCTCTCTGATCTTTTTAAGTGGGAGAACTTGCACAATTGGTGGCTGAATAAATACTTTTTTGCCCCACTGTACATTATGTTGTGTAATTTGAAACCAAAACTAAGGCCTCAGGATGACTTTAAGACTTGAACATGGTCATTTTTGTTTTGTAACATTAATAAATAAAAATAAAAAATCCTGATCCCCGATTCCGATCTTTTGAAAATCACGTAATCGGCTCCGATCACGTGATCGGATCGGGACATCTCTAATATATATATCAGACAATATGCATGCCGCGCATGCGTACCTGCGTACCAGTTATGTGCACCCCTGGATATAGACATTTCCCAATGTCCCCTCACTTTACGGCAGTAGAAGCACACTCTGATCTGAACGTGTGAAAATGATCATATTTTCTTTTTCTTTTTCCCTAACAGCAAACCTTCGAAGGATTGAAAAAAAAAAACCTTGATGACCTTTGCAGCCCGAAATAACTTGTATCCAAGGTCCTGGGATTGTATGCAGTTCGAACACTTAAGCATGTGGCCCATGGGTGCCACAGTCCTGCTACTTCAAAGGATCTTTTCTCCCCTGGAATTTTAACATAGGAACAAAGTTTCAAAAGCATCCAAAAAACCCTTTGGATCACAAGGCATTTATTTCAAGGATAATCATAAATGTGTGGACCTGTACAGGGATGTTTTCTTTAAAAGCCTACTTGACTGTATGTGTCCCTTTTTTCCCGAATAAGTAACCTAATAAGAGAGACTCCCATGAGCAACTCTGCAGGAGGCTCGATAACGTCGACATGAGTAGTACTTTAGGCAAAGAAAAAGATTCGAAAGAAAAGGACCCCAAAGGTGGTCCAGCTGGGAAAGAAAGGGAAAAAGAGGCCAAGGCTCTAGCCGGCTTAGTCAAAGATGGTGGTAAAGAAACGAAGACCAAAGGGAAAGATGCCAAAGATGGAAAGAAGGACACCAGCAGCTCAACACCGGGTGTTGCCTTCTCGGTTGACAATACGATCAAGCGGCCAAACCCGGCAGCAGGTACACGCAAGAAGTCCAGCAATGCCGAGGTGATCAAAGAGCTCAACAAGTGCCGGGAGGAGAACTCAATGAGACTGGACCTATCTAAACGGTCCATTCACATGCTGCCCACCTCCATTAAGGAGTTGACGCAGCTGGCTGAACTCTACTTATACAGCAACAAGCTGCAGAGCCTGCCGGCTGAGGTTGGTTGCCTGTCCGGCCTGGTCACTTTGGCCCTGAGCGAGAACTCCCTGACCAGTTTGCCTGACTCCCTGGACTCCCTTAAGAAGCTTCGAATGCTCGACCTCCGGCACAACAAGCTGAGAGAGATACCGGCTGTCGTCTACCGATTAACATCTCTGACCACGCTGTACCTGCGCTTCAACCGCATCACAACCGTGGAGAAGGACATCCGAAACCTTTCCAAGCTCACTATGCTCAGCATTCGGGAGAACAAGATTAAACAGCTGCCTGCAGAGATAGGTGAGCAACATCTGTGTTTTAAAGACGGGAATGAAAATCCCCAAATGTAGGCAAATCAAGAAGACACAATTGAAGTCTAGTGGTCATGAGAAATCCAATAATGGTAGCTGCATACCATTGGGTTTATGGCATTAAGCCAGTGTTCATTTCCACCCAAATGATATGTGTGGATAGAATATTTTAAAAATCTTATATTTTTAAAAACAAAAAGCACCAATAGCACCCTTCCTCAGCTCCCAACATAAAAACATATCTTACTATTCAAAATCACATATTTTACTGAATGTTAAAGCGGGGAATCCAGCTGCCCATTGTATTTTGTGTGCTGTATTTTTGTGATTTTAATATAGAGTTCTAGGTAAACATGCTAGTTACTTAAGCTATGCACAAAAGTCATCTGACCTTTTTAAAGGATGGACAAAGATAGATTTCCTCAGTGCAGCAGAGAGTGGGTTACTATAAATACTTTCATCTTGAATAAAGTTGATTCCAATTTTGTGTACATCTTTCTGCAGGGGAGCTATGCAATCTCATAACTCTGGATGTGGCACATAACCAGTTAGAACACCTACCGAAGGAGATCGGGAATTGCACACAGATAACCAACCTCGACTTGCAGCACAATGAGCTCTTGGACCTACCAGAGACTATAGGTACATTTAGTACAGTATATAGTACTTAATTATTACTCAAAAGCAAAGTTATTGTCTGTGGCACCAACTAGATTTGATACATGTTGTAATGTGTCTTTTGTCGTTGTAGGCAACCTTGCAAGCATAAATCGCTTAGGGCTGCGATACAATAGATTGTCAGCGATCCCCAGATCATTAGCCCAATGCCGAGAGCTGGAGGAGCTAAACCTGGAAAACAACAACATTTCGGTGTTGCCTGAAGTAAGTGGAACCAAATACACAATGTTGATTTGAATAAAAATAACATTGTAAGAAATGATAATAATAATTATCACTTGCAGTCGTAATTTGCATTATACTAACATCAAATATTTTCTGCAATGATCTTGCAGGTCAAAAAGTATCAAAGATACAAACAACAGATACATGTTAATGCCTTGAGCCCTCTGCGCTGTTCTCTGAAATGAAGTCTCCAAAAGAGCTGCTGTTTGCATTGTTTAGAGCTTAACCACTTCATTTCTTGTGTATCACCGAGATCCACTAATGTATTCCAAGTAAAGACCGTAGCCTACATTGTTAGAGTCCTGTTCTTATGGTTTGTCATGTCTCTTGCTGTGCTTGGCTAGGGCCTACTTTCGAGTTTGGTCAACCTAACCAGTCTAACACTGGCAAGGAACTGCTTCCAGTCGTACCCTGTGGGGGGACCATCCCAGTTCTCCACCATCTACTCCCTCAACATGGAGCACAACCGCATCAACAAAATCCCCTTTGGCATTTTCTCCAGGGCCAAAGTGTTAAGCAAGCTTAACATGAAGGTATATTTGATTATACATGTTTGCCTGTAGTTAAAAGTGTCGAAAAAGTATTGAATGATATTCAGAATATTTATTTTCACCTCAGATATTTTACTTTTTGAAATGTGGAAAACAAGTGATTCCAATAACACTAAAGATGGCTGTGTTCTATTCAAGTCCCATCAAGTCTTGACAGTGAGGCAATGGGCCAGAAACCCTGAAACGGTATTAGCTAAATTCAGCCATGATTATTTTTTTTAATTTATGGACACCTCTGAATTTCATGCTGTAACCTGTCTAAATATTTTCAGTAAAAAATCAAGCTAGACCGTGAGAATGAATTGGACCTTCTACCTGAGCGACACTGTGTTTAAACGATAAGTACATCGGTAATATACAAGGTTTTAAATCTTAACAAATTATCTATAATCCACTTGTAGCAGTACAGTCTTCAGCATTTTGAATCGTTGACTTTGCTACATTTATAATAAAACTGAACCCTCACAGTAAAGGTGGATATAAATATTTAATAAAAGTGAACAAGGTCTAACAATGTAATTATTTAATTGTTTTAAAGGATCTTAGTTGTGCGTACATTTTTATAACGCCTATTATAGAAGGTAGGGATGGCCAATATCTACATCAATATTATTTAATTACATATGCCGATATTATAATACAACACCTTAGATGGAGCTGCATCACATAAATTCCAGTTTGCTGATAGTGTTGTTCAGAACTAAGGCTGCCTGAACAACACCACCTTTGCTAATAAAGGTATGCCATTATCTTTTCAGGACAACCAGTTAACATCGCTGCCGTTGGACTTTGGCACATGGACGAGCATGGTCGAGCTTAACCTGGCCACCAATCAGCTGACAAAGATCCCAGAGGACGTCTGTGGTTTAGTCTCTCTGGAGGTGGGTCTTGCATTTACACAGTCAGAATTGAGTTTGTGCAATACCAAGTAAGTTTATCAAGTACAAAGAGTATCCTTTATGAATAGAAGTGTTGGAGCCAATATGTCCAGACATTACAGCCCTTATCTTATGAGTAAATCGTTGAGGCATTTTTGCCTTGTTTGACATATATGGATAGCAAAAGGGCCAAAGGGCTTTACTAAGCAACTCTTACTCATGGTATTACGTTTTGGGTTTGGTTGAAAAGTACTGCACATGCCAATTTCCTCAATACTGAAGTAACCTAAGTACAGGCTAAAAAGTCAAACAAACCTTTTTTCACAAGATGTTTCAGTTATTATTAACACAAATATCCAAATGTCTTCATGTGTTGTTTGACATGTTTTTACTGAAACAGTGAAGCAATCTCCCCTGTTTCTTGTTGTATATCAACTTGTCATTGTTTTCACAGGTGTTAATATTGTCCAATAATCTTCTCAAGAAGTTACCACATGGTATTGGGAATTTGAGAAAGCTGCGGGAGCTCGACTTGGAGGAAAACAAGTTGGAATCTCTACCCAATGAAATTGCTTATCTTAAAGATATACAGGTATGTTTTCCTAAAATGCACTTTTCTCCATTATACCTGAAGCTCTTTATTGTTTGTTGCAGATTGTTGCTGTATAGGTTTGTATTTGTTTATATAGGAACATTTTGTAAAAAATCTGATTTTGGCAAATCCTGCTGTAATAAAACACACTGCAGGAGATGGTGATGCATTCCTATAGTATGGCTGTTGAATTGCTTTAAATAAATATGGCTTATTAGAACCAGGAACTAATGAGTACCATAAGAAGCAAAAACACTTTTGGTATTTACACAGTTCAAACAATACTCAATCTTTGTTTATTGTGTTGAAATATCAAACTGAGGAACAATCAATCATAAGAATAAACGTAAACATTTAGAGCCTTATCATTGGCTATATGTAGGACAGTTTTGTATTAAGGAACAGGTTATCAGATAATCAGTTGTGTGATGACAGCAGACAATATAACTGGGTGATAAAGGGTGTATGCTATGTCATTCTAATTCAACCATCTTTTAGAGCACATTATAAACATTGCTCTTTCTCTCTCATTAGAAATTGGTGTTGACAAATAATCAGCTGACCACGTTACCCAGAGGCATCGGCCACCTCACCAACCTTACTCATCTGGGTTTGGGGGAGAACCTGCTGCAACACCTCCCAGAGGAAATAGGTAAGTACGTCAACTGAGTATTCTTCGCTGACGATGCGAAACTAGTGTCTCTTAGTAAAGGGTTACGGTACGATAACACTTTATTGGTCAGATCAAGTCTGAAATTTGACTTGCATCACAGCAGCTCCATGTCCAACACCCACATAGACACATAGACACAATACATGAAACACAAACAACGAACATTTAACAAAATATCACAATCACTGAGAGAAAACCTTTTCATGACCCTTTAGCGTGCATTCGATCTGGGATTTAGCTCTGTATTTACTGTGAGGATTGACTGATGCACAAAGGAGTGCTTCAGTCTGACCTTATTGAATCGTGGGATCCTGTATCTCCGATTAGATGGTAGAAGATCATATTCACTGTTCAGAACATGGTTTGGGTCACAGAGGATGTTGTTGGACAGCCTCACCAGGTTATTTTGATAGGCGGAGTCATAGAGTCTCTGACAGGGGTGACCAACAATCTTTGAGCAGATTTTTAACAGGTGGAGCAGTTTTGATTTTAAAGCTGTTGACTTGTACCAGGTAGTATTGCAGTACTGTAGAATAGACAAGATCACAGATGTAAAGAACAACTTATGTCTTTTTATGGTGTTGTTTCCGTGTTCTTAAAATGTAACTTTATAAATTAGTTTTATCTTTTCATCCTATTTAAAGTGTGACTTTGTTTCCTTGAAAAAATATCAACTTAACCAATCGGATTTGAGAGCTTAACACCTTTGACTCTTCCTGCGTGTGATTGGCTGGTGACCGCTGAGGTTAAGAGTTTAGCCAAAGATTAAAACGGGTGGAGAAAGTAGCTGACGGTGGGTGTATTTTTAGAGTTTTCAGACTGGATTCCAGTGGAAGCAAATGCATCTGAATTAGGGCTGTGCGATTATGGCACACATCATAATCACGATTATTTTCGAGGCTCTCAGACCCGCCTCCCTTGATGACAGCACCAGCTTCGGTTCATGCCTCCTCTAACGGTCACGTCTGTCCTCAGGTACACTGGAGAACCTGGAGGAGCTGTACCTCAACGACAACCCCAACCTGCGCAGCCTCCCGTTCGAGCTGGCCCTCTGCAGCAAGCTGTCCATCATGAGCATCGAGAACTGTCCCCTCAGCCACCTGCCGCCCCAGATTGTCGCAGGGGGCCCCTCCTTCATCATCCAGTTCCTCAAGATGCAGGGACCGTACCGTGCCATGGTCTGAGCCGAAAGCAGCTCACTCCCAGTCCTACTTAACTCCAAACCCTCCACTTGCTCTGCACCCTCTCGCCTGCCCGCCCCCATTAAGTGTATCATACACTGTAAAGAAAACCGACTCGCCACAATCAATGTCGGGGGCGAACACATGGAGGAAGAGGGAGAACAAGCTGATGTTTCTTTCACCATCCTCGGGCAGGAACGGGGCGAATCGTCTGAGACTTGACTTCTGTTTTACTCCAGAGTTTATCACGGTCATTTTCGGACCCCGGCCACCCCTGCTCATGTTTCATTCCCTATCAGAGGAAAAGGTTCCATCTCTTTGCCAAAACTGAAGATATATAAAGTTATATATATTGAGTAACTGTGAGCTAAGTGGCAAATCTTTTAACCATATAAACCGTGCTCCCATTGCCAATGTATTTACAGTAATTACACGCATCTATTATGTGAGCAAGGATACAATTGTATGCAAAAACAAACAAAAAAAGTCTTTGGAACATTTACTGCTGCTGCTGTAATTTTAACGTTGTCATCTTGTTATATTTTCTTTTGATATTCACTTTTTTTTACATCACCTTCGCTCCAGATAACTTATGTTAACGGCTTCTTGACCACAGAGAACAAAGGTCTAATGATGGCATGTTTATAATATCTTTTTGTATTTTTTTTTTACCTGTTTTTGTTATTTTCAAAAACTGTGCCTATGTTTAGAGTGATCCAGTGGTTCATTTCTAGACACAATTGTCCATGAGAATACAAAGATATAAATTATTTCAATAATTCATTTTTTATTACTGCTGTTTTTAAGTTAGTTTAACTTTTTTTTGATTTGCGTTTTTTGCTGTAGAATCAATCTGTTAAAGCAAATGATAAAATTAGTCAAATAGGGTAATTGGAGATCTTTTTAACAAATAACAGCAGCAGTTGTTAAACATTAAGCTAGTAACGTATACATATGAGAAATGCCAATCATAAAAAAGAAGCAAGATGGACTTTTCTCCCGTGCGGGTGGTGACCCCCATCAATATTGCTTTTGTGACAAAAAGTTATTTGGAAAAAAGTCAAACCTACAGAGGTGATGGGATAAATGACGAGATGTTTTATACATGTATACAAATCCTGGTTGTTGCCTTGAGTGCAATTTTAGTTCTGTTTACTGGTTTGATATTATCTTCAGTGTTGGGCTGCATAGCTATCATTCAATTGATCATTGACACACATTTAAGCATTTTGAAAAAGACCTTATCTTGGTGTCTTGCGCTGTGGCGAGTGTATCAGAGCTTCAAAACAGTTTGATAATAAATCATTGACAGGTAACACTTCCTATTGGTAATATCCTTAATTCCTCAGTATTTTTTTGTTTTTGACAGGGTCGCATACAAATCTTAATTACATGATGGAAAATGTTCCCTTGATTTAGATTCCTTATGTAATTATATATATTTTTTTCTTAAATATCTTCTTTTGTCCCACACTGTCCCAGCAATGCTGCTGCTCTTATGCACTTTTTTAAAAAGACATTGGCATCCTCTATATTAAAAAAAAAAAAAAAACACACAGTAGCCTCTCATTGGTTATTTTGAATGGGGGCATTTTGTTTCATAAAGTATTTTATCTGTTTTAAACGGTTTATCATGTAAATTTGTATCAATTGAACATAAATGTTGAGTTTGGCGGGCTCAGAATATACTAGTAACTTTCTTTGGGGAAGTTGTATCCTGTCAATCTTAAAAGGGTCTGTGTGGCTATGAGATGTTTTAAGATTCCCATATCCTGCTTTCTCCATTGCAAGTGAAGGCTTACTGCAGTTCAGATCAGCATTGTTTATTTGAAATCAATTTGCATTGAGTGTGTTCTTTTTTCTAAATGATGAAATGTGTATTTAGTTAGTATTATTTCAAGTGACTGTACATTAAAAATCCCAACAAAAGGTAATCAAACCAAACTTTTTTTTCTTTATGAAAACGTGTTGCATCCCTGCTCTATATTCAATCATGATTCTGTTTTGTATTGAAACGTGTGGGTCTACTTTTTGCAGCAGCTTGGTGTGTTTTACTTGGCTTTGGCTCGTCTCCTCTAGGGTGGGGAGTGATGTGCCGCTGCTTCTGATTTACCAGCAGAATCTGTTGCTGCTTTCGTGGACTGAAACATATGCTGTACAACACGGGGGGGCAGGAGGCGGGGAGCGGTCCACTCCAAAAACTGATACAAACCTGACGAGGCACAAATCCACTGACCGTTTTGATTTGGTGTCAGGCCCGGTGGCTTTTCTCACAGATCAAATCGTTCGGAAACAACGATGATACGGCACAACAAGGTGCATATTTGAGCTATACGCAGTTACAGTACAAGACTGTCGGAAAAGACAACAACAAATTGTAAAAAGGGCTTTCTGTGTTCACGCTCAACAACACACCGGAGGCATTGCGTTCCTGGGTTTTCTATAAAAGCTTTGGAAGTTGTTTTTTTTGTGTATTTACTTTTAGCTGTAAACAATTGTGTGAAAAATGCCTTCAACGTGTACTCAAAAGTGAGACGTGCATTAGGTATGCAGCGAGAGTGCTGTGACCCATTTTTACATTCAGTCTGTGGTTTTTGCGTTTTTATCATGTGCCATTTTGCAAGGTTGAGGTGGCCTGCATGTGTATGAAGATGCAAAGGATGATGGGAGGTGGGGGCACAAACTGAACTAGGCTAATGAACCGGAGAACATTTATCAGATCCTGGAATGTAGTTTTAATGTGCTGTGTAGGAGACGGAGATCACCGACTAGCACATTCAGTTTCAGTTTTGACTTGTTATATCAAAAATTATGACAACGTATTGCATACTGGTGCATCCAAAATATTTGGAGTATAATTGGTGTTTATTTTTCTATCGTCTGTGATTTTTAGGCCATGGAAAGCATCGCAGATCAAAGTAATTTCTCTCATTTTGCTTTTTATTCGGGATCATACAACATGTCCTTTTTTTGCCTGGTTATTTTGTACAGGAAACAAGCATGTTGAACACATTTGTCTGGGTCAGAATCGGGCGTTTTTTGCATATAGGACTTGGATTTAGTGGCTATTTGGTGTATCTGCAAATGCTCCCTTTTTGTATATTGCAAAGGGTATCGAAGCATTGTGTGGCAATTCTTATCCTACTTAATCTACATTGACAAGCAGCCTTAATGGTCCTTTTTATGTGTTCGTTTGGCTATTCCTTGTGTCTATGGCCGCTGACTGTACTTGATAACAAGCAACTGGTCGTTACAATGTACATTTGGGTCTTTCTTTCTGTCTTGTTTTTTTCCTTTTACTCTGTACAGTAATCTGAAATTACGGTAGACTACAAAATGTTTAATGTGATGAGAGTTTTACAAAGAGACATTGCAATGGAAGATAATGCCATTATGCAGTGAGTTTGCATTAGCTTGCGTCTCACTTGTCTTTGGCATTCAAGAGGAATTCCACCAAAACTGGCTTGCAATTATTCTGCAAAAGGTAGACTTTTTCACCAGAAGTTAACAGGATTTATGTTTTCCTAGCAAGTCATATCAGGTTTGAGTAATAAAGATCAAGGGAAGTAAAAGTTACTACACATTACTAAATAAACATCTGCTTTTTGTAATTAAACCAAGTCACTTTTGGTGGAAAGGCCCTTTTTAATGGGAAGCCGCCAGTACCCTCTCTATTGTATCTCCATACTTTTGCTTGACCGCCTTATGCGCACCAAGCAAAACTTTGATGACAATTTGATTTAAACTACAAAGAAAAATAATCTATTTTCTTCTTTTCTTTCTTTAATGTCAGTAAAGGGATCTGGGTCTACAGATTGAACAGATGTTGAAAGCAAAGGTTTTGTGTCAGTTGTCTCTTGACTGGACGAGCAGATGCAGACATGACTACCTCTATGTGAGTCTTCATTGCTAACCGCAGCGACCAAGATCCAGTCTGAGGTGTTTCTACCTGTGTACATACAAAGTTGCGTGTTGGCAGCAGGAATTTCGATTTGGACTAGCAATTCAACCACAATTTGCTTTACTTAGCATCCTTTTGTTGTTTTATTTTGGTTTTACGCCTATACAAGTATTATTTGGCAAATGAAAAAGAGGAACATTGTGTGCTTGGTTGTAAATGACAAACTCTATCAATGCCGCCCCATTGTAAGACAGTTATCCTGAAACCAACTATTGCAGAGTGCTACTTTGCAAATGAGTGAAAATTACCATGTTTGGTGATGTTCTGTATGTACATACATCTTTTTAACTGTAATAAACCGATAAATATTTACAAATTTATGATGCGTCTGTTTATTAATTTCGATAAAAAGAGAACAAAGCAACATTTATATTTTGACAGATATTAGGTAGATATTTTATTTAAAAGTATAAGGATTTGATCACGAATGGATTTGAGTGCTTTTGATTTTTCCCTTTTAGAAAGCCTTTTGACCCATACAAAAAACATCTTCAAAGCTTTTTGTGATAAACCTCAGAGGATAGATTCACAGTTTCAATTCTTAGTTAGCTGTCCTTACATCTCCAGTGGAGAAACAATTATTTCAAAGTATAAAGAAAAACGTACAAACGATAAATGTAAGATTGAGTCTGACAATTATCCTAAAGAAAAACAAAAATCCAATAAAAAGGATGTCAGTGTAGTATTACAATGCTGCATTGATTTGGAGACACTAGTTTACATATACGGAAGCTCTTGAAAACAAATTAGACTTTTCAAAAAAAGAAACTGCTTCATGTTCCCAGACATATTCATATAAAATCAAAAAAGGTCAACAATCCTACAATAATAGGTCTGTCCTATACTTTTACTTTTTGCTCCTCTTTTCAAACCTGGTCATAGAGCAGGTAACTCTTTCCGTCGATAATCCTGTTCTACACCATGTTTTAACTTTGTAATCTTCCTATATCACATATAAAATATTATTTCAAGAGAAGTGGGACACAGTTTAAATATTTACTCTGTTAGTTTTTATTTTAGTGGCTGAGCCGGTGTCTCTGATCCAGTGCAACACGGCCCCCTGCTGGTAAATGAATGTCTAACTATTATTGAGCCGTACCGTTCTCTAATAGAGCTTTACCCACTATATTAGACTCTAAATGAACATTATAACACAACCATCGGAAGAAACATTTGTCAGGCAAATAAAGTCTAACATTTTAAATGGTGTCCTTATTAAACTGTGTGCAGTTGCGGATTTATCTCCCCACCTGTTTTCCCGCCCTTGTCCCCAAAGGGGCTCTATCTAAGCAAAATCTTGTGTAAAAGAAAGGTAGGTGAGTTATAAAAAAAAAAAAAGAAACCTGAGCGCACTAACCTCAAATTCTTTGTCCTTTCAATTGTCATAGCTATACATGTCAAGAGTGTTGTTTTATCCTTCTAGTACCGGGAGGCTCTTGCAAGAGACGACAGGTGTCACTGTATCCTTGCGCTTCGTCTTCGCCCTCATGCACCGACAGCGCCACGACAAAGTGCTGTTTACCCCAAAACAGTGAGCAGGCTCGGCTCTCTCCACAGCCTGGAAAAACGGGATTATCAAGACGATTAAATTAACACTGTGGGTGCTTTGCATATTCACAGTCAGTCCCCGTTAAAAGCCTCACACATTCACGCATAGCTTTTGTCCAAATGCTCCATTAGTCTATTATTGCATGCCAAGTGTTAATGCATGTCAAATACAGATTTATTTATTATTAAAAGTCCATATATCAGTCGGAGAGAACGGGGTCAGTCACGCTCTTACACGCACACACGCACGCACGCGCGCACACACACACGCACGCACGCACAGCACTTTAAACAATATCTACATCTCACCCTATTGTAGATATTACACATTATTGTGTAAAGCTATTCATACAACTCAAAATGTAAAGTAAAAAAGTCATTATACAATGTTTTAAATAACAACATGACAGTAACCCCCAGAGATATATAATATGATATGATATACACTGGGCTATTCTTATAAGAGTTATAGTTTAGGCGTTATTTTACTGGTTTTATTTTTATTATTATGTCCCAAGTTTCCTAGAATGACGAATTATAGGAAAAATATGAATTTCATTGAAAGGAAAAACTCCATAATCAATTGACAAAGAAAACTAGTATTTATTGACAGTTCATTGGAAAATATAAATGTATAAATAAATGTGTGGTATAGTCTCAACTGAACACATCCTTATTTTGTGTATAATAAACAACAAATGACTTACCAGTATCTTTTTCCAGGAAACATCTTGCAAGTTATTTGGAAAGAAAGGACCTGTTAAGTGAAGAGTTTCCAAAGTGGAAGTAGAAATTGCACTCAACATCTAAAAAGCTGAGTCTTTTCTTCATATTATTCAACTTTATACTTACAGCACGACAGCATATTGAATATTGAAAAGAGATTGAACAAAAACATCAGAGTAAATGTAACATCAAAGACTCATAAATATATTTAAAAGTAATGTAATACTTCATTATTTGAAGCTAACATGCTTTTAAGAAATAGAACCAAACAGAAGTAAGCGCATCCCTCTGGTCTGAATCTCAGATTGTGAAAATTCTTCCTCTACAAACAGAGCGAGCAGCAGTAACACCTGCAGTAGTCACGAATAAATCTTCTTTAGAAATGTTGCAAATGTATTAGGTTGGACTGTGACAGGACACCAATGTGGACAGAAACATTTGATTCAATGTCATTACAGAACACGAGTGCACTTTGATGCAGTGCACGGCACTGAGTCGTGTACAGCACGTCCAGCACAGGAAGATGACGACCAGTGTACGCCGCGTCCTCCTCCCACAGTTCCTCTGGAATTTCCTCCTCCCAGAGTGATCTTAAATGCACCACAGAAGTGGAGCCCAAACAGCACATCGAATTGTACGACTGAGAGTGAGAGCTTTTGTGGTAAGATGGGGCCTCAGTTCCAGGAAGACTGAGAGTTTGGATGATGATGAATCCCCTGATGCATGAAATCTGAAGAAGTGTGGTTTCCTTTTGGTTTATTTGTTGAAATGACACATCAATAACCATCAGTGTACTCTATCCACAAAAAAGAAAGGAATAAGGGTCCAATTTAGTATTTGCATGTTCTGTACTTTCTGCAATTTTGTGTTTTTAAAATTACAATTTAAAAGTTACTATTTGGACAACGGGCATTCCACATTTCTTTATTAGTATGGCACATAGGCTAGTTGTTATCACTGATAAAACTGTTGATGAGTTAAAAATACTTTTTCGTAAGTACATTCTCTGTAAACACATTATCTTGCTGCTTGTGTATTTAAGATGTATATAGCTAGTGTTAGTCCAATGAATCCATCCACTGAAAAACACTGTTACTGTAAAAACTTGTTTTGAAGAGTGAATTGGTGCATGTCTGCCATCCCATGCCACACCTCATGAACGCGGAGAAAGTAAACCAGATGGAGTTTGTTTTTCACGGACATGATTAATCTGACAGCTTAATGCCATCTAAATAAACAGCTAACTGACACAGGTTGTCTTCAGTCCTAACCGCAATGACCCGGGTTCAAGTCCGGCCTGCTGACCTTTGCCTCATATCATCCTCTACCCCTTTCTTGACTTTCTTTGGCTGTGCTATATCCCCAAAAATAACTAAACAAACACACATCATGTAAGGCATCTTCAGCTGTTCCTGAGACACAAAAGACTTAAGACACAAGGTGCTTAATTAAATGTATTTATATTAATTCTAAAAAATACAAGGTAAACACATATTTTATCATTATCCACAAATGTGCAGATATGGTCAACATGCCCATTTAGGGAATGTTAAGATCGCAAAGTAACAAAAAACAAAAAGGGAAGCTCCAAATCTGCCTAAAAAAGAAGTAAATAATTTGTTGTACTCAGCCATACAGTGAGGCTGACTAATAGCCTGCACGCATCGCTGCTCCCAAATCACATCTGTAAACACCTGGCCAGATGTTTATTTGAAAATCCCCATCAGCCTCCCAGGTCTGTGAATCAGTCTGCTCCTCACTAAGCTCGACGACTCCCTCATGTTGGACATGACATGTGAAAGTTGGCTAAATTGATTAAGTTTGGACCATAGGTTTGGACAAAGTCATAAATCGCTGTTGACATCCACGTGGTGTGGCTCTGGCTGCTGCTTAGCAACGGAGTCTACAGCTGCACTGCAAGAAATGTCCAACACTGCAGGGGCTTCACTTTACTCTGTAAAAACAATCTGTTCTCTATACGTCTCTCAACGTGTGTTTACTGTTTCAGTTCAGAGTCAGAAACTGTTTGAAATTACAAATATAACAGATAGTGTAAGAAAAAAAAGTTGTTTTCTACCACAATTTTTGGTGGAAAACTAAATTAAAGACAAGGATGTAGAGATGAAACCAACCAACTTGTTTTTTTTATAAAACTTCTGCATCATCTTAAATACAGCACAAATGTACCCTCTGTCAAATCTAAATAAAAACATTGCAGTTCTCCTTACTTATAAATGATTAATTTCTCTAAAGCACTTTTATACATAACTAGGCCTACTGGTCTTTCAATATGTTTTGCCTGTGTCTTTGAATGTAACTTGTTGTCATCCTCTAAAGATAAGATAAGCATGTTGATGTGTGTGTGTTCAGAAAACTCGCCATGACCACGATGAGACCTCCTTTTATTATTTAATCTATATGATCATAATAAAAGTCTGGCAAACAATGGAAGAAGAATAGAAAGACAATAACAGAAAGACTTTCATGCAAACTGAACAATGGCGACATAATGATTAAAGGCAATGTATTTGTATTATCCAGATTATGTGGCATTTATTATTATAAGTGCTCATCTATTATTTGGAACACATTTCCATTAATTTTTTTAATGCAGTTTTTTACCGACCTACTGAACATTTACGGGATTATTGTTATCACACATGTCTGTTGTCACTCAGTGAACGCGCAGTGACCCCCGCAGCGAGACACCTTTTGCAGCGTGCGAGCTATAAAGAGAGGGAGTGTCGCCCCGGCTCACACAGAGGAGAGAGACTCCACACACACCGATGAGAGACTCATACAGACTGAGGAGAGAGACTCCCCACACACAGACAGCAGCCCGGATAACATGATTAGCTCTCCATTAGGTACGCCACTGAGCCCAGATCATTGTGTCGGGAGGGAGAGGCGCCGCGGAGGGAAGAAGACTTCTCGCTTCATCCGCCACATGGATCCTCTTTGCTTCCTGTTGATCTGCTTAAAGAAGTTACCCGCTGACAGCTTTTTTAATGTCCCTGCGTCTCTGGCGCTGGACAGCTTGTGCCACCGCTTTCTGCCTCAGGTAAGATCACTTCGCACTTTATGTGTCTTTTTTGTCCTCTCTATTAATCAGGAATATGACATAATGCTTAAGTTAGTTATTATAGTAATAATTATAAACACATTTCATAATTGATTGAAAAGTTAATCTAATTGCTCTGTCACATTTACAGATGAACTGACAGCCTTATGAATACTAAGAGGTTCCTCCCTGAGGAGCGTGCACATAATGAAAGAAAGAAATCTGGGAAGCCTCAGAGGAGTCATTCAGTCCCTTCCTTTTTCAGCCCTGCTGCGAGCTACTAGCTCCGTACTTCCTGGTGATGATATTTGTTAAACCCAGGTAAACTCAAACAGGAAGTGGGCACATCTGCTCCAATGGGGTTTGACAACGACACCAACCAGACTCTGCCAGCCGTCGCCCCTTACAGCCTGCGGATCTCGCTGCCGCTCACTGTGCTGGTGGGGATCATGATCATGCTGACAGTGTTTGGCAATGTGCTGGTGGTCATTGCTGTGTTTACAAGCCGGGCCCTGAGGGCTCCCCAGAACTTATTCTTGGTGTCTCTGGCGTCGGCGGACATTTTGGTAGCTACCCTCGTAATGCCTTTCTCCTTGGCCAATGAGCTAATGGGATACTGGTACTTTGGCGAGGTGTGGTGTGAGATATATCTGGCTCTTGATGTACTTTTCTGCACCGCCTCCATTGCCCACCTCTGCGCCATAAGTTTAGACCGCTACTGGTCCATTACACAGGCCATCGAGTACAACCTGAAGAGGACGCCGCGGCGAATCAAGTGCATCATCTTCATCGTGTGGGTCATCGCGGCGGTTATCTCCTTCCCTCCTCTTATCACCATGGAAAAGGAAAATCGCGTGGAGGACCCTGTGTGTAAGATCAATAACGACAAATGGTACGTCATCTCCTCCTGCATCGGCTCCTTCTTCCTCCCCTGCGTCATCATGGTCCTTGTCTACGTGAGGATCTACCAAATCGCCAAAAAGAGGACTCGGGCCCCACCGGGAGACAGGAAGCGGACGGAGATGCCAAAGACGGCCACTGTGGCTGCAGCCGACCAGAAGGCCAACGGTGTGGGAGCAGAGGAACGCCTCTGCCACGAGAAGCTGAACGGCGAGCAGGACATAGAGCTGAAAGAGATGGTGAGAGGAGAGAAAGGAGCAGATGAGGAGAAGGGCCAGGTCAACGGGGTAGACCTTGAGGATTCGTCCTCATCTGACCACAATGTAAAAAATCCCTGCTCCATCAAAAAGAAAGCGTCCAAGGGGAAAACCAAACTTAGCCAAATCAAACCGGGGGATGATGGCGTCCCAAGGCGGGCGCTGAGCTCTAAGGGTAGCCGCTGGAAGGGTCGACAGAACCGCGAGAAACGATTCACCTTTGTTCTGGCCGTGGTCATCGGAGGGTTTGTCATCTGCTGGTTTCCCTTTTTCTTTACCTACATGCTGATGACACTGTGCGAGTCTTGCCCTGTCCCCGACACCCTGTTCAAATTCTTCTTCTGGTTTGGCTATTGTAACAGTGCTCTGAACCCCATTATTTACACCATCTTCAACAATGACTTTAGGAGATCGTTTAAAAAGATACTGTGCAGGAGAGACACTAGAAGATATGTATGATGGACTCTGACTTTGTGTATATACTTTCTTTTTTTACTTTATTGTACATAAGTTATTAAATTAATAGACCATTGTGCATGGGCTTGTACACTCTAGGTGTTTAAATGTTTGGAAAGGCTTTACAGTGTCTTATCAAAGAGTCAATCATCCTCACAGAGAGGTCGAGACAGAACACAGTTAAAAACATGCTTTTATCGTAAATGTCATTTTTATTTTTTATAAAGGAATCCACCAAAGTGAAGTCATGATATGTATTGTTCTTTACAGGAGTATGTAGTGTCTGAAAATATATCTTTATTGTCCTTGTTATGGATCCATAATTGTGTCATTTTGTATGATATGATGATAATGACAACGATGATGGTACAGATGATGATAAAGATAGCGATGGTAATGACAACGTTTGGGATTAATCCTCGATCTTTAAATAATAAAATCTCTTTCTTGAACTGCTCTTAATGAAAAGGTAAAGCATCAGGTTATCTCATTTCATTTTTTCTTTTACACTGCCTTGACACACACACGCACGCACGCATGCACATGCACGTGCACACACACACACACACACACACACACACACACACACACATACACACATACACACACACACACACACACACACACACACACACACACACATACACACGCGCTACAATACCTTCAGTATGTTAGGCATCAGCAGAATCAGTTATAGGAATAAGTCTTAATTTGCTTTCAGATAGGTATCAGGTGTTAAGATGCCCCAAAATGCAAAGCTGATGTGAAGGTGTTCTCATTCAGAGAATTGTAGACCAGAGCTGGCCCTCGAGTTTCTTTCTGACAGAAAAGTGCAAATACAACGGTCTGTTGAATCTGACCTTTGCTAGAGATTAAAAAGGAGCTCGATGTCCAAATGTTCTCTGGTCCTCAGATTAATCATGTAGGTCTTCATTCCGAGATGTCAGATTCTCCAAATGATATTAATAACATTTTTTCAAAGATATTTTAAATCTTGTGTATTTGCTAAGGCTATCAAGGGCAGTTTATGAATCAATTGTGGATGCTAGATGAATGCAGTTCCATTGTGAGGCACGGGAAGTGGAGAAGTAACGGTTAATTTGCTGCTTTGTGTTACATGGTATGCGTCATTAAAGGTCCCATGGCATGCTTTTCCGGTTATTTCCCATCCCCTTGTGTGTTATGTAGCTTTTTCTGAATGTAAACGGTCTTAAAAGTCACAAACCCTCAAAGTACACCCTGTAGCGAGTAAAACTCTAACACAGAAAATACCTGTCCATGCTCCCCCAGAACGCCTCGTTTCCATTTTTCCTGGTCATAGTGACGCTGCGGAGCACACACACACACACACACACACACACACACACACACACACACACACACACACACACACACACACACACACACACACACACACACACACACACACACACACACACACACACACACACACACACACACACACACACACACTCAGAGCTCAGGCTGTGAGTGTGTGTGTGTGTGCTCAGGCTGAGTTTCACCGTGTCTCGCTGTCTCGCAGACCCCACGCAGCAACCAGGAAACGACACCAGTAATCCAGCTCACACTGTCCGCTCCTCGAGCCTCAAAGGGTGGAGCAGCGAGCCCCGCAACGTCCCGCCAACATGGCACCCAGACCTCATGAAGCATTCTCATCTGTTTGTCATTATTGTTGTCATTTTCTGGTTGCTAGCAAACGTCACTGTAACACATAAACACTGATGATCAGCCCTAACGGTGGTTGACTCATCAGAACAGAGTGGGCGAGCTGACCAATCAGAGCACAGTGGGGGAGGGGGGGAATTATGATCAGTAGAAATGGCCATGTCATGGGACCTTTATGTGAAGACATGGAGCCTGTTAAACCAGAACCTGATTGACTACTTTCTCTCTCTTTCTCTCCCTCTCGCTGCTCAAGTCTGAGAGATGTGTGTATTAAACAAAAGAGTGACTATCATCCGTGCAGTCAAAACAAAGAATATAGCTTTTCCCAGCGGAGGGCGTTGCGGGAATGGACTTTTCAGATGTAATATTAAATGTATTACTGTCGTTGATGCTTATGTTATTCACTGTGTCTAAGTAGTAGGGTGATCAGATGAGAGTCAGCTAACAGTCAACTGAGAGGTAACATTAAAAAGCCATTGTACCAAATGCCAACCCTAGTCATGAGGGTATCATTGTTTAACTATTGAAACATAAAGCAAGACGCTCTAAAGGTAATTCAGAGCACATGGGTCTTCTCTCTATGCTACACGAAGTGAAGAGATTTGATTCATCACACTGAGTCTGTGATTCTTAAGAGAACAAACTATTTTAGAAAATGTTCTTCAACAGCCGGTAAGTAAATGCATTTGTTTTGACATTCAGGAAGGCAGGGGAACAGCGCTATCCTCTGAAAGCTGAATAGTCCTCCTGGGAGTTTCTCTGACAGTATATCCAGTATATTCAGTCAGTGGAGTGTTTCCCAGCACGATTAAAAAAGTGGTTGAGTCTGTGAGAAAGAGGTTGTGTATGTGGGAATATGCGTGTGTTTGCAGCGCATATAAGCACATGGGGTGAACTCCCACTGACAGACAAGCCTGCAGCCGTGCTGATGTTCCACGTTCATTTAGTGTCCAAGAATACTCACTCCAAACATTAGGAGTGGTTTTGAATAGAGAGAATAGGGATTGATGTTCAGCAGGGAAACATCCCCATAAAAAAAACGAACTAGGAGATTTTTACACTGACAAGCTGTCGTTTAAGGGTAGTTTAACGTTTTTTGTGTATATCATGATTCATGACACAATACTCACATGCCCTTATTTATAGTACATTTAAAGAGTCATTGGTTAGTGTAATCGAGAAATCTCTCCTGAGTGCAAACATTTTTTTTATTTCAAATTCAAATCACCCTGCATTAATTGAATACTGGTTTAATGCTTTATGACCAACAGCTAATGTCTCTTGTCATACCTTTTACTTTCCATTTACCAGCATCAAGACAATGTGGTCCCTGTCTATCAAAATGTTCAAAAGGAATGCTTTAATAGAAAAAGCTCATTTAAAGTGGTATCTAGCTTCCATTGAAATGGTTTCCATTTTGAGTGGTGGCACAGGGACATAAGGATTGTGGATTTATATCACGTTCATTGGAATTGAGCTAAGAAGGGATCTTACAAGGCCAGCAATGACAGGTGTAATAGCAATAACTCTTCCCATCTACATATGGGCATGTCGGTATAGCTTCAGGACGGATTTGAAAAAACGTGTCCTCTCAAAATGTAAAGCAGAACAGGAACATTTGACATTGGACTCTTAGTGATACATATGCTTTTTTCCCCCCCTGTTCTGCCCTCCTTTTCCTCTCTGTTGCCTCTCTGTACATCCCACATCAACAAGCAGCGGTGATATTGTTAGGCAGATGTGCTTGCTGACAGCTTATTAGAAAGAGCCACACACACACACGCACGCACGCACACACGCACGCACGCACGCACGCACGCACGCAAGCACACACACACACACACACACACACACACACACACACACACACACACACACACTGGGAATCGGGGGCATCTATCATCAGGATAGAGTGCACATCCATCTTCAAAATGCTAACCATGGCAGCCAAGTGCAACTACCATTCATAGAGACATGGATAAATTGTCAGCAGCCGCGAAAAAATCATACTCTACAAACAATAATTTGCAGTTGCAGGATGTGGGCGTTGTGGAGGGATGAAGTTTCATCCTTGCAATTTGAGATGACAGTATGCGTTTGTGTGTGTGTTGATGTGGGAGGATGGGCGTGTTTTATGTTGTGCACATGTAGGTGGCCGGGTTGAAGAGGTCATGATGACTATGAGTGTTGATGGAGGCCCCCTCATGCTCCCACCTGTACGTCTTTCCTTTATTTTTTACTGTGACATCCGCCTATTTGAGGTGGCTGCAGCGTAGGGGATTATTCACCGCGTCACTGATGACTCACTGTTGTTTTTCTCAAATGTTATTTGCTATTTGCTATTTGTCTTCAATGCGGCAATTCAACAGGTCTGTATTTGTCATCTAAAGTACACTTTACACTGTTCAAGAACATATTATTCAAGTGGGATCACATTTTCTAACATTCGGCTATTCTTTGCCTGTCAGCTCCTAAAAGTGCCCCAGACTCATTAATGACAGCTGATTAGCTGTCAGGCCTCTGGGTCTGATTGGAGACACAAATAACGCTGGGCAGTGGATATTTCCCTGGGAAATAATTTGTCGAGACAAATCTATTTTGCAGGAGCTCATTAGGATCGAGAGCAATCACATCCTATCGTCCCAGAGACCGCACAGCATTATACGAGGTGATTATTAGACCTGTGAGGTAATTTGCTGTTGCTAAAGAAAGGAGGCAGTGCAGGGTTTGACGTTGTGCTGCCCTGCATAAAAAACATTAGTGGAGTTGGAGCAATAAGGACTCAATTTCGTATATGAATGAAATGGAGAAACTTAGGAACAGAGTAACAGTCTAGCATTTTGCTTAAATAAACAAATAATTACTTTGACTCTATATGTATATATGAAGAGTAGGAGGCTATAAAAAATACATTTAAATAAAGTTATGCATACATTAACATACACATATATCAATGTATAGACAACACATATTGACACCACTCACACCGATGTCCATATATTTCTGAAGAGTAAACTTTTCATGAGCTGAAGGAAAAGTATATTTTGTCAGGTTTATGACAACGATTTTCTCCAGATAATAAAATTAGATATAATTGGAGGAGTAAGCTTAATAAGTAGGTGAGTGCTTTTCTGTAAAGGAACACTTAATCCCTCAATTTATCTACACATATCGATTTCATTGGAAAGCAACGATTATGCATACATATAAAATAAATAAGCACACTAAACATTCAAGAAAACAGCCATATGTTATAACATTCATTGTCTGTCAATTGACTTAATGATATATTGAGCCATCCATTCAGCACTAAACTGATTTGTGTCCCAGGAGAACTTTCTGGTTAAAAGCCAATCTCCATGATGGGCACACAGCCGTCACACATCAATCACGAGTCAACCTGCTGAAACATCCCAGTGGGCATGATGGTTAAAAGAGTATAACAAGAGAGCATTTAAGAGAGGTGAAAGTTTAAAAAAACAACAGAAACATTTCCATCTCCTGGCAAACTGTGAGTTTTGTAATTAGCGCAGATAAAAGCCACAAAGAGTAGAGCTCTCCATTATTCTCGCTCTAAGTGCTGGGACTCCCTTCTCTCCCCGAGTGACGGACAGCAGAGAAGAATATCTGTTTGGTGACACGGGAGCAGCAGAGTCAGCGTGAGGCAGCGAGGACAGTGGAAGTGGGCAGCTGTAGTGTCTGTAATGACTGTCTAGTGTGCGCTGATGGACTGGCCGGTGGGCGTTTGAAGGAGATTATACCTGAGCACTCAGCTGTTTCATCTCCGCGGCCCTTAATGATAGGGACTTGGCTGCTTGCTGTATAGCAGCCTGTTGTGTTGTCGTGAAATTGTTGTGATGTTTATCTTTGAATATTTCATAGTGCAACTCTGGAGTTTGTTTATCCAGTGTCACTTTGACTGTTTCAGTTTGTGTTTGCCTAAATGTATAATGTGTTTACAGCTGCATAAAAATGCTTGTGTATTGGTGTCTGCTGCATAACTATAATGAGCATTCATAAATAGTGGTTAACCATTTAGGGTTTTTTTGTTGATGTTTTGCACCCGGTAAAAACGAGGGGTTACTTATAGAGTGCCACAGTTACACGTCCTAATACCCGGAAGTAGCAATTTCTCCATAGGATTTTGGAGACAGATCACGTTTTGTTCAGCCAGATAATATCCACATGTCTACCCTACTTTTATCATTTTCAAATCATAAATCTAATCGATAGATTTATGATCGATAGATTTATGATAAGAAAATTATAAAAGTTATAAAAGTAAGCTAATTTACTTCCGGGTTTTAGGACGCGTCACTGTGGCACTCTATTGTAACCCTAGCCCTCTACCAGACTCCAGAGGCGGTTTTAGACCAATTTGACTGGGGGGGGCCAGGCTGGGGCCAGTTATTTTCTGAGGGGGGCACAATAAATGCAAGACGAAAAAGACAAAGACAGTATGAAGTAATTGCGCATAAGAAAACAATGCAAAGTTATTGGTATTTGTTTCATTACACATTATTACATGCTTACCTTTAACCTTTGTGTGCTGTTTGGGTCTGTGGGAACCGGTTTCAGTGTTACTAAAAGAACATGTATTCAATTGAATTATTTAGACCTGCTTTATTTGGGGTGGACCTCACATCCTCTAGGGGGGTCCGGGGGCATGCACTCCCGGGAAGATTTTTAAATGTTGAAGTTAAATGCATCAATCTGGTGCACTTTGAGCACAACATGAATTTATGGATACAGCTCTCAACACTCAGATGAAAGGGAGCTGTATACTTTTCAATAATCCAAACATCTTTAGAATATGATCACAACCAATAACAAATCATTTAAACTTGTTTATTCTTATCTTATCTTGTTTTTACTTTATTTCTTACTTTATTTTTTACAATTATATTAAATAGATAAAGGTGTGCTCCCTCTCTCTCTCTCATTCTGTCTGTCTCGCTCACAGAGGCTGTGTGCTCCTCCGTGGCGATGGCGGCTTGCGTTAAAAAAATAATATAAACATATTTGTAAAGTGGGGGCTATTGAGGGCTTGCGAGATACCGGTAGCTCGCGATCGGCGAATTGGAGACCCCTGCTCTAATGGGTCCGACTAGAAAGACAAATAGCGTTAATTACACCTATTCTGTAGGCCGCCGGGGTGGGCCTACCTGAATGCATGCGCAATCACATCATATAAAAGGTGGCCTCGCCTCTGGACCGTCATCTTACACCCTCTTCAGCGAGCGGTATAGGACAGAGACTAGGCTTGTTTGAGACGAGCTGCGGCTCGCCTCGAAAGTAGACGAGAATAGCCGATTGCAGACAGGGGAGATCTCAAAAAGCTTGCCTGAAGTCGGACAGCTCGGAGTCGGCTTCTTCATCTTCTTCTTCTTCTCTCGGTTCTTTGAAGGATTGCAAACCACTTTAAGGTGCATACCGCCACCTCCGGAGTCGGCTTGACTTGGTTTGCATTTATAAAGAATGCACAAATGTGTTTAATCGTTAATGTCAAATATGAACTAAGTAAATACATTTGTTCCTGCTCAAGATTAGATTCAACTTTATTGTTATTGCACAGATTACAGGTACTGAGACAACGAAATGCAGTTTAGCTTCTAACCAGGAGTGCAACAAGCAGTGAAGTGAAAAGTAATGTACACAATCTACAGAATAAAATATAGAATGAATTGAATTATGAATAAACAGTGAGGGGGGTATGAATACACTATATATACACAGCAGCCTGTGAGCAGTATGAACAGTGTGTATGAATATGCTAAGATATATAAAGTATGAAAACGGTAAGCAGTGCAAGTATAGTATAAAATAAATAGATATTAATTTCATAGATGATAAACATTGTGGAACAATGATGAAAAATGTGAATGGAAGTGGCGACGTAAAACTGACACAAAACAACAACAAACTTTTGCCGAGCCAATTGGAGAGTTTCATCAGCAGCACCGGGTAAAAACCACCAATGAGCGCTCAGCTCGAGATACCAGCGAGTCGTTTCCCATCAAGCATTTAGGCTTGTTTGAGACAAGCGAGACCTGCGCAATTTCGATCAACGTCTTGCTCGTGCGTTGCATGATGGTTAGTCATTTTGTCCGACTTGCTCTGGAGGCTCGCTCACATGAGACGTTGAAATCTCGCGGGACAAAGACGCCCGCAGCCTTGAGAGCGAGGCGCGGCGAAGCGCCGCAGTTCCTCTCCACGGGCTGCGGAGGCGAAATGCTTGATGGGAAACGACTCGCTGGTATCTCGAGCTGAGCGCTCATTGGTGGTTTTTACCCAGTGCTGCTGATGAAGCTCTCCATTGGCTCGGCAAAAGTTTGTTGTTGTTTTGTGTCAGTTTTACGTCGCCACTTCCATTCACATTTTTCATCATTGTTCCACAATGTTTATCATCATGAAATTAATATCTATATAGGTTATACTATACTTGCACTGCTTACCGTTTTCATACTTTATATATCTTAGCATATTCATACAAACTGTTCATACTGCTCACAGGCTGCTGTGTATATCTAGTGTATTCATACCCCTCACTGTTTATTCATCATTCAATTCATTCTATATTTTATTCTATAGATTGTGTACATTACTTTTCACTTTACTGCTTGTTGCACTCCTGGTTGGAAGCTAAACTGCATTTCGTTGTCTCAGTACCTGTAATATGTGCAATAACAATAAAGTTGAATCTAATCTTGAGCAGGAACAAATGTATTTACTTAGTACATATCTGACATTAACGATTAAACACATGTGTGCATTCTTTATAATGAGAAGAAGTAGAAGAAGAAGAAGAAGCCGACTCGGAGCTGTCCGACTTCAGGCGAGCTTTTATGAGACCTCACCCGGCTGCGATCGGCTATTCTCGTCTACTTTCGAGGCGAGCCGCAACGCGTCTCAAACAAGCCTTTTCACTTCTGCTGCTCGTGGAGAGGAACTGCGGCGTGTCGCCGCGCCTCGCTCTCAAGTCTGCGGGCGTCTTTGTCCCGCGAGATTTCAACGTCTCATGTAGGCGAGCCTCCAAAGCAAGTCGGACAAAATGACTAACCATCATGCAACGCACTAGCAAGACGGCGATCGCAATTGCGCAGGTCTGCGTCTTTCTCGCTCGTCTCAAACAAGCCTTATGGGTACAGTGGGCGGAGCCCTGATGCATAAACGCGCTGTCGTCCAACAACATCGGCCCCCCACACTGCCCCTGACCGGCTTTTGGTTAACAGCCACTGCGCCGCCACTCCCTCTCCTCCAGTTGTGACCGTGGAGAAGACAGGGCCGCAGATTACTTGGCTGGTAGAGCACACTCGTGAAGAGTGTGCATGAAAAAAATAGTGAGGAAGGCTCTCCCCCCCTGCCCATAGGCAGGCGAGGAGAGTCTTCCAGCCCCGCCTGGGGCTTTCTGCGCACCATGTTCCACGGGTCCCCAAGGAGCATGGGAAAAACATAAGTGCATTATGTCCAGGGGAGAGGGGGATCAGATACCTACTGACCCACAGCCCTCCCCCCCTCACTAGTGCTGTGTTGCGCCAGCAAGCACAGCAGACGAGAAGGAGTCAGACATGTCCAAGAGATAAAACTTTACGAAGCGGCCTGGCCTGGACCAAGACACCGTGCATAATGTCCTCCACACTCATGCCGTTGAATAATACCTAAATCAACATCCAGTACCATTCTGAAATACCCAGGATGTGTCCTAATCAAACCAAAAGAGAAAATGCAGATATTACACTCATAAAATAAATAGTAGACATATCAGTACTAGTATATATAGTACGCTATTTTACTATTTATAATGTTATTGTTGTTACAAAATCAAACATCATCAAACAACAATAGATTCTAATAGTTTTCAAAAATCATTGAATTGTATTTCACAGGGAACACATACAACTGCAGGTGTATTTGAAGGCAACATATCAAACATTGAGGCAACACATAAAACCTAAACCTGCGTAAAAAAATTGCTTACAACATGCTGCTGTTAATTACAAAAGTTAAAATGTTATTGAAATCTAAAATCATTAGGACATCATGTCATGGTGTGACCATTGCCTTTTACCCTGTGCTGGAGAGTGGATTTAGGAACGGTCCAGGCCCTGGCCAACAGCCTCAGCTGAGGAACCCCACCATCCTCAATGATCTGTCGATATTCTTCTATGGCTGCCCTCATCCTGTCCTGCCTCCACTGATTCAGTTTTCTTCCCTGACCTTCCTTTCCTCCATTATTCTTTGCCTGCTTTGCCTTTTTCCGTGTCTGCGACTCTGTCCCGATCTTATTTCTCTCCTTTGCCATTGTGATCTAAAATGCATTCAATTCATCATTAAAATGCATAGAATAAACGTGTGTTGGAAGGATTTATTAAATTACTATGAATATTTGGCTTAAATTCATTGCCATCTTCTAAACTCAGACATTTATCCCTAACATTCTCCCTGACTTTGTCATACCATTTTAACAGACCCCCAATTATTAATATAATTTGCCCATCACCTTAAATATCTAAAATAATTAGAAGACTAAAACCCTGTAAATAACCATTGCTCTTGCAAAATCCATGCCCCTCCACACATTTGTGCCTAACTGAAGAACTGTCCCACATTAGGCAAATCATACTGTCCCACTTTGCGAAACATGTTTCCTAAAGTGGGACGATGGAACATTTGATTGAAATAAAAAATATAGAGTATATTTACACCATATTATAATATGTTCTGATGAACAAACATATCATAAACACATCCTGCTAAAAACTTCCAAGATTGTTTTATTTAAACGAAATTTAAAACCTTAACATTACATTTGTCAAAACACTACGTCACTGACCTTTTGGGTGGTCTTCACACAGGGTACTTCCTGTTTGAATGTTTTCCCAGCCTCATCTGTGATTGGACATTTGAGAAGTCATGTGATTTTGATCGCATGACATCACAGCTTGTGTTATGTTTACCCATAGTTTCATTGACTCTCATTTGTTTGCAGAAGACCTACACCCATTTGAGCTTAGGTGTCCCACATTAGGGCGTGTCCCACATTAGGGCAACTCACAATTTTTTTTCCTTCATATTACGCGATCATCCGTAGACTGATTTCATTTGTTTTTAAATCCTTATGTGCCCTATATCGCCTTATGTTAAAGTGGACCTATCATGCTATATTTGAAAAATATATTGTAGGGCCATACCTATATAAAACATGTCTGTATTTTTTTTCATAATACCAAACAGATCACACATTGTAGCCATGCATCATATTGCTCAAACCCTCCTTTGCAGCCCTATTAGAGAAACGCATATTTTGGGTCCTTAGCTTGAAAAAAATAAATAAGAGGAGGCAGAGCTAATGCCTGATCAGAATTCTACCGGAGATAAAGTTAAATTTGGTTGTGATAAAACGCCATCCTGTTTAAAACACATCAAAGATTATTTCTGAAACAGTATGGAGCTCAAATGCTTTTTCTCTTGCAGGTTTATCACAAGGTGAGTTCTTTTTTTATTTTCTGCTTTTTAAACACATGTGCTTTACAGCAGTGGTTCTCAACTGGTCAGGCCTCAGGACCCACTTTTTCCGTAGTCAATAGATCGCGACCCGAAATTTTGAACCACTCAAATCTATTCAACAAAAAATCCTGCAGTAATATATACGCTTTGCAGCATACACTATTAATTAAAGTGAAGTACAGTGCATACATCCCTTCGCAGAACAAAATAATACTTTTAAACAAGGTTTAATGAGATGATGAATCAAAGCTGAACTGTATAACATAAAAAAAGCACACGT